>NC_137870.1:36835513-37225513 GCF_963924005.1 Protomyctophum bolini | reverse complement strand
TGTTGCTACAAGCATCTTTACTCAGACCTCCTGAACAAGGAAAGCAATTGAAGGCCAACTTCACCTACTAGTAATTTTAGCCTATATCCTTTTGTGAGGAGGATGTGACAATCTGATGTAAAACTCTGCCAACCCACATAAAACGCACAGCCGATACAGTAGCCACTATACCGCGGTTCCCCAGACTCGGAATGCATTGGGATAAGGTTTTAGGATTGATTTTTCCAAAAAGACCCACCTCGCGACATAGCAAGGGGCTCAGGGTAGAAGTCATGAAAGTTTTACCTTTATTGTTTGGACGGTATAGTGAATGCATGGTACGGTAGATTGTTGGAGACGAGCTTAATGTCCGACATCTTGGAGCGAGCTTCACATCAGGGGACGTGATGTGTCTGTCTCACTGTCTCCATGTCTCTTTCTGCCGTGTGTGTGTGTGTGTGTGTGTGTGTGTGTGTGTGTGTGTTTGTGTGTGTGTGTGTGCGTGCGTGCGTGTGTGCGTGTGTGCTAACAGGAGTATGTGACTGTTGGCCAGTTAAGTCAGATGTACAGGATGCCCAAGGTGGAGTCATCCCCCACCTCTCCGCTGCGTCAGCCCGCAGCGCTGGACTCATCTCCTGCCTTCTGCTCTCCGCACGGCTCCTCCCTCTCTCTTTCCATGGAGGTGTGTGCTCCTCCTCCTCCTAGCTCCTTCTTCCTGTCCACCTCAAGGACTGTCTAAAGAGGAAGAGACGCGAAGACCGTACGGGCGACGCCATGTTGCTCCATGGTGCTCCATGGAAGGAAAGAAACATGCACAGTTGAGACCAAGGAAGCTGAACGCGGAAGTGCATTATATGCATATAGCCCATTGCACATGTTTCTTTCCTTCCATGAAGCACCATGGAGCAACATGGCGTCGCCCGTACGGTCTTCGCGTCTCGTCCTCTTTAGACAGTCCTTGGTCCACCTCCCACAATGGCTGTCTTTAACACGTGACGCCTGCTTCATGCTCTCTTTGCCTTAACGTGTGTGTGTGTGTGTGTGTGTGTGCGTGTGTGTGTGTGTGAACCTTGACCCTCACGTTCTCGTGCATCTCCGTGCTGTTACTGTGGTGGTGGCACTATGCAAAACAGGACGCACCAGCATAGTAGAGAGCTCTTGTGTCTTTTCGCAGTCCATTATTTTCAGTGAACACGGTATTTATTTTCCAACGTGTGTGTGGAACTGAAATGATGGACAGTGATGAACTTTGTGTATCAGGCTCTTTGGGAGCCCCCCCCCCCCCCCCATTGATTTCATCATTTTTGATTAAATGGAAGCAAATTATTCATGACGTTAATTTACAAGCGTTGATTCTTTTTGATGTACAAGAGGGCTTCAAGAGCAGATGAAGTTGAGTGAAATGTAGCTTGAAAGCTTCCATGAAAGCTACACAAGCATCTCTTTCCTTTTTTTATGCTTACTAATCTTTCTAATTCTAATGCTGTTCTCTTTTGTCTCTTCTTTCCCCTTCCATTCCCTTCTTTTTTCCTCTTCCTTTCGCCTTTTCTTCTTGTACTCTTTGCACACCGCCCTGCTCCCGGCCCTGCCCTGCTCTGCTCTGCTGTGCTGGTTGCGTACTACCTCAGTACCAGACAGAGGGCAGTAGTAGGCCTCTCATCTCCAGGGTAGATTTAGAGCACTGGTACCAGGAGGTGATGTCTGCTGGGGAGGCCAGTCTGCTCGGCCCCCCTCCACCCCTCCCAGCTAAATGTCTGTCAGGTTGCAGGCTGCAGGTAGAGTAGAGAGGCCTCTCCTTTCCTTTTCCTGCCGTTTACTCACTGTTCTGGTTGCTTCCGTACTGAAACTAGCACACCCAGGCACAACAACGTGTGTGTGTGTGTGTGTGTGTGTGTGTGTGTGTGTGTGTGTGTGTGTGTGTGTGTGTGTGTGTGTGTGTGTGTGTGTGTGTGTGTGTGTGTGTGTGTGTGTGTGTGTGTGTGTGTGTGTGTGTGTGTGTGTGTGTGTGTGTGTGTGTGTGTGTGTGTGTGTGTGTGTGTGTGTGTGTGTGTGCGTGTGCGTGCGCGTGCGTGTGATAAAGGAAAGAGTATAATGATATCAGGCTTGTAATTAGACCTGTGCATACCTGATTAAAGGGCTGCCCAATGAAAGGGAACTGTCCCAGGTGTGTGTGTGTGTGTGTATGTGTGTGTGCTAAATTACAGCCTGGGTAGGTACCCTCACAAAAAACATGCAGTAATCCTGGTCTCTAAACTACCTCCCCCTGATGGAGGGGAAAGGAACTGGTTGGAATAACGTGTTCCTTCCACGCACTACGTCCAACCAGGGAAACTCCCCCCTGTCAGGAGCAACTTGGACACTCGGGCATGAAGGAAGCATGAGTTCAAGTCCGTTGCTCTCCCCAGGTTGGCGGAGGGTGTGTATAGCCCAGGATCACATTAGATGATTGACACAGGGGTGAAAAATGGGTTACAAAATCGTGGGATTAAAAAATAAATAAATAAATTACAGCATGTCCATTGTGTGACTCTGTTATTCATTCAGACTGTTGCTGCAGCTCTTCTTCTGTCGTCCTACTGAAATGATTTGTGTTCATAATGTATAATATTTTTAAAAGAGAAAGATATCTCTGCCTTGGCTTTAACCTCTGGTCCAAATTAGAGCCAGACTAACACATCTGTTGGCTGATATTTTCATGCACAATATTTGTGTCACACACTTAATATTGTCTTTTGTTGTGCCTGTTGCCTAACTTGTGTGTCTCAACTGAAGGTAGTCTTCAAGGATCCGTTATTCATTCCTGTTGAAGGCATAAGTTATAATCCATGTGTATTTTTGATTATATAAGCCACAGTTAGTTCTGACTGACCTCCCTATTTGGTTGCCTGAGATGCATTCTGAGTGAAGCTGATTAACAGATTGGGTGAACACGGTCTTCACCAAAACATTGTTCTAACCAGATACATTGTTCTAAAACATTGTTCTGACCAGATACATTGTTCTAAAACATTGTTCTGACCAGATGCATTGTTCTCTAAAACATTGTTCTGACCAGATACATTGTTCTAAAACATTGCTCTAACCAGATACATTGTTCTAAAACATTGCTCTAACCAGATACATTGTTCTAAAACATTGTTCTGACCAGATACATTGTTCTAACCAGATACATTGTTCTAAAACATTGTTCTAACCAGATACATTGTTCTCTAAAACATTGTTCTAACCAGATACATTGTTCTAACCAGATACATTGTTCTAAAACATTGCTCTAACCAGATACATTGTTCTAAAACATTGCTCTAACCAGATACATTGTTCTATCTAAACATTGTTCAAACCAAATACCCTACCAGGTCCTTGCTCCATGTGAACACATTTTACAGCCATTGTCTGCAATGTCATGATTGTATTGTTAACATACACGTTCCGTTCATGTGTCAGGTGTTTCGCTCTAAGCTGGACAGCGATGCTGGACAGTCGGTTCATCGTTCACCCAAAGCCTCCCCCATACAGCACGGAGCAGCAACGCTGGGGCGGAACACGTCCTCCAAGGTTCATATACACTTCCCAATATTATGCACATTAATCTACAAAGTCACATGTTCCGGTGTGTGGAAATTGGGGTTGAAATATAGTGGCGTAATGACTGAACAAGTAATCAGTTAATCGATCGAAAGTAGATTTATCCATTTACATTACATTACAAGGGGTTTCACACGGCGACTAGATAATTTAGGGATGATAAAATATGTATTTGGGCCGAAAAGAAACCATAGTAAATAATAGAATCCATCTGCAGACGCGCAAGGCAGATGTCCCTCCCTCACTCTCTATTTTTATTTTTTTGTATGTTTTAAATGGATGCAAATTATTCATGATATTCATTTACATGCTTTGATTCCTTTTGATGTACAGTACAGTGAGTACAGTACTTGATGTGGCTTCAGAGCAGACAAAGCTTTAGCAGTTTTGTTCATTGAGTTTTTTCATAGAACAAAACGTCATAAACTATGGAAATCAGACGCTTACATTTCCACTCTGGCTGCGGCAGACAAGTTATGGAAATTAACTAGGCAGGGAGTCGGGAGATTTCAGAGTGGGAGTCGGGGGAGATTTGCGGAGTGCAATTATCCCAGCATCCAAGACCAGTGTCTGGTCCCACAGGATGCCAGCGTGGAAATTTACCAGTGAATTAGTCACTAATTCACGGGGTAAAAACCCACTAATTATTAGTGGGTTTACATGTCAGTGAGAGAATACAGTGTGCTAGAAACATATCTAATATCTACTGTTTACAACTATTTCACCAAAATGTTGAATGTTCATCTTTGTTGCATATTATATAGTTAAAAGTAGTGGAGTAATTTCAAGATGTATTTTGGGGGTTCAGGTTACTTGCTATGAGCATTTAGCATATTGTGCGACCGTTTTCCCTTATTGTATTTAAGAATTGTATGGTCTACACTACATTTGTAACACAGTATGATATGAACATAAACAAATTATCAACATATTAATGAATTATGAAGAATCATTTTAGTACTCAGAAGTCAGAACAGGGGAGTGAGTCAAAGCAAATGAAATGTGTGAATGAAGCTACATTTCGCTCAAGTTCACCTTGGTGGTGTTTGTTCCTTTTTGGCAGAGCACCCTGCTTGGATCCAACAGCACCGGCAGCCTGCCCAGGAACCTGGCGGCCACCCTCCAGGACATCGAGAACAAGCGGCAGCTGGCCTTCCAGCAGAGAGGTAACAGCACCCTTCCTTTTAGCATAGCCTCTCTCCACTGCTCCATGGAGCCTACTGCACCATCTGTGTGACAGAGGATCCGGGGACCCCGAGTGCTGGGCTGCTGTCCATTTGGGGAAAAAAGGCAGAGAGCGATAGAGAGACAGAGAGAGAAACCATAGGTAGTCTCCCAGTGTGTTTTAGCTCAGTTGGGAGGCAGTCACTACTTGTTCTGCACAGTTCAGAGAAGCTGCGTCGGCCCTTCGACTTCTCCTTTTTTTTTAAAAGGCTTGTTTGTGGTCACGTACTGTATGTGTGTCTGTCTTTTCTGTCTGCCGTGGATTTGTCCCTCCCTTGATGTGTCTACTCTGCCGCCGTGCTGCAGAGTCCCCCAGCCGTCCCAGTGTGAAGGAAAGGCCTGCAGGTAGACCAGCGGACCCACAGCGCGTCTGGGAGCTAGTGGGACTCGTTCTGTTTTCATCTATTATTTAGCTCGTCTTGTCTTGTCTGTCTCTGCCTCTTCTCTCACACCCGACATTCGCTCTCATTATTTCTCTTTCTAAAACCCTCTCCGTTACTGGCTTGTCACTCGTTCTTCCTTCCGTGTGATTTCTGCTCATCTTTTCTTCTTTGATTGAAAAATCCTTGTTCTGTCAGTCTTTTTTTCCCCACCCCCTATGAATGTTCTGACCTGTGGAGGATCAGTATTGCATGTCCTCCAGTCTCCCTGGAGTTAATACTGTATATTTGAGGCCTCGTCATCACCTCTTCTAAGAGGTTCCTGTCCACCTTCCCCTTGTGCGCAGCAGCATGGAGTCGACAATGAGTGACATTGCAGAGAAAAGGGATTCTTGCTCTTTTGGGGACTCTCAGGCGATGATGGGTCATGTTCTGGTTGTTTGGCGGTGATGGGACTCAGGCTTGTGGCACTGAGTGAACACATACAGTACTTGTATGTGTGGTGCATGGAGTTATGCTTCCTGCCTGGTGCTATAGTGCCGATTTATTGGATGTCCTGTTCTTTGGGTGTCTCTATTGGTTGTGGCCAGCATGTGGTGTTTGTAATGTCGGGATGATTCCCCTCGGGGCGGAATCTGAATCATCCCCAATTGGCTTCAGGTGTCGCTGTTATTGTATTTTTGTATTTTCATTTCGTTGTCCGAATGCGGGCGAACATCTCGGGAGGAGATCTGGACGGCACGAATAAAACGAACGGGGTTCTGATTCACTGACTTCCTGCTTAGACGTGAACGGATATACACTCGAGGTTTTATTCCGTCGTCAAAATGCATGCAAGTCTCACATAATGCCTGCATACAGACGTTTCATTGTTTCTTGACCTTGAACAGGATATCTCTCAGTGCAACATTCCACCGGCGCTGTAATGAACTGCTGCTTTTGCTCAGCTGTGGATAAACAATTATTCAAATCGAGTAACATTTAAATTACACAGTATAGAGCTTGCTCCTCCGAGCTGTTATTTCTGAAATGCGGTGTGTAACCGTAACGCTCATCTCCAGGGAATCACAGAAATATCATCCAATTGGAAACTTGAAGCTAATCCATCTTGAATTAAAATGCGTATTTTTAACTCAATTTTGTAGTAGTGGTGCAACAGTTGATTGATCAATTATATATTTTTTGCGTGACACTGTTGAACAGCAAAGTATCAAGTGGGGTTGCGTAATTAATTTAGATTTATTTATCTATTACATTTTTTCACGTTGATTCGTTGATGTACAAAACAAAACAAACGTGCGCTTATCGATTAATCCCAAAAAGTATTCGATAGAAGAATCGCAAAGAAATGAATGACAGTTGCAGCCCTTATTCTGTGCTGTAAATTGTGTACTTGATGGGACGGAGTAACCCATTTTCAGGCGGGAACCCCTTTTGGTGTTTTAAACATTAGGTTATAATTTAGCTATTGAAACATAGCAGATCTACAAGCTCATAGCGCGCCACCGAGTGGCGCCCTATGAGCTTGTAGGTCTGCTATTTTTGAAAAAATCATGAAAATGTGGCGCAAATTAGAAGACATTTTAAAATGTTCGACGTCAGGCCTAAATGGGTTAAAATAAATACATCTTTCTGTCCAGATCTCCTTTTGACATGGCCCACGCTCAGATGAACAGACAATAGCCTATACTCTATATACAAGCAGCAGCATCTGAACCCGACGTGACTCAACCAACCCATCACTGACAGTGACCCCTCCCCTCCTCTCCCCAACCCAGGTCAGCAGGTCATCGACGAGCAGCGTCGGCGGCTGGCCGAGCTGAAGCAGAGAGCCGCCATAGAGGCCCAGTGCCAGTGGGAGGCGCTCCGCGGCTCGCAGTCCCACCTCGTCTCGGCCTCCGCCGCCTCCTCCTCCTCCCCCCCCCTCCTCCTCCTCCTGCTCGCCGCCGTACCCGGGAGCCATGACCTATAGCCCCGCGCTGAGCCACCACCACGGCAGCCACCACGGCTCCCCCATGGTGCACCACTCCATCCTCCACCACCAGCCGCCGTCGGGGGGCGAGCAGCCCTACGACACGGTGAGCCTGGAGAGCTCCGACAGCATGGATACCAGCATCTCCACCGGCAATAACTCCGCCTGCTCGCCTGACAACATGTCCAGGTGAGGAACAACGGCTCTGCACGGAAACGCTGCATTGCCTGTGCCACGGGTTTGAAGCTTCTGCTGCAGTGACACCGGAATGGTCAAAATAGCGACTAGCAACAATAACGTGGAGGATGCATCTTCCCTCTTCACTGCATGTATATTTTTGGCCATATTCGGGTTCCATTTTGAAAACTTGACAAATATTTCTTGCTTTCTTGCGAATAATTTTACAAAGATATTGTAAATATTATATTAAAAAAAAACAAAAAACAATCTTGCTAATGCAACATGTTGGTTGATGAGTAATTATGACCTTGACTGAGACCTTGACCTTTGACAGTAAAAGCTGTAATGTTCCTGCTCTACTCTGGGTTTAACCCATTCTGACCGGGAACCCCTTTTGGTGTTAGCATCATGTTATGCTTTAGCTATTGAAAAATAGCAGATCTACAAGCTCATAGCGCGCCACCAAGTGGCGCGCTACGAGCTTGTAGGTCTGCTATTTTTGAAAAATCGAACAACGACTGACATTTTTAGAATCTGATCTCAGGTCAGAATGGGTTCATCAGACCAGTGGGTGTCCAGTGGAAACCTCGTATGAATCTGATCTCAGGTCAGAATGGGTTAAAAGAAAATGCCTGTGGTCTCCGAGGCAACTCTCTTGCTCAGGGGAGAAATGTATAGTTATATATTGCATTAATTAATTCATTGGACAAAATAACATTTTATTCACGCAAAAAAAGTGACATAATACAGCATTATCCACTTCTTCATGACAGTATCTTGATAATGTCCACAAAGTTCCATTATGCCCCCATCCGTTCTCAAGGTAATTTGTCTCACACTCGCACACATTCTTTGTCCTGCAGTGCCAGTGGAATGGACGCTTTGAAGATTGAGGAGATGGAGAAGATGTTGAGGGAAGCTCATATGGAGAAGGCCAGACTTATAGAGTCACGGGTAAGACAGAACTTAAAAGGAGTTTTTTTTTTTTTCAACCAAGGTTCATGTTTTAGGTTGTTATTAGAGAAAGTAAAAGATGAGTGTTAATTTTTGTTCATTTGCTGCTTTCTTTAGATTTTAGAGCTTTTAGCTAATTTTTACAGGGGGGCGGGGGCATGTGGCTAAATATTGTTTTACACATTTTTATAGCGATTTATTTAATTATTTACTATAGTCCTACTAGACCCCAGAAAGTTACATCTGGCCAAAGAAAGATCACAAGATGGGGAGGTGACAAACTGAGATATTGAACCTTCAACACAGTATGGCAGCCCCCTATTAGTACCAAGCCCCCAAAATACATGGAGGCTCTCCAACGTTGAAGCGCTCGGCCCTGCTGGTAAGAGCTGGGACTGCAGGCGGACCTGTGGATTTATGACGAGGAGACGCTGTGCAGCTTTGGTTTAACATGAATTCGGTGCTCGTTTGCACTTCCGCATTTTGGGCTCCAAATTTTGGAAAAATTGCGGAAACACCCGTCTTCCGGGTGCTTCAAAACGCCACTGAGCAACTTCCACTGAAATGAATAGTGGGGGGCGGGGCTGTCGCTCTGGTTCGGTCTCTATCCTTTTATTACTATATGTATAGTACTATAGTACCCCCCTTCACATTCTGGGGTCTAGTAAGACTATAGTAAATAATAAATAAATAAAATCGCTATAAAATGTTGTAAACAAATACATATTTAGCCCCACGTTCGAAATGCCCCCCTGTTATTCTCTAATAACAACCTAAAACATGAACATTGGTTGAAAAAAACTAAAGTTGTCCTTTAATAAAGAGGCATTTGACCCAAAATACAGCACACTCGGGCTATGATTACTTTATGATTAACCAAGAAAAGAAAATAACTTTAATATATACACTGTGTGTGTATACACTGTATATACTCTAGTCTGTATATAAAATTAGAATCGATTAAACATATGAACTGTTACACCCCTACACCACAGTGTACAGTATGTGTCTGTGAACATAACATAACAGGCTTTAGTGTAATTCCATTCTACATGAGAGGTCTTCACTGGATTCTGTATTCCGGGGTCTATGAATTGCATATTATTTCATTGTGAGCGCGAATGAATAAATGTATTTGCTTTGGACCGCTGCCCTCCAGGAGCGAGAGAGCCATGCGCGCCGTCAGATGCTGGAGGAGGAGAGGAGGAGGAGGGAGGACGCGGAGCGGCGGTTGCAGGATGAAACCTCGCACAGGCTGCAGCTGGTGGAGAGGGAGGTGAAGATGAGAGCCAAGAACTTTGCTCAGGTAAACACACGTGTGACAAACTGAACCCATTAAGCCCTGAGGCCAGTGTTAATGTTGTTGACTAAGATTTTGATATTTAGTCGACTAAGACTAGACTAATCAATTTCAGATGACTGAAGCTAAATGGTATGTTATTCATAAGACTAAGACTATCAGGATTTGCTCAACTGAGACTAAAAGACTAAGATTTTAATATTAGATGACTAAAATATGACTAAAACTAAATGGTGTTATTCAAAAGACTAAGATTAAATCTGGATTAGATGGAGGCTGAGGTGAGGAATGGATTCTACAAATGCCTTCTATCAAGAATGTTTCAAAAATGTTATTATAAAATATCAGATGTACAAGTATTGTGCTGTAGGCTTGTATATTTGCTGTATATCTGGGTTAACAGAGGGAAACAGAGTGTGGCTGAGTAATAATAATTGACTTGGCAGGAGTATCATTTCAATTCAGGGGGCGAAAGTATTCTGCGAATATAGCAGATCTACAAGCTCACAGCGTGCCTCAACTCGACACGCGAGCATGCACTGTAGATAGTTTCAGTGCAGATTTGGCGTTGAGGGAAAAGAAAAGGCCTAGGCATAGTCCCCTGGGAAACTCTAACGCAGTGTCAGTTGTGAGTTGCAACGTTGATGTTAATGAGAGCTAACGCTCTGCCGTTCATGGCGTTCCCAGGCTCGTCCCATGACGCGGTACCTTCCCATCCGCAAGGAGGAGTTCGACCTTCGCTCCCACGTGGAGTCGTCAGGCCACAGCGTGGACACCTGCTACCACGTCATCCTCACAGAGAAGATGTGTAAAGGAAACCTGGTGAAGATGGGAGGCAAGATCAAGTCCTGGAAGAAACGCTGGTTTGTCTTCGATCGCCTCAAGAGGACTTTCTCCTACTATGTTGGTGAGTCTTATTATTAACCACTCCAATCTGCCTTTTGTAACGTTTGTATCGTACTCGGGATTCGAACCCGAGTCTGTGCTGAGATTCTTCCCACTAAGCCAATAGAGTAAGCCTGCTGACTTAGGGGAGAGACTCCAAATCTTTTGTAAAATAGTCCCTTTTTGTTAGTGAATAAAATGTCACTATTTGCTGCATGTCACTCCCCTGCTCTCCCTCTGTATCTCCTCTCTCACTACATTGTGACTCTCAAATAAAGGTTCCAAAAAGAAAGAAATGTGTGAGCTTGTAGATCTGCTATTCAGAATGCCTAGAATGACATGCCCCAAAATAGGAATGCCAGGTTGAAAGCGGTTCAACTACAACCAGCGCAAGGTTGGAAGAGTTATAATATGAAGTGGCAGAGACGATTCATTTTATATTCAGGTTTCCATTTTAATTAATTTAGTTGATGCTGTCAAGAGCGACGCACAGCATGCACTCGATTAAGAAATGCTAATCTGTAGTGCTTAGAAAATATTCCAAGTCATCACAGAGACTGAGATAATGAAGGGAGTGTAACATACTGTAAGTCTGAGAGTGGAGAACACGCAGTTTTTCTTCAAATTGAAGATTACGCTGACTTGTGTGCTTTTTATTCCAGTTGGATATTGAAGCCTCGTGTCATGCAAGTTTCACACAAGTCAGAAAATCTGTGAATAAAATAAGTTTTCTTTCTTTCGTTCTTTATTTTATTTTTTTGCAAATGTGGGTTACTTTGGACCATTGTTAAGAGTGTTGGTTAAACTTGTCACATAGGCCTCTACCGTGAGAGTTGGGACACATCTACTCTGTGAGGCCTTTGAAGACTTCAGAAGGGTTTCATCTTAAATCGGTTTTAAAGCACGCCGGTACAAAGCAAATGTAGAGAGAATACCCCGGTGGTCGTTTGTATGCGCGCTGCACTCTGTGCTCAGAGCGAGCTGATCAGATGCAAGGCTCGTCCGTCTCTTGACCTTGAAGGAAGACGCAAGCGGATGTGACGAGTCTTCAATCAGTCTTAAAACCCCCTGCTGCTAATTCAGGTTAACGAACCACAACGGCACGAGTTGTTTTCTTCTTCTTGTACTTCTTCTTCTTCTTGTAATTTAGATGCATTTATAAATTAGTATGCAAATGATGGGCTGTTTGAATGTTAAAACAGGTCATTAGGAGATAATGGCTGCGTATTAAAAATGAAACCGTTAATTCCTCGAAATGGTGATTTCCTACATATCTACCTACTAGTCTTTAACCCATTTTGGGCGGGAACCCCTTTTGGTGTTTTGTTATACGTTAGCTATTGAAAAATAGCAGCTCTACAACCTCATAGCGCGGAACCGAGTGCTATGAACTTGTAGGTCTGCTATTTTTTTAGCAGACCTATGTGAAAATGTGCCTCAAATCTTTGAATATTTATTATTACAGAGTGAACATTTTAACTCAAATCTTTGCTTCTGGGGAGGTCCCTGGAACAACATATTTTCAGATGGGGGACGGAGGCATATTACATAATATTATTGGGTGTCCTTGACATGAAAATGTTTGAGAACAACTGACATCGAAACACGGGTTCTTCAACTGTCATTTTGTATAATCTTTTCTCGGGTCTAAATGGGTTAAGTTGGGTTTGTTGCGAGTGTTTGCGCCTGGAGGAAGGAGCGGAGTGCTGTGTTCTGCTCCTCTTCCCCACACTGCAGCTCTGCAGGGGCTGATGAAACAAACTGCAATGATTTACAACCCCGGTGTAAGAATGCAGTCAAGTAGGGTCTGGAAGCGCAGCGAGAGAAAAACGGAGGAAACTGCTGCGCTTGTCTTTTTTTTCCTCCCCCCCAACTCCCGTTATCGCAAATGATGAATCTGTGATGATCAAGGATTTTCTTTGAAATGGCCCACAGGGCCACATGTTGTTGTGGTTGTCATAGATGACCTGGCGTTGTCCCACGCTGAGCTTTTATAGTAGGGCTGCATCTGTCCGTTGTTTTATCGATTACTTCGGTTCGTATGATAATCAAGAATTTTACATTTTTATCAATGCATCGACATGAAATATTTTTTTATAGACTAATCGATTGGTCTGGTTAACCACTTAAGCCTCTTTTTATATCGTGCAAAAATGGGCGATCTGCAAAGCCTCTTTTTATATCGTGCAAAAATAGGCGATCTGCAAGTACACGACATGTGATAGACGTTTTTTTTTATTGTGTTTTTGGCTATAATGATATGCCCAAAATAGGGATGCCAGGTTGAAAGTGGTAAGCTGTTGCAGGCCTATTAGGCCAGGGGTTCCCAAAGTGGGGTCCGGGGACTCCTAGGGGTACTCGAGGGAGTTCCAGGGGGTCCCCAGATAAATCATAGTTGGGAACCAAATAGACCCTTATGGGGCTGTATTTCAGAGAGTGTACAAATGGAACCAGTCTCAGAGTTAAATTAACTTTGATTTTATAATATACATTGGGGTATCCCAGAGATAGAAATGCCATTAAATGGGCGTAGACTATTGAAGACTGTAGAGACTATTACTGCAGACTATTACATATCAAACTGGGGGTCCTTGAAATTAAACGGGTTGAGAATCACTGCTAGAGCCGTACAAATCTTCTGTTATGGGGGTCCCTGGCATTTTCAAATGGGGGTCTGCAAATTAGTGTCAATTTGGGGGTCCTTGACATGAAAAGGTTTGGGAACCACTGTATCAGACTTCATGGTTCATGTACTGTTTATAAAATGTAGAAAAAAAGAAAGAAACCCCCCCCCCCCCTGTTGATTAAGATTAATGGATTGTTTCTCATAATCAATTAAATGGATTAACAGATTCTTGAAGCCAAGATAAACCCTGTATCGTCAGTGATTCCTCCTCTGTCTTAACACCAAACCTTTTGTTTTCTATTCTTCTCCTTTGCAGACAAACACGAGACCAAACTGAAGGGAGTCATCTACTTCCAAGCAATAGAGGAGGTTTACTATGACCACCTCCGCAGCGCCACCAAGGTACGCTACATTTTGAACAAGGAAAATAAATCACAAAGATTCTTAATTTATTTCATATTTTAATCGCCTATTGTTTTCCCATTTGCCACACTCGTTTTGGTTTCAAACCACCTTTTTTCTTTGGTATTTACTGTGTTGCGTCTCTTGTTTGTGATCATCACAGAATCGCTTTTTCAACTTGAATTTGACCAGTGTATGTATCATTCTCTTCTCCTGATCGCCTTAAAATGCATCCTCTCTCTGGGTCTCTTACCCCAATCTATGCTGAATCCTCTGCGTGTGTGTGTGTGTGTGTGTGTGTGTGTGTGTGTGTGTGTGTGTGTGTGTGTGTGTGTGTGTGTGTGTGTGTGTGTGTGTGTGTGTGTGTGTGTGTGTGTGTGTGTGTGTGTGTGTGTGTGTGTGTGTGTGTGTGTGTGTGTGTGTGTGTGTGTGTGTGTGTGTGTGTGTGTGTGTGTGTGTGTGTGTGTGTGTGTGTGTGTGTGTGTGTGTGTGTGTGTGTGTGTGTGTGTGTGTGTGTGTGTGTGTGTGTGTGTGTGTGTGTGTGTGTGTGTGTGTGTGTGTGTGTGTGTGTGTGTGTGTGTGTGTGTGTGTGTGTGTGTGTGTGTGTGTGTGTGTGTGTGTGTGTGTGTGTGTGTGTGTGTGTGTGTGTGTGTGTGTGTGTGTGTGTGTGTGTGTGTGTGTGTGTGTGTGTGTGTGTGTGTGTGTGTGTGTGTGTGTGTGTGTGTGTGTGTGTGTGTGTGTGTGTGTGTGTGTGTGTGTGTGTGTGTGTGTGTGTGTGTGTGTGTGTGTGTGTGTGTGTGTGTGTGTGTGTGTGTGTGTGTGTGTGTGTGTGTGTGTGTGTGTGTGTGTGTGTGTGTGTGTGTGTGTGTGTGTGTGTGTGTGTGTGTGTGTGTGTGTGTGTGTGTGTGTGTGTGTGTGTGTGTGTGTGTGTGTGTGTGTGTGTGTGTGTGTGTGTGTGTGTGTGTGTGTGTGTGTGTGTGTGTGTGTGTGTGTGTGTGTGTGTGTGTGTGTGTGTGTGTGTGTGTGTGTGTGTGTGTGTGTGTGTGTGTGTGTGTGTGTGCGGGCGGGCGGGCGGGCGGGCGGGCGGGGCGGGCGGGCGGGCGGGCGGGCGTGTCTCTCCCTGCCCAAATAATTATGAGCCCCCGGAGGAGATGTGTGTCATGAATGATTATGCATGGTTAAGACAGGCATGGTTGTGACTGGCAGGGAGAGAATGTTGAATAGTGAATATGTTAATAGTGTTGAATATTTCCCCTCTTCCTCTGCACGGGGTGGATAGGTGTGAGTAGCTGTTTGAACTGATAATCCCGCTTGGTTTGTCACTCCGTCCTTCTGTGGCAGTGTGTCCCACCCAACGTAAACTCCATTAAATGGCTGGCAGTCGTGTGCTTCTCAACCAAAGAAAGTATACCAGGACCCACAAGTATATAGGCTGTGAGATTTTCAGACGGGGTCACAGACAAAGAACAATTCTGACAAAGGAATATTGTATTTAATATTCTTGTTGTCGTGTTATACTTCAATGCAAAACAAATTATAATAATTGGTTAAAAGTGTCGCACAAATTATTTGGGGTAAAGAAACTTTTTTGGTTATCTATTCAATTTGAATAACAAACCAATTTAATTTATTCTGACCCCTCCCCCAAAAGCCCCATCTGTCCTGACTCCTGGCTTATGGACATAAATGTTACTTCGTCTCAACTATTCTGTTGCACCTCTCTATTTGACTTAATTACTGCTTGTTACTTGAAGTGCAGTGTGTAAAATGATTAGGCCCACCAGCTCTTCACATGACAGCCA
Organism: Protomyctophum bolini; assembly: GCF_963924005.1. Lineage (NCBI taxonomy): Eukaryota > Metazoa > Chordata > Actinopteri > Myctophiformes > Myctophidae > Protomyctophum > Protomyctophum bolini. The sequence continues at coordinate 37,210,224 of NC_137870.1, read as the reverse complement.
GATAACATGTTTAAGCTTTGATGTTTTAAATGAACACCAGTCAAAAGGGGAGATGTTGAAGAAGGGAAAGAGAGATTGCATAGTAGTATTGCAGCTCTAAATAGGTCTTTGTCATATTTTTTTATATTATATTATGAACATTGTATTCTTCATGGCAAAACGCCTTAGCGAAGAACTTGCTCGTTGTTCTGTCTATGGGCTTTCTGCCTCAGTGTTGCCAAAACACTCCCAGATAGGTGCACGTGCATACAGTAGTCTAGTAGTGCATACGCACGTGTGTGTGTGTGTGTGTGTGTGAGAGTGAGTGTGTGTATAATGTATGTGTGTGTCAGTGTAGCCCCCTGTAACAGAGATAGCAGTCAAAGTCACATGAATCGTACCGCTGTTTTTGGATGTCTGAAAATGTCCCTGTCATTTCTCTCCTAGAGTCCCAACCCAAATCTCACCTTCTGTGTGAAGACACATGACAGGCTCTACTACATGGTGGCTCCGTCGCCAGAGGCCATGAGGATATGGATGGATGTCATCGTGACGGGGGCAGAAGGTTACACACAGTTCCTCAACTAAAAAGAAACACACACACACACACACACACACACAATGCTGCTGAGGCGAGGTGAACACCAGGGTGGTTCTTCCATGTTGGAATCTATTAGGCCATCTCGTCACCAGTCCCCCCCCACCCCACCCCACCCCACCACCACCACCACCACCACAGGAAAAATAAGGCCTTTTTTTGTTACCTTTTGTTAAGACATCTTTTTTATTTCTTATCTTTCCAGTGTAGATTTTCTTTTTCTTCAAACCCGTGTTTTCTACTTGATTTTGTTTGGATTGAAAAGGGAGCCCTTGGAGGACATAATACATATGTACAGTATACTGCACGCACGCACACACGCACGCGCGCACACACACACACACACGCACACACACACACACACACACACACACACACACACACACACACACACACACACACACACACACACACACACACACACACACACACACACACACACACACACTTGTGTAAGCCCGTCTGCATGTAAACCAAAATGTCGACCTGTTCAAGACTCGTCTTTCTGTATTGCCAAATGCTTTTCTTTCAGATCTTTAAATCACATTTACACATTTTAGTGAAAATTGCCAAAATGACATTACACCTATATATGTTTCCTCTGACAGTGGCTTATTACCTGATGCGTTACCCAGTGTATTTATGTCCGGTTTTGATAGAAATTACAGAAAATGGTCAGCAATCAAAATGGTTGTAAAAAAAAAAAAGAACATGAAATATTCTTTGAAATGTATAACAGAGGATAAAGATCAGTAAGTGATCAGGGACGTTCTGTAACATCTAGTAACAATAGACATTATTTATGTGGGGCAAATACTGTTATTGATTAAAGCTACCGGTTGTGCTTTAGCCAAGTGAGGAATCCTCAAGGTGAACAACCTTTTGTTCTAGTCCATCTAGAACAGTCTTGTACTCTGAACTAAGCCCTAAGGCCACGCGGTACAGTACAGTGTACTACTGTATCATGGCCCTTGGGGCTTATTTACATTTCGTTATTGTTTTTATACTGTGTACCGAGTACACAACATCTAAAAATAAATAAAAGGGTAATTCACACGACTACACTACAGTTTGACCCAGATTTCAGCTAGTTTATTTTGAATTATCTTTGGGACAGCAGCTCAGGAGTTCCCATCCTCTGCGGTTTTTCGTATTTCCAGACAATTTGTGAACGTAGTGAACAAGATCTCACTGTTTGTCTTAAGCCTGCTTTATACTTACACCCATGTACAGTACAATTAAGTATAACCCAGGCTTTATATTGTTCACATTTCCAACGACACCAGAAGGTGTACAACACATCCATGTGTGTGCATATCATAACAAAGACGAAAGTAGTCTGTTTGCCAAGTTCTGCGTCTGAAGCGATCTCCATTTCGAGAGCTGCCAAATTATCACTGCCAGCCTATATATCACCAACAGCTAGTGGTCGCTGGGCCAGACTACTCCACGTCTGATTAGTACCATGCGTACATGACCAGTGTTTTGACATGGATAAATCTGTGCCTTGATTTCAATGTTTGTTACCGTGTATGGAATCAGTCTATCTAGCAGAGACTCTCTGGACTGTGTGTATGATTTCAATTTCTATTGTCAGAACAATGATATGTGGATTTGCATGCACAGGAATCTACACTGTAGTAGATGGAAGGGAAGTCTGTGGCGTCATTTACTGGTAGAAATACTGAAGGCTGATTTGTACTTTATTGCACAACCCTTTCGCCAAATGCCGCTCGGTGACAATGCTGTTCTTTCTCGCAGTGACGCGAAACGTTGTGCAACAACTTATACATTATCCTTGAGAGTCTTGTACACACTGGGGGATGTGTGACACTGTGGTTATGTGATGAATTATTAATATTAGTTCAATTATCAAGAGCCACAATACTGGCAAACAAAAATCACCAAGAATTTTCGTTTGTCTGAAAAGATAATTGATTTGTTCACATGTCAACTCCCAGTGTGACACGAGGCCTGAATGCATGAGGACTTCTTGTTAGCTTGAAGACCTGTTCTCGTGGGGCTAGCTAGCCTGGTGTCAACATTGTAAAGCCTAGATGTTGACAGTGTAAAATCGATCCAGTCTTATAGAGGGGACAAGACTACGCTGTGATGTCTATTTTTATTAAGAGCATGTGGAACGGTTTTAGTTTCATATGTTTAATGTTCGGTGAGTAAATGAGCTGTCTTAATTTATGGTTATGGTGCCTGCGATAGTGAGCAATGATGTTTTAAGCAGATTTTTAAAAGACTGGTGAGAATACCTAATATATTTCCCTCCTTGCCTTGAAACCCCCCCTGCACTCTTAAGTGTGCAAACCAAACTATTCAGCTGTGGCAAGGTTGTTAAATTGCATCCGAGGATGGTAGATGGAATATAGACTAAATATCTGTGTTGAAAATAAACTAAATACTGTTTAAAAAAGGTATGGTTGAATGGAAAAAAGCTCATTAGTGAAATGAGACAGTATTGTATGGAGAGAAAAAATGTAAATTTGTATTTTTTTTTTGTCATTTTAGAAATTTTATTGTCAACAGTCAATCACATTTTGGGTTTTAAGGTCATGGTACAGCAGAACACAGATATTCACTGATCACTTTGCCACACTGTGGAAAAAACAGATCTATGTCTCATACACAACAACCACACACGCTCTCACACACAAATACTCTCTTACACACACTCACACTCATGCACACACAAAAACAGTCAAATTTCGGACCATGTTGTGTTAACGGTACCCTGTATGTTACGTGGCACTTTCATGTATGGCGAATATGGATTTTTGTCTATTAAAATCACAACTATTATAGAGAACTGTCTACAATTCTTGAATTAACATGGACCCTGCAGAATATTAATGCATTTACCAGTCACAAGGGGCCGACACTTGAATTCTAGTCCATGGATCTTTAACAATGAAAAACTAATTGTTATCAAGAGGTCATATTAGGGTCTATGATACGTTTTCCATGTGACAACTACATAATTATATTTTATATTAAAAATGGAAAAGAAAAACAAATCATTTAAAAAGATCACAAAATGTAAAACCTCAAAAAGGGTAAAAAATCTTTGACCCTACAGTTAAAAAATGAAGACGTTGGAATGCGACTGAAATTTACATTCCTCCAGGAGCTCCGAACCGCCTCCCAAATGAGCTCCAATCTGGTCCAATGAGGTAAGCAGGATGTTACGCCTATTCGATCTCGATGACCGTGTCACCTGTAAAATATCAGTTTATTAGTTATTGTGTATGTCTACCCTGCAGGCCAAAGAGTACACTGTGATCACATGACCCCAAGTTCTTTATTACTTCCACACAATTTCCGCAATTTCCTCAATTTCCATTTCCGCAATTTCCATTTCAACCATTTCCGCAATTTCCATTTCCGCATTTCCACAATTTCCAGTTCCACCATTTCCGCAATTACAATTTCCGCAATTTCCATTTCCATTTCCAACTATTAATGGCAGCTGGGTTTCATCATTCAAATAAAATAGAATTCTGTCCGTTTAGCTATAAAATTATGTCAGGGAATAGGGATACAGAGTATATGTCTTTCATTTGCATTGCATCTCCCCCCCCCCCCCCCCCCCCCCCCCCCAAGCTTTTATTTTCGTTCGAGTAATAGTACAACTCTAATAGTATTACTTATAATAATGTAATTAAAGATAACTTCATTCAGATTTTTTTTTTTTTTTTCATTTTCCAGATTTTTTCTTCTTCTTTTTTTTTAGATTTTCATTGGCGGGCCTGATGTGGCCCGCGGGCCTGAGGTTGAGTATCACTGCTGTATATTATAGGTATATTAATGACATCATTCAATGTTGAAAATGAGTGGGATTCCCCTTTAACACACTGTTCTAATTGTTTTGAAAATAAAATGCCTTGCTCTATCGCCACTTAGAATACTGAAAAGCACTTGAAATAATACGAATGAATAAGAATTAAAAGCACAAAATAAACACTCCTGGGGCCCTATTTTCGTCAGTGCCTTACCCCTTATCTCTAAACTTCTTTGCCATTTTTACTATTTTGAAAAACATTTCAAAATTGTTCAACTAGCCGATGTACATCGACACGTTGTGAACTTGAAGATTGGTTATTTGAACTACCGGTATTAAAAATTGTTTTTCAAAATGGTAAAAAATAAATAAAGGCAAAGACGTTTAGGGATAGGGGGTAATTAAGGCAGTAAAGGCACTGATGAAAATAGGGCTCCTGGTGTGTAAAGACCGTAAGACTGAAAGTTTCAAGTTACAATGGTGTGGTGAACTTACTCTCTGAGTCTGCACATGAGGTGATATAATCAGTGGATGCCTCGTCACCTGTAAACAATGGAGAGATTGGAGATTATCAGAAAAAGCATTTCAAAGGGATAGTCCCTAAGCCAATAAATTGATAACCAGCAGTGGTTCCCTATGGAGACTCCTTTGTGTCTCCATAAAGAACCACTGCTGATCATCAAATTATAATAATTATAAATTTATATTCAGAGCTCTGGTGAATGATTTCTTCCCATATTTGATAGCCTTTTTTCAGCCTTTCAAGTTGAATTATTTGGAACAACATTTTCCGGTTATACTAATTGACATTTTTTGCCAGCATTCCTCTAAATATACTATCAATATTGAATTAAACCAGAACTTTGAGACTAGGTCCTCAAAAAGAATAAAATATGCAATTAACGTAACATTTTGTTCCGTTTAAACTTAACTAAATAATAGAGGCATGTTGACCAAAATGTTGGCCAATACAGTCTCCAATGCTGCTGGAGAATGCAGACATAGCAGATATATTCACTCTCCGGTTCTCCATTAAAATGAGCAGACAGCTTTCCTAAATGCTTTCTGCACACTTGCTGTCTGATAATGGTGCTTATTACATTTAGGTTTTACATTATGAGTTGCTATGATACTGACCATGATATTGGACATTATACTGACCATGATACTGACTTGATATTGACAAATGAAATGTCAAAACATGAACAATTCCTTTGATATGTTGTGCTATGCTGCCCCACTAAAGGATTAAAAGGAAGCAAAGACTGAAACCAAATTATGAATTGAATTAGAATAACATTTAATTTTATACTTCTACACTCTTGCTTTTAGTTGAGCTTTGAACATCCTAATTGTTATTCATGTCCTCACTGTATTGCATTACTCCTATTATTTTAATGTTGTTTAACACCTTTGCTTTTCTTTTTTTCTCTATTGCTCTGTAAAGCACTTTTAGCTGCATAAAATAAATATAAAAGTTGGATAGAATAGAATAGAGCACCGAAGTCTGACGTCAATATCGGTAGAGGGCGCTAAGTCCACTGGTTCATGTACTTTTTTATTTGCATTGTAATCCCCATAGGGGGATTTTAGATCGCCTCATATAAGAACAAATCATCCCGGCCGTTTCACTCATATGGATATGAAGAATCAACTGACTGAGAGAAAACACTAATGTTACTGCTGCTGAATTAGTTACATTTTCACTAGCTAACTAGCACTAGCACTAACTACATGAAATATGACTGACTGACTGACTGTCGTAAACGATAATTTCGCAGAGACAGTTTGTTTATTTTTGGACCAGAATTCTTATCTGAGACGATTTTAAGATGACCCCATGTTATTTTCCATAGAGAAATGACTTCCGTGAACCAGGGGATGAGAGAGTGACGTCATGACTTCGGCGCTTGATCTATGAGAGCAGAATGATGCGGTTCTTACTTGGCTGGTAGTAATCATAAACCTTGATAACGGCAGGCACCAGGTCCGTGACGGTCTCCGTCTCTTCTAGAATCACCTTGAAGGTCTTGTGCACATCCTTCGTCAGCTACAACCAACCAGGAGCATTATTCAACTCACTTGTTTCACTCCAAGCACAAATTCACTCAGACAATGCCATTATGCATATTGTCATGTGTATATGCCATGTACTGTATATTGCAATAATAATTCCCACAATTATCACTTAATTTGGACATACACTTATTTCAGTTTCATTTAGAACAACATGGTCTGATTTTAGATTATCCTTGGTGATTGGTGAACAAGGATACTGCAGGTGACAAAAGGTATGCAAAGCTGTCTAATGGATTAGATGCAATTAGAGCCTTTTTAATTTTCCAGTGCAAATTATTCTGATATTATTGCAATACATATTTTGTATTATTATTCCTTAACATTGTGCGTGTGTTTGTGTACCTACCCCTTCCACGTAGATGTTGATATGTCCGTCCTCTATTTCCACACGTTTCACTAAACGCTTTTTCTTCAACTATATAGAAAACACAGAGTAGTTAAAGGTGTCAAAACACGATCTCTGCGGTGAATGAGTTTTAAATAAAACTCATTGAACAACCAAATGTAATAATGTCAATTAAGTATTTTCAATCATCTCACCTCTGTGATTTGGGTCATGTTCACAGTGTATCCCGACAGCTGCTTGATGTCGATTATAACCATGTTGGTCTCCGGCCGGCTGCCCGTGTATCTGGTCAAACGTTTGGATCAAATCAGACATTTATTGGGTTCATCTACAGCACTGGTTCTCAACTTGTTCTGGACCGCGGCCCACTTGAAAATCTAAAAAGCCTCTGAGCGTTACGTGGTCAGATGGGTGGGCCACATTTACGGATATTATCATTAAAATCATAGTCTTTTGCCAATTATTTGGGGGCCTGCTTACAATTAGGTTGAGAAACAGTGATTGTACCATGGTTGACCTTTTCTGGATTCAAGTCTAGTTAGTGGTTTTAAGATAGTAAAGTTGAACAGTGTTAGTAGTAGATATATAAAGTGCTTTACTTGACTCCCACAGTGACAGCGAGCGTCGGTGTGGTTGCGTTGCAGTCGGCGATGTTACAAGTACTGATCTCGAAGGCAGCGGACTCTTCAGCAGGGGGAATGTTGTAGTGCATAGCGATCTGGGGAGATAAGGTCCTCAATGATCATTCATAATACATGCCATAGTATAGTAGATCTATGACCGATGACATTATCCTATGACCTTTTCTTTTTGTACTACAGCATAGTACGATGTTTCCATTTTAACGAACGGTAGTATGACTTATTTTCTGAGCGCATTCAGCATGCATTTGTGATGCCTTCACTTTGATGTTTAGCATTTTTAAATGTATTTGAAAGTAGAGTGTGTTTCTGACAATTTAGTATAGAATAATGAAGACCAATAGCAGGTTAGCAACCATACTGTTTTACTGTGTAAATCTCTTCTGGCTGTCCCTGCCTGGTACAAATATTTTTGGATGGGCCGGATTCCGCGGACAAATGCATATCAATTTGGCGGTCCTTGACATGAAAACATTTGAGAACCACTGATCTATTGGTATCTATAGCAGTGGTTCTCAAAGTGGGTGCTGTGATGCAAGTCCAGTGGTGCCGTGGAATATTTTGATCATTTTTGGAATTCGTCAATATCATTTCAGTTTAACCAGTTAGACCCTCTAAACTTTGTGAAACGGACCGGAGTTGCGCTTGCAATCTTTGTCAACCTACAGGACACAAAGTCTCTTCATCAAAAATAGCAGATCTACAAGCTCACAACACGTCACGAACGTGATGCGTGAGCATGTAGATCTGCTATTTATGGTGAATGTTCACCCCAGAATAGGGATGTTGGGGTTTATGTGGTTAAACGCCAAGTATAAAAGTTATTTTCAATCTGCTTCAACTACTATTCTTTCTATATATTTTCCTTGTGACATTGTCCCTTACATATTTTACCTAAAATATAAGGTGCTGTAAAGTAAACGTTATTCAGGGGTGCAGGTCAAAATGTTTTGAGAAGCACCAGATCTACAGGTTAGCTCTATGAGTGTTATTATAGTTACCTGAACGAGGACACAGCCATCTCCCTCCGCACTGATGTGGTGGTGGGTTGTCGCTGGTGGGACGTCGAACAGTTCCTTCTCCTGGTACAGCAGTCTGTTGGTCTCGTTCACCTCGAACTGTGCCACCGTCATGTTCACCTCGAACGGTGCCTCCGGTGATGCTGTGCTCACTGTCACCGTCACGTTTCCCTCAGGTGTGTAGGTGGCATTGGCAAACATGGCCAGTGCCTGAAGTGCTACCACTGTGTCCTGGCCATCACAGACATAAGAAGACGGGTTAGGAGAGAGACATGGGACTGAGTGTGTGTGTGTGTGTGTGTGTGTGTGTGTGTGTGTGTGAGTGTGGTCATTCAAAGCATTATCTCAGGGTGCTACAAATGTCTATCTATGTCCTGTAAGTAGAGTAGACTTCGTAAAAAAAAAATATATATAGTGTTTACTTGACTAATCATCACAAGTGGCTCTTATTTTGAAGAAGAAGAGGAAGTCCCGTTTTGGTTGTTATGATGCCGGCAAAGAGCTGTAGTCTAACCAAGTAGTAAACAATAACCCACGTGGATTAAACACAAGCTTTTAGCCAAACTAAAGTTCATATGATATGAAAACCATGCATCTGTGACAATGTACACACTTTGGAAGTACGTTAAACATGGAACCACCGGCATTAGGTGAGTAGACTTTAATTGTTTAAGTCTCATCATCAACTAGCCGCAATTTGCAACTCTAGATTTTTTTATAATGGGATAAATCTAGAGTTGCAATACCCTCCATTGACTCCCTACTCATCCAAATTGCGTTCTCTAGGCCAAGCTTGAATTATCCTCTTTCAATCCACCGTATGAGATACTTTCTGTCAAGAAATTCTGTGCATGTGATTATTTTTCTAAGTGCAGGAGTTTGGAAGCACTCGTTGTAAGTCACTGAACGGCCCTTTGCACATAATGCATGAGGAGGCAGCAGTGCGACCCGTTAACAAAAACGAGTGCTTCCAAACTTCAAACTGCAAGAATCACATGCATAGAATTTCTTGACAGAAAGTAGCTCATAACATGTCTATGGTGGATTTCTATGAAACAAAAGCTTGGCAGATTGAAAGAGGATAATTCAAACTTGGCCTAGAGCTGCAATGATGGTGAGTTGAACGTCGTTTAATACAATACAAGCAGATCACAAACGCAAATTGGATGAGTATAGGGAGTCAATGGAGGGTATTGCAACTCTAGATTCTTCCCATTATTTAAAAAATCTATAGTTGCAAATTCTGGCTAATCATCAACAACAGCATGCCTGCTTATATCATGCCCTTGCTTGTACTTGGAACTGTTTGGCCGCCGTGCCAATTGTTTGGCCGCCGTGCCAATTGTTTGGCCGCTGTGCCAATTGTTTGGCAGCCATGCTAATTCCTATAAACATTGCAGTTTATTAGTTGAAGTGGGTCCGCCGTGCACTATGGTGCTGAACTCTCAGTTGAAGTGGGTCCGCCGTGCACTCTGTGGTGCTCAACTCTCAAATGGTTTGAATTTGTGTGAGGATGTGTTTGTGCTAAAGCAATTTAATGTCAAGCTAATTTGATGAGTTATTATATTGCACCATAATGCATCAGGGGGGTGGCTTTATTAAGCTAAGTGGTGGCTTAGTAAAGGCCATTAAAAGGGACACTTCACTCTTTTTTGCAAAATAAATAATATGTTAATGATATATATATGTGATTTAGTTTAGAACACTTTCCTGTGGCTCACTTACTTCCTGGACTACAATTCCCATAATGCTTTGGTGCACTGCTCCTCCTTGTGGATAGGGGGAGGGCTGTCTTATTGAGACAACATGTAGTCCAAGGACTTTAGACAGTCCTTGATGTAGTCCAGGAAGTAAGTGATCCCAGTGTTCATGACATTAGAGCTGGGCTCACTGCTAAAATCTAAAATATCTAAAACCCACTTATTACACACAAAGACCCCCAGGAAAGTGTTCTAAATCTTCTAAACGTCATTAACATATATTGTTTTGCAAAAAGGGTGATGGCTTTATTTTTTCACATTTTGTTTCCATTTTTCTACACTGTTCTGAATCATAGAGTAAATGTTGGCTAAACGATATTATGTGGTATATATTTTCTCCAGCTACTATGTTCAGCAACACACTCAACAAACTATTCTATTTTTCAAATCTATTCTACACCTAAAAATACATTAAAATGCAAGATAATACACAGCAACCTGGACAAATAACCATGCAATGACATTCTGTGTTGGATATTTCAAGCGATCTCACGTCTATACTGAATGTATGAGCTTGTAGATCTGCCATTTTTTTTAAATCGTGAAAATGTGTGCAAATCTTTGAATATATATTCTTTCCCAGCGAGCGCTTTTAATTCAAATCTTTGTACTGAATGAATGCCTACCAATGGCTTCCTAAAGAAGTCGGTGTACTTAGGAAAAACTGTCAGCGGTAATGTCACGTATAGCGCAAGTCATAGTCAGTGGGCTGAATATGGTCCTCTAAATTTATAGTTAGGCTTTCCTGTGTGTGATTTATTTAGAGGTGTGTAGGAGTGGCCGGAAGCTTGTGGCAAAGTGGAAAAACATGCAACGAGAGGTCTCCACAGGTTGGTTAATGAAGGTGGGACTTCTACTGCATTGTAAAATGACGATACATTAACCACTTGAACGGTTGAACCCCAGCATCCATAATCTGGGGGCCAAAAATAGCAGAGCTTGTAGATTTGGCTATTTTTGGCAGAGACATTTTTGGTGGACAGAAAAACGTATTCCCAAGTACAGAGACAACTCGGGTCGTGGAGGGTTTAAGTGGTTAAGCGTAAGAACACCGTTTAACTACCTGTGTGGAGGCAAAGCCACCCCATGGGTTCTGCTGCAGGGCGAGCCATCGGACGATGCCGGCCAGGTCATGATCGGGGTCGAGGGGGCCGGAGAGCATGGCCAGTAGTGCGTACGATGTCATCTCCACCGCCAGGGAATCCAGTTTGTTATCGGGGCCATCGACTCTCCCCCAGTGAGTAGTACCGTCTGTAGGATGTGTATAGGTACGGTCGCAAGAGAGTTATTGATTATTGGCCACTCACGTTTACATTTCTCTGTTTGTTGTACCTAAAAAAATAATGCAAATCTTCATGTATTTTTTTGTGCACAACACTGGTGTGCAACAAAGTATAGATCAGGTGCAACACTTTGCTGCCCTATACCTTCAACGGTGGCCACGTTTTGCAGGGAGTTGATGAGTTTGACTCTGGTGGCATTGATCTCCTGTGAAGAGATGAAGATACCGTATCCTCCCTCCACTTTCCCAGCCAAGGTGAAGGCGTAAGCCATCAGGGCTGTAGTATAGTTGTTCTCCAGATTGTTCTCCAGATTGCCTCCAAGTACTGCTTTCTGTAGACACTGTAGACACATGCCTATCCAGGTGTCCTGATGCAGCAACACACAAGAGATGACTTTATTATTATTATTTTTTTAACTAATTGTTTTTGGCTTTTGTGCCTTTTTATTGATAGTTACAGTGAAGACGGACAGGAAAGAGGGAGAGAGAGAGAAAGGGGAGGCATGCAGCAAAGGTCGTCATGAACAGGACTCGAACAAGCAACACGCTGTCAGTAACATCAGTTCCTCATAGGATTTGATTATATTCAAATGTAATTAGAACAAAAAAACTAAACATTTAGAATAGGTTCTGGTCTATGTTGGTCTCTGGATCAGGTTGGAGAGGATCATAATAATTATTTAAAATGCCAATCTGTTAAAAAAAAACAGATTGGGCTATCCAATTGTGTTTGGACCATGGAGTCAACTTCACAGTAGAGGCCTTGTCACAGCTCCTGTTGCGGTCATTAGGATCTAGTCAACAACCGTTCCAAGGTCTATTTACTTCTCTTTCTAGCAGGTTCAGCAATACATGCCTGTACAGAATATGACCATTCAAGGACAGCATCTTTGTTAGAGTAGACAACTATAAGAAGGGTATGAGATTGGTGCTCTGCATGGGAGCTTTCCCCTGGTGGGCCTGATGCCAGGGCAATGATGCTGTAATGCTGTTTTTTTATGCAAGAATCTTCTTCAATACATTGTCAACATTTGGTTTGGTTATTAATATTGTTTCCAATAATAGGATCATTTTCTAACTACATATGACAACCTCCACACCATGTTCTGTAAAGGTATAGCGGACAGAGTATACCTTAGCGAATGAAAACTTGGTGTTATTTAACCCATTTTCGGGCGGGAACCCCTTTTGGTGTTCTAAGCATTATGGTATACTTTAGCTATTGAAAAATAGCAGATCTACAAGCATTTTTAACTAAACTCTTTGCTTCTGGGGGGGGGGGGGGTCCCTGGAACAACATAATTTGAGATTGTGGTCGGCAGCCAAATACAGATAATTCTGGGGCTCCTTGACATGAATAAGGTTGAGCACCACTCACAGAGAAACATAGGGTTTTTCAGAAAACTGTCAGGATTTAGAAGACATTTTGTAGAATCGGCCTCAGGTCTAAATGGGTTAATGTCCAGGTTGGACTGGTCAACGCAAATGTGCGTAAGCAGTCTGTAAGGAACAGAACTAGAAGGTGCGGCATGATGTACAGTAGAAACTCACGGTGGTGTTGGTGGGATCCGCTTCCAGTACAGCAGCTGTGATGTAGGCTGTCAGAGAGATGTCATCACTCACTCCTCCCTGTAGACAGAACCAACCGCCACCAGTCAGAGTTATATGTTTACAGGCTAGATAGAGACACTTTTCATTCAGTAACACTTCTGCTCTGAACAGCCCTTATACACTGTCTAAACTGCTGTGGGAATTGGGGAAACGACTATCAGTGAAACAGCTGTTAAGGTGCGTTCCCGCGGAAAGATAAAATATCTATTAGCTTGACTCGCTCCACTTTGGTCACACTGGGGGGGGGAAGCCAACGTCACCTCAGTTGGGATTTTCCATCTGGAGTGAAGATATCAAGGTGACAAACATTTCATTTGCGCCGATCGATGCAAATGCATTACTTTATATGTAATTGCACCGCTCAAACAAATATTTGATCTTTCGGTGGGAACGCACCATTGTTTTTTTTTATTCTTTATTGGCATTAACATAATTAGGGCCCGAGCATTGAACCAGCGCAAATCCCTATTTAAATGAAAGGAATTATTTATTATTATTCTATAAACAAATTAATCATATTTTTGAGGGGCTTAATGTGCTCAATGTGCTTACTTGTACACTACTAAACAGTCAAATGAAATCTTCCCCAAACTTCACCATGTCTGATATGAGCACAGGTGCCAATATTGATTTACAGTAATAGCGCCACCTACTGGGAACATGAATCATTGTCATAGAACCACTTAGTGGTGCCTGGAATTAGTTTTTCCCTATAGTTTTACAAACTACTCCTACATTTTGAATCGTGTTGCTCTGTGGAAAAGGCCTGGTCCTACATTTTGAATCGTGTTGCTCTGTGGAAAAGGCCTGGTCATCACTGCTTTTAGTTTTAAATATCATTTTTCTTTCGTACTCTGTCTTCCAGACAGACATTATAATCTACAGTCTGACATGATACTAAAGTCTGGGCACAGGGAATTTCCTCTCCAGTCGCCAGATTTGATTCCCTAAAGTATGTCTGGACTAGTCTTATTATTGAGTACTGTAGATGTCTTCAAGACAAATTCATGTTGTATTGGTCAGTTTGCATACAGTTACACATTCGATGTCTGTGATGATGCTGAGTGTAGGCCTACTGTAACTACTGCATTTTGAAAAGGTCTGTGTCTGTCTGTGCGTGCATGCATGCATGCTCGAGCTGTGCTGTGTTACTGACATCCAACAAAAGTCTTGAGCCAGAATGGAACCCAGGGAATTATAATCATCAGCAGCATATTTACTGGCTCCGCCCAACAGCCTGCTGCCCACCCATTCACCAGTGGTCTCTAAAGTAACCGTCCAATTTGAAAATAGCTGATCTACAAGCTCACACTGCGTCATGATACGATGCATTGTGATCTAGTAGATCTGTTATTTTCAAAATATCTTTTTAGACATTTTAGAAATGGGACATTCTGCATATGAGTAGGCCTACTTTTGGTACTTTAAGTACATTTTGATGCCAACACTTTTGTACTTTTACATTTAAAATTCCAGCCTTTTACTTGTAACGGAGTATTTCTATATTGCAGTATCGATACTTTTACTTAAGTAAAACATTTGAGTACTTTTTCCCACCTCAGCCATTCCCTGACTATGCTCCGTCAGCTACCTGCAGACAGGTCACAAACCTTCATGGCGTTGTTTGACAGTTTCCCCACTGAGTTGATGCAGCCGTCCTTATTCTGGTGAGAGACCAGCCACTTCTTGGCATCATCAACGTGTTTGGGGTCCACGAAGATGAATGGTTTGGCCCCAGCAAATGACTTCATCACAAAAGCGGTCAGCCTGGACACACAGACACACGCACGTGCGCACACGCACACACACACACACACACACACACACACACACACACACACACACACACACACACACACACACACACACACACACACACACACACTTACTTTAGAAAACAAAGCTGACCATGACTAATGGTTGTGGTAACCTTTGAATGAACCCTGCTTTCATGGCGATTATATAACAGCTGCAAATGGTGTGCCGTGCCGTCTCACATTTGGCTCTGCCTGCACCCACAGCGCCCCAACACCATCTTACACTATACACTACCCCCATACACAGCTACACCCTACACTCAAACAGAGCTACAGTACACCCATACACAGCTACACCTACACTCAAACAGAGCTACACCCATACACAGCTACACCCTACACTCAAACAGAGCTACACCCATACACAGCTACACCCTACACTCATACAGAGATACACCCATAGACAGCTGAGCTACACACCAGAGCACGTGAGCAGAGTTGAACGCGTGGGAGACCCCACTCCGGCTCTCCGCCGGTCTGCTCCGCTACTCCTCACCTTGTCAATAATAATAAATTGTGTGGGCTAATAACCCGACGTCCGCTCCAATCTTTTTGAAAACGCACTCCACTTCGCTCGCATGTTCTGCTACACCCCGAACTCATACAGATATACGCCCACACCACACAGAACTACACATTACACTATATTTCCATACATCAGGAAAAACACATTTTACAGCAATTGGTCAAAGTTGGTCAAAAGTTTCAAAGGTTTGTTGGCCATTACATTTTGAGAGTCAAAATATATCCACAAATGAGTCTTGAGCAATGCTTAGGACATTTTCATTGCCCCCCCTCCCCCGGGAGTAGTAAAGAATAATTTTGAATACGTACGTATTGAATGTGTATTATGCATCCATTTGTAATCGCTATTCATAAGCAGCCTTTACCCATTTTGGGCGGGAACCCCTTTTGGTGTTAGCATTTGATGTTATGCTTTAGCTATTGAAAAATAGCAGAACTACAAGCTCATAGCGCGCCACCGAGTGGCGCGCTACGAGCTTGTAAGTCTGTTATTTTTGAAAACTCGAAGAACGACTGACATAGAAACATAGCTTTTTCAGGAAACTGTCAGGATGTAGAAGACATTTTTTGAATCTGATCTCAGGTCAAAATGGGTTAAGAAACCCTTTCTTGACCGTGTATTTTAGAAATGACAGTTCCTTTATGTGGAATTCATATAGGCCTACTGATTGGAACATCATTATGAATGTGTACCAGAATAACAGTGTGGCTGACATAATAACTCATCATACTGACCAGGTGTTGCCAGACTTGTCTCTCTTCCCGAAGGCGCTGTAGGAGCCATCATCGTGCTTATAGTTGAGCTCTCTCTGATACCCTGTTATGACCCAGAAACATGCAGGATATCAACTAACTACTCACTCAAATGTAAGAAGAGTATGTTGATACATGAGGTTCTGAATTCATGGTCAACCTGAAAACCACTCTCTGTATAAATAGTAAGTAAACTGCACCCGAGTGAGTTGGCTCGATACTTTTCCCCTCTTTTTTTTTTTTTGCAAATCTGCACTGATCTCATTAAATGACCCCTATGAAATCCTCAGGACTGAAATCAGTCCCCAGGACTGAGAACTTTAAGCCCTGTCTATAGCAGATCTCTTTGCTGTAAAATAGCACCTACAACCAATCTACAACACCTTTTTTATTATAATGTCCTTTTATATATAAGTTTTATGTAAAGCACATTGAATTGCCTTGCTGTTGAAATGTGCTATATACAAATAAACGTGCCTTTAGTTGCCATACAGGCTCACAATGTCTCACATTGCAAGCCCGCAATGAGTTTGTAGATCTGCTATTTTCAGCAACACCATTGTACAAAATACAGCTTAAAGTTATGTTCTGGGCTCACCAGTCTCCAGGAAGAGTATGGCTTTCTCCTCGATCTCTTGGGTGAGCTGTCCGGTGGCCTCCAGGTATTCGAGGATGTAGATGTTGGGAGCGAACTTGAGCATGTTCTGCTCTCCACAGCCGTACGGCATCGCCAGCAGCTTGTCCAGGTTCTGCATGGCTCTTCCCATCAGGTCACCTAGGGAAGGTTCATGAATAAATAAATAGATACACGGTTAAGATCAAATATACACACTATGTTTGATCGGACATAAATAAAGTCATGTGATTAATTGATAAAGTGGATCAATTCTAAGGTAAAGAAAAAAGGAAAAGAAAGAAAGATGGAATTATTGTAAGTACAGTACAGCAGACAGAACTGTTAGTGTCGATTAAGCTATTAGATGGAATTAGCATTTAGCAACAGAAGCTCAGTACAACATCTAAACATACAAGTGAAAAGGCAAACATCTCCCCAAAAAGACTTGCACATCACCGTGTGTGTGTGTGTGTGTGTGTGTGTGTGTGTGTGTGTGTGTGTGTGTGGGGGGGGGGGGGGGGGGGGGGGGTTTGAAGAATCTTATACTGCAGTACAGGACCATTTGCCTAGTATTAAAGGGGATCTCTTCCCAACAGCTACACAAACATTTTTTTTGAAACATTTTCCAGTGTGAGCTCTCGACACAATGCATTGGCATGTGATGACAGATGTAGGACATTTCTCCTCCTCACATTAAATATCAGAAAAGTTCCCCTTTAATCTACTACGAGCAGAGAATGAATAGGAATGAGAAGACGGGGGCAACAATAATGTTCATGGAAGATTATGGTCAGATTTCCAGAGAACGGGGGCTGGAATGCCCTTGAGAGCAATTTGTTCCAATAAATATGCAGATTTGCACTGAATAATGTTTTCCAAAATGAGATTGATCTGACCCAACCGTATCCATATTTGGGGTGTCTGTGTGTCTGTGCATATGCTTAAATATTGGGATATTTGTCCTGCGTGGAATGTTGAACTGGACAAAATAGAATGTCCACAAGATTCAACTTTGTGGCATTTGCCTTCATTTACCTTACTTTTGTGGCGTTCGATTCATTTACCTTACTTTTGTGGCGTTCGAATGCATGTGAAAGTGTGTATGTACAGTAATACAAAGCACTTTGTATATAAACGATAATTCACAAATTTGACCTTGATGTGTGTACAACATTGGTTCCCAAACGTTTTTGCCCCGTGACCCAAAAGAGACATTTGATATTTGCCCAGGACCCAAATTAGTGGAAATAGCAGATCGTACTTTTTAAACATTTGTTTTTAACATTCTTTTTTTTCCCTTTTTTTAAACCGTTTTGAATTAATAATTATAATTAAAAACAAAATGTAGGAAACAAAAAAATAAAACGACCCTTGGAAAATGTATCCGCGACCCACTGTTTGGGAACCAGTGGTGTATACACCCAAACTATTGAAATGAAGATCTTACTGACCCAGCACAGAGACGTAGACCTTTGGTGACCCGGCCGTGAAGTCCACAGGCAGCACCAGGGGGACGGTTTCGTTCAGCGGCATACCTTCTGCTCCACCACACCAGCACCGGGACAGCCACACACAGACGGATGTGTGGGGAGAGGGATATATAGGGTTAGGGGTTGCAGAAGGACGGCACATGGAATAAAGCAAAATACAATTTCGAGGCCGAAAATGTAATGATGTTTTGGGCCGACCAGCTAAGCTATGGAATCCAAATGACTGAAACCAGTCGTGGCGACTGAGAACTTTAATCCATGAGGGCTTGGGTGGGACCATAGGGAGACATTGGGGTCAGAGAGGGTCGCATTTAGAAGAAGAGAAGACTTTTCATTCCAAAGGGTTGTTTTTATATGTTTTTGAGAGAATGTGTGCATTGTGTGGTGTTCCAAGATGTCAAGAATGATTAGCTAGTACGAGTACACTGTGTGTATGTAGTAATGGGGAAAATGTTTGTTGAGGAGGGTTGCATCTAGGCCTGTCCCAATGATTGCATACTGTAATGGCCGGAAATCGCCGATCTACAAGCTTGTACAGTAGAGTCCTCTAGAACAGGAATGTTAGGGTGGTTAATAATATTGTAGCGCAAATAGTAACTTCATCATCATCAAACTTGACATGTGTTTAATGTCTCTGAATGCTGACCTTTAGGGCAGAGGAATGCATTGTGGGTGTAGGTCTGCGGCACTCCTTCAGCCTGGAGAAAACATTAATGAATTGTAAATCAAAATCAACTAAAACAATTATTTGTATAGCACATTTCCAACGACAGGTCAAACCAAAGTGCTTCACAGAGCATATAACATACAGAAAAGAGAGAGAAAATTAAAACGGAGGAAAACAAAAAGAAGAGAAAACATGGAATGAAAACATCATAGGTAGGCAGCACATCAAAGGTAGGCCGTGAGGGCCAGGGTAAACTAATTACACGGTCAGACAGCATTGAAAGCGAGCAAGATTTTTTTCTTTATTTCTTTAGTAAGGATTTGGAAACCGCAAATGTGAAGGCTTGAGAACTCACTGACCTCCACAAGCACCTGACGGACCACGGTGTCCTTATATCCTTTCTCAGGGACAATGGCTATGTCGTTACCACACAGCTCTTCTGTCTCCACGGCCATGGCGGTGACCTCCAGACTCATCTCACCTGTACACAAACACAAACACTTATTGATTACTGTTCGTTGTGCTGACACCCCGTCATTCAACGTGTATACTTAGGCTAATGTGTATTTCCCTCCATATGGATTAAAGTCTTCCACGTTCTCCCTCCTTCGCCTCGTTCTCCTCGGTCTCCATTTGCTGTTTCACCATGGCAACTCGCCCTCGTTATCTCTCCTAATATTTTATTAACGTATGGAAAATACCAGCTCATTTCTTCCATTCCCTGTGTGAGTGTTGCAATTACCTCCAGCAATTTGCATTACCTTTAGGTTTTTTTTCCACCAATTTTGCAATGTCCCTTATTTGAGCCTTAATTTGAATTGAATATTTCAAAATAGACTAAATATTTTAGTCTAACTTTATAAAACATTAACCAAACTTGACATCCTGGGATGATGTTTTCATTCTGTTTGGAGTTTAATGGGAAATAATGAGCCTGGGAATTAAGGCAAAACTGACCCATAACTAATATTACTGTACATACTGTATACGACCACCATATGGGAACTAATTAACAGCTACAACAAATCTATGGCCACCGTATGTATACTGTATATATTAGCCGAGTTTACATGCTACATAATTTAATCTGCTTCAGCAAATTAGTGGTACATTAATTTAATGGAAGAGAAACATGACGCAAACGGGGTATGTACGGAAATACTGTTTTTGTGAGTTTTGTGAGCACTTTTCTTTTTTAATGAGACAGGTATTCGAGCTAAAAGTGGATCCAGGTATGGTTGACAGGACAGCATTAAAATGTAGAGCTCCGAGCCATTATGGTTTATGTAAAACCACCAACAGTCAGGGGGAGCTTTCTTTTTCCATTCGTCTATTTTACACACACCCCAACATCCCTCTCCTTCACTTGTTCTCTCCCCTAACTTCTACCCTCCTTCAATCCTACCTTCTAACCCCCTTCAATCACGATCATAGAGGACAACTATACACATCTCTGCCCCCTCTGGAGAGAAAGAGAGGTTTCTTCGCGTTTCGTCAGAGAAAGAGACTACCTGACTCGTTAGTACAAGTGATTGTCAGCGCTCCTCAGAGGACGGGCGGGGCGGGGGGGGGGGGGGGGGGGAGGGGGCAAAGTGCAATCAGGTATTCATCCCAGATCGTTGTCTTCATCTCCGTTGATGGAGGCTGACAGCCCTGAAATCCTCGGGTTTCAGGGCCGCGCAGAGATCAACGTTAGGAGAACAAGTTGGTTCTTTAAGGCAGGCAGCGGGGGACTGAGCTGTCAGCACGCATGATTCACAGCAGTTATCTTGACTTACTGGGGTCCTACCTCGACTACATACCTGTGAAATAATATGTTCTGTTTTTATCTGTGGGTGTGGACTAGGTGCTGTAACTGTAGGAAATAGAAATCACTGAGGAAGACTGTACAGTATGTCTGCCAAGTCCATCCAAAAGATGACTATAGGTGTGTAAAACAAGCAAGTGCCCCGAAGTAAAATAAAAGTTAATACCGAGTTTGTCTTGAATGGTATACACTGGCTGCAATACACATTAAGAGACTGCCATAGTGAGTGAACAAAGGAGAGGATGTTTCAAAAGAATGCTTTGAACATCAAACTATCACACAGTGCTGTAGCGCCGATCAGGTGAAAAGTGAATAGAGTGAATCGTGTGTGTGTGTGTGTGTGTGTGTGTGTGTGTGTGTGTGTGTGTGTGTGAGACTCACCCAGTGCGTCAGGCTTAGGTGTCACAATCCAGTGGAAAGTGTGAGACTCTTCCCCGCACAGACACAGTCTATACGTACACTCATCACACTTGCTGGCGTCAAAGAGATCCGAATCCTTCAAAGTGGCCTCCACCTGCACAGAACGCAGCAACAGACAAAGACACCTCAGTCATGTGGTAAAACACATTCAGTAGTAATAAAAAATGTACAGCCGCACATTCGTAGCTGCCAAATGTTTTATGGTGGACACAGAGACCCCCGAAGAAGGCAGCTTGTCTGTCATAAACGTTGGTTTTGGAAATGTCGGTCTGAAACGTTGGTTTCGGACAGGGGCCCAGAAGAAGGCAGCTTGTCTGTCCAAAACATTAATTGGTTTTTATCTCTGTATCCACAATAAAACAATTGGCATTGGCACTGGCAGCTACAAGTGTGCGGCTATATCTTTTTTTTATTATTAGAGTTTATCCCGTTGGTTGGCACCTCACAAGGACTGTGCACCTTCTGAAAACACAAATCAGTAACATAATATATACTGTAAATAATATATAATACAAGGGGTCCTTTCCGCACTGTGGGTGGCCTTGACTGATTGAATACTTTACTAACATGTTTCTTAAAGGTATATTCAGTGATTTCACTTAATTCAAATATCACTTATTTTTTTGTTTTGTTGTGATAATCCTCCCTACTATAGAGTGTGCTGACCATATAAGGAGTTCTTCCCTATCCCCAGTTAAGTGGGGTAAAAAAAAAAACGTAGGTTTAGTTTTTGGCTAGGTGGCCCAGCCTTCATCCAATCAGGATAAAGAGGGGCCTTCCGCCAACCATGATCGAGTGGGGGAGGGCCTTGGTGTGTGTGCTGTTGGCCTGTTGTGTGTCCCCCCCCACTGTAGTGCGTGCATGTGTACATCTTGTTACCGGGGCGGACCGATGGGGTTTTTCAAATCACTGAATACTCCTTTAACGGTTATGGTAGTACAGTCAACAAAGCTATGCTAAAAGGATAACACAAAAAGCCCCAGGGTGCTTGTTTCCATTGTGGTCCATTGTACTCAATTTCATCAACAATACATGCACAATACAAAAACAATGGCAGCGAGAGATATGTTTAGAAAAATAGCTGGACTGCTAGGCTAGGGTATAAAACTCTAAGTCCAATTGTAATTTGAGGACATCCATGTTTTTAGTCCAGTTTGATCTGTGTATCATGTCTGTTTTGTATATCGTTTTTACTGAACAGCCTGAACAGAAAGTTCAGAAAGGACATTAATTAAGTTTTGTACTCTAGAGTCATACTCTAGAAACGTACCATTATGCATTCGGAGAGGTAGTTGAACACCGTAGCTTTGAGTGTGAACGTTTCTCCAACGATGACAGAGTAGGGTAGGGTCAGACTGATGAAGAAAGGCTGGAAGGCGATCAGTCCAGTGCTGGGAGCCAGGCCCAGACCTGCAGTGACCGATGTACAGAAGGCCCCAGCAGCCCACTCGGTAATGCTGTCGGGAACCGTCCTCTCCAGAAACAATGATCCACTTTCTCTGTAGCACAAACCAACAATTTATTTTAACTAGATAAATTAAAGTTGGAAAAAAACAAAAAAACCCATTATTGTCCATAAAATACATACACTAATGAAAGACAAGAAATTATAAAAAAGAAAAGAAAAAACACAATTGTATAATAGCAGGAGTGCAGAGCAGAGCTGCATTAAAACAAAAACGAGGAATAGACATCAAAGAAACACGACAAACAAAAAAAATCATTAAAATATGTAAAATAGTACAAAACTTAACCCACAGGCAAAACATACAGGCATTTTAACCAGTGCACTCTTAGTCTGGATGTATAGCGTGAAAGGGAGCTACTGAATATTACCCAACAATCACCAGCTCCCAGATCCATGTTTCGGGGAAGTGAGTTCTGACAGTTTCCTTCACCTCCTCCGTCTTTTCTTGTCTTGTTATTGGGCTGTTTGGAGCTATTGCAGTCTCGAATGGTCTCGGCATAGGTGGTGCCGCCCCATCTGTGGACACACATTGAGTTACAGTGTTACAGAGAGCACACGTACCCAACAATACGTCGGATCTGAGGGAAGTATGTTCTAACAGCCTTCTGAGGTGCTGAGGTTACAGATTATGGGCCGTAGACTAGTCACTAGATTAGGCTATGCAATGACGATACAGTCAATAAAACGTACATTGAGTAAGTAGCCTATACTTTCCCTTTGGACAGCATAGCAACTTGCACAAAAATATCGCAGGTGGCTTAATGCAAAAGTGATCTAAAAGTAATCCAACAAGTTACTTTTATCGGTAGGTAATCCTGTAACGTGTCAAAATACTGTTTAATTGCAGTGATGTTAGTAAAGTTATTATTAACAGTAAAATGACCCCTTTCAGAACCTCAATAAAATAAAGCTTTTTGGGAAAACTACAAAACAAAAGAAATTTTTTTTTACCAAACACTGGTCACAAGCTCAGTTCTCTCATGTTTATCACTATCGGGCTGGTACATCTATTTTGGTTTATTTATATATAGAGAAAACAACAATTTTGAAATTTGTGAAACATTGTGAGTTTGTCGGTTTTTATATGGTTAAGGTATGCTGGCTATGATAGTGATGCCAATACATAATATACTATGCACGTAAGCAGTTGTTATGATTATGGGACTGACATTTATCTGCTTGAACCAGTACATTCAAGTGTTGAATCACTCTCCTTTGCATATGAAGCACATACTACCCTTGATACCATGAACAATGAAAATAAGCGAATTAGCTTCAGCCTACACCTTTTTTGGTCATAGCAATGCATCTTTCTTTATGTATATACTGTTTCATTCTGTACATGAACTGAAGACCAAAATGAAACATTGAAAGTGAAGTGAACAATATGAAGATCAACTACTTTATCAGATAGTGCACAATGATACGAGATGCATGTTCTATTCCTAAACATGTTATTTTCTTATATCTTCTGGTCACATAAAGTAGTTGATGATCAAATGCGCGATTCAACCCATATACTGTATGTACTTACTGAGTCAAGCAGATACTGTACATGTCAGTCCCATAATCATAACAGCCGTTAACCTGATCCTAAACCCAATTAAAGGGTTAGTTCAGATTTTGGGACGTAAAGCTGTAGGAAATACGTGCCGGGTCCATTTGGTTCCATTTTAATATTCACCAAAACCAGACCAGAACTCCCACCACAGGACTCAGGCAATCAATTAATACCTTTGCAACCACTATATTTACCCATTTAGGCCTGACCTCGAAAATTTTAAAAATCTTCTAAATTCGGACAGGTTTCTGACATGTTTCTGCATTAGTGGTGCTCAATTTTTCAAAAATAGCAGACCTACAAGCTCGTAGCGCGCCACTCGGTGGCGCGCTATGCGCTTGTAGATCTGCTATTTTTCAATAGCTAAATTATAGCATAATGTTTAAAACACAACAATGGGTTCCCGCCCCAAAATGGGTTGATGGCAAGTATTTCCTACAGCTTTAAGTCCAAAAATCTGAACCGTGTACCGTGTAGAATAAAGGACAACAGTTTAGAAGCTACGAAACTGTAATAAAAAAGCACAACGCCTAAAATATCTGATAATATCTGCTCCTGACTCTTTTGAAAATGGTGTTGCATGCTTCTGTCGAATGGTGCGAAACGTGGGCACATCATTTTCAGACCTGTCTGAAGCGAGTGGTGCTGTTTGTACTGTACTGTACTTTGTAGTACTTGTACTGTACTATACTGTGCCGTACTGTACTGTACTTCATAGTACTGTACTGTAAGTCGTTGTACTGTACTGTACTTCGTAGTACTGTACTGTACTGTACTGTATTTCATAGTACTGTACTGTACTTGCAGGGCAACATGTTGTGAGCTTGTAGATCTGAGAAAACTGTACTGTACTGCCATCCAGTGGTATTAGTGAGTTGTTTCAGCTTTTCGTGCTTGGACAGACGGACAGACACAGGGACACTTGCAGTATAGGGACACACATAGCTACACAATGGAGTGGCTGCACCACTCAAAAACACAGTAAACTACAGTATGCTCATGGATCTGGGACTCACCAGCCGTCATGCCATAGGCGTAATAGCTCGTGTCACAGTCGTGTGGTTTTCTCACATCACTGTTGGTAATAATCTTCATTCCAATGTTCTGTAAAGAAAAAGGAACAGCAGTCAACAACCTTCAGAGGGCAGGGATCTTTGTAACATTCACAGCTGCAGGACTAGGCCTACATTATAAGGATGCATGTTGTTGAAACATTGGCCGATATCCAATAATAATAATAATAATTTCCATAGTCAAACGTATCAAGCTATATATCGCTATACCAGTTTATACCAGTGGAGGTACAGCGGTTAACCAGGATTTACTAGTGTTGTGCTTTTACAATTATTCTCCCTGAAAGCGTGGTCGTCATCATATTGGCGTCTAATATTGGGAATAATTTTGATACCTATCAGATAACCGATTTTTTTAAAATCAATATCGTCCGATACAGTATAGTATAGAGCAGGGGTTCTCAACCCGTGGGTCGCCAAATTATTTTGGGGGGTCCCCAAATTAAAAAAATAATAATAACATTTTGCAACTAAATGGCTGGGAAATGGAAATTCCCAGATCTATAGCAGATCTACAAGAGCAGATCTTGTAGATCTGCTATTCTTTTGAAAAATCGAAGAACCACAGCTTTTTCAGAAAACTGTCAGCGTGTAGAAGACATTTTTAGAATCTGATCTCAGGTCAGAATGGGTTAAGAGTTTACATAGTACACATAGTACATGCATAAACTTTCCTTAATGATTAGATCTGGTTTCAGTATTCATTTATGATATATTTTCTCTATTATTAAAGGGAAGGGGGGCAGGGCGGGGGCGTTGAGAAGCCCCGCTATAGAGAGTGTAGCAGCGGTTCACTATCCATTCTAAGTGGGTGTGTCATAACATCACTTTTAACCAAGTACTGTAACATTTCAAAAGTAGCTTAACATTTTTTACTTTTCACTCAAAATGCAGATATTTGTGTAAAAATAAAACTGGTGCCTCTGGAAACAATGTAGCAGTGGCCCAGGTTGGAAAACAGTAAAAGCTGAAAACTGAATTCCCTTCAGTTCTTCAGGCCCAAACTAACCTTAAAGATTCCATACACATCACCGCCAAGAGAGGATGGAAAGAAAATCGGAGAAGAACGCTTTCGTCTGCCAACCAAGGGAGGTTGAGAGTCAGTCTCCGGTATGGGTGGTACCACCGTCCAGGGAGGTATCACCCAGGGAGGTTGAGGGTCAGTCTCCGGTATGGGTGGTGGTAGTTCCATGGGATCTACCACAACCAAGGGAGGTTGAGAGTCAGTCTCCGGTATGGGTGGTACCACCGTCCAGGGAGGTATCACCCAGGGAGGTTGAGGGTCAGTCTCCGGTATGGGTGGTACCACCGTCCAGGGAGGTATCACCCAGGGAGGTTGAGGGTCAGTCTCCGGTATGGGTGGTGGTAGTTCCATGGGATCTACCACAACCAAGGGAGGTTGAGAGTCAGTCTCCGGTATCAGTACGCCTGGTTGTGGTGGCATGGGAAGTGGCATGGGAATTGGCATGGGAATTGGCATGGGAATTGGCATGGGAAGTGGCATGGGAAGTGGCATGGGAACTGGCATGGGTCGCCACGGGTGAGGCTGGCAGAGGTACGGTTCATAATCAGTCACCTGATAGTCGTAACCACTCAGCTTTTGCACGGGCAGCATGTCGTACACCTACACGCGCGCGCACACACACACACACACACACACACACATACACACATACACACATACACACACATACACACACACACACACACACACACACACACACACACACACACACACACACACATACACACACAGAGAGAGATAGAGAGACAGCTATAAAACTGACGGATCTATAGTATGGGGTTCAGGCAAACAAACAGTGTGGGATTGTTCAAATTCTTTCATTGAAGCCGCATTGTGTGATATTTGCAATCGATACTTATCAGACAGATGCATACATATTTGAGGTTAAGTTCATTCTCTGGCTTCAACAGTAAGATACTCTGGTCAATGGCTCGGACGGAGCACAGTGAGCGTGCCCCAGCTTTCAGGTACAGAGTAGTATTCTCTCCTGGGAGTGCCTTTTCAGACAGGAAATTCAGAGACACCTGCAAAGGAGAGATCACGGTTGAACATTTGTTAGCTTGTGTTTTGGTAATAAATGGTCTGTATTTATGTAGTAAGTGCCTTCATCCAAAGTGCTTTACCATGTGCGTTACATTCACACATGCATCTACACACTGATGGTGGAGGCAG
This sequence comes from Protomyctophum bolini, assembly GCF_963924005.1. Lineage (NCBI taxonomy): Eukaryota > Metazoa > Chordata > Actinopteri > Myctophiformes > Myctophidae > Protomyctophum > Protomyctophum bolini. The sequence continues at coordinate 37,182,725 of NC_137870.1, read as the reverse complement.
CCATGCCACCAAGGAGAAGTTAGTAGTTTAGTACCCAGGGTTTTATTTTTGTTCGCAATCGGCTCGAAAGGATAAGCCTGGGGAAACCCATTGTCAAATTTGGCATAGGAAGCCCAATTCCTTGCATTTCGCTAACCAATAACACATTTTAAAAATCTATGTTCTCAGATGTGAGATGCGAGACACGGCCAAAGCATTTCCGGGGGTCTCCAGCCCAAAACGTTGAGAACCCCTGCTCTAGACCATAAACAGGCAGGGCCACAGTGGACAAGGTTGTGGTTCAGAGTCTTGGCAGGAGAAGAGATCAAGGGTTGAACCGGGAAAAGTCTGATTCCTAACCCCCTCTACTGTGGTGTAATCTAACGTGAAGTCACGTTCCCTCATTCTTGTAGATACAGACAGTAGATATTAAGAACCCAACACAACATCGACCTCCTGAGTTACGCATCTGAAGTGTAGCTGATGGGTTTTTAAGAGATTTGCCGTGTCTTACAATGCAAGAGCCTACCTGGTTCTTCAGGCAGAGTTCAATGGGGAAGTCCTTGCTATCAGCTACAGCCTCGCCAGTGGGCAGGATGGTGTAAACCACCACCTGGGCATATGGCGTCAGTTCAGCAATTTCCGGAACAAGCACAGAAACTGTCCCTTTGTTCACTGTCAATGAGCAGAAAAACCAGAGAGGAAATGAGAAGGAAAGTTAGCATTTCCTAGTATTGGACCATCAAAGTGCACAGGAGCCTTAGTTACTTGTTCATGTAAAACTGAATTTGCATCTTGTTAAATAAATGTAATGAACTAGAAAGGTGCGCCGAAGAGAGAGAGAGAGAAAAAATAAATCCTTGCCAGTGTGTCTATGTGCGTCATGAACGTTTTTGAGTAAGAAACAATTCTAAGCATTTTCATATTTGCTTCAGAGCAGCTGTATTTATGCACTGTACTGCACAGCCATGAAAGTGGAACTACACTGTCTGCTTCCCTGTCTCTGGCTCTGTGAGTCCTTTGTGAGAGGAAATTAGACACTACAAGGCAGTGGACATTTTATAGTAAGTAGGCCTGTCTCTAAACAGATAAATATCTATATATTCTTCACCAATAAGAACACACAATGGAGGTGTAACTAAGAGATTCGCTGATTTAATATTTTTTTTATATTATGGATACACTAACAAAACCATTACAACTTTGACAGATTTTTGTGTGTCACTAAAGCGGTGCATTTCGATTGGGCCTTTAAACAGAAAAAGTGGCACAAAACTATGGCACCACTATGTACACACAGTACAGCAGCCGGTAGTAACATACGATTAGAACTGAAACAACTGTACAAAACATACAGTACAGATCAGGTAAACTGTTGTATTTACCTGCTTTACTTGATACTTTCACTGGCATCTTGCCATGCTTTACAATTGCACCTCTGGATGACACCTGGAAAGAGCATATAAAGTATAAACACTTAGTTGGACATTTGCAAACTAACAATTCAATTTTAATTATTTATGGAACCAACATGGATGATAAATCCGATTCGACCAGTGTTTACTGGCACACCTGCCATCTGCCAACAGCGTGTCAATGACATTGTAGGCCGGTACATTACAGACATTCAGCCACTCACTGGCATGTACAAAAGAATAGGAGGCAATTCCCTGTTTTTCCTGTTGTGCTTCCATGAAAAGCAGTGCACCCGTTTATATACGTGACACGCTTGTGTGGGGTGGTTCTGAAAAAGGTTAGTTGAGGTGTGTGGACATTCCTATGTCACTATGAGAACTGTTTAACTCCGATACATTTCCCAGGGTAGATTTAATTATTATCAAGCCATGCCCTACAACCCCACACAGGGCTTTGTTTTTGGAACTTGTAGTGTTATATCGATCGATTGATTTGATCACAATGTTCTATATTATTCACGTAGGACAATATCAGTCAACAGAAAAAAAGGTTGGTTATTTTCGATGGTTAAAATGGAACAGTCAAACTCTGTCCTCTTACCAAGTAGAAGAAGTTCAGGAAAGTCTGTCCCTTTCCCAGCTCACTTCCGGGGACGATGTAGTCGGCGTGAATAACGACCTCGTCGCAGCAGTGGAAGGGGTCACTGGCATGGAAGATCTTCACAAAGCTCTTGCTCTTGGAGTAGAACTCTGTGACGGTCATGTACGCTGACCTGTTCCTGGGCTTGCGCCAGCCATCGTAAGGAATGTGCACCTCTTCTTTATTTGACCGTGCCTGTTGAAACAAACACAAGATGAAAATCTTGTAATCTGTTTCTAAGTTGTTTTTTTTTATATATTACTGGTGCACTGCTCTAACACATACTGTAGTAGAAGATAAATACACAGCAACATAAGAGAAAGGGTATAAATATAAGAGTGGGATTTAAACTTTAAGTCCACATAGAGCAGTGTATAGCAGTGACGAGAAACCAGTGACTCTATACACTATACAACAGGTTTTTGTACATATTAGATATTGTGCCTGGTACGGTAGAACGGTGGAAGTGTGTGTTGCTGGATATCGGCAGTAGACAGTTCCTTACAGTGTTGAAGTGTGGTTAAACTGAGGAGTGCAACCACAAGGGCTAAGAAACTGCTAGTGTGTCTGGCTGTTCTAGCTTTTATGCACCCGTGTTGCTTCCCAGAGGAGAGTTTGGAACGGCTTATGGCCTCGCACTGTGTTTCACAGATGCTCGTCTGCTGGCCTGGGTTCAAACACCACCCCTACACGGTCTCCCTCTCAGCTTTAAAGTGTTACAATTACAATTCAGGCATTTAATAGATGCCCTAATCAAGAGTGTGAAACCAAAGTAAACTGCATGAGCCATAAACACAAGGGTAAATATGGTAGTCAATATACAGTAAGTTCAAAGACAATGTAGTGCCTCAAAGAAACTAAGATCCCATGTAAGCATCAAACCTAACATCTGTCTAAACATTAACATGATATCTAAATATTAACATTCATATTTGTAGTCGAGTAAAAATAAATCGAAATAACAAAGACATATATGTGACAGATTTGACTGAGGGACTGCCAATGGATTTTTTCATATGAAAGCAGGGAATCATAGCTTCAAATTGACTGTTCAGTTTGGTTGTTCAGTTTGACCCACCAGTTTTGGAGATATGGCTTACAGAGCTTATAGTAATGTATTGCAGAAAACAGGCTTGAAAAGTTCACTTCTGTGGACTTATTTCAGAGATGCTCTAGTACTGTATGTGAAGTCTGCCTGTGCTATTAACTCATTTTGGATAAAACATTTATTTTGTTTCTCCTCTGGTGAAAAGCTGGAGTTTGCGCAATGGCAGGATCTCAGTCAAATCTGGTCACAATTATGTTCAAATATGCATACTTTGCATAGTATATCTAGCATATTAAATAAAGGAAGGATTAGTTTGGATTCCAACCTGCACAGACACTATGTCTTCCCAGAGGGATGTGTCCAGAGAAAATGAGGCCATTCCTTTGTCGTCTGTGGTCAGTGTTAAATTCTTTGTTGAGCTTCGGCAGCGCGCAAACACATACACAGACTCATTCATAGCAGGAGTGGAATCTGGACGGATCACTTTGACCTGAAAGGAGATAAGAAAATAATAGCCATCTTCTGTTGCACACAGAAACATGTATGTATGTAAACAATAACTTCTTTGATCTGCTTAGATTAAATCTGTTTAGTTAAATGTGCTGTATTATTATAATTTTCTTTTTACTGTTTTATTGTTAAAAGGTTAAAGCTCCGCATGTCCAGTAACAGTGGTCTCACTGTCTCTTCAGTCGTTTAGTAAACCGAATATATATATTTTAGTTGGGACACCAATTTCATCCAATCAGGAGAGAGAATTAATTTCTTGGTTTCACTTATTTATCCCATTTATCCTGTGAGTTCTGTCACCTGATTGGATGGAACTGGTTTCCTGACCTATTTTCTGTTTACTAAAGAGCTGAAAAGACAGAGAGACTCCATTTAAAGTGGTTGAAGGAGAACTTTTCTTTTCGTAATTAGATTTTATTATATCCAACAACCAGGTGAGGCAAAAATCCAGGTGAGGCAAAAAAAAGAAAGAAAGAGAGCGGACCGCCGCTCAGAGCATGTGCACTGGGCTCGTTAACCTTTGGGACAAAAGACTGTGCAACGATGTTCATTATAAAAGACATGTATAAATACATGTATTTTTTTTTTGAGCCATCGAAAATAAATACGCGATTTAGCTCCGAGACCCAGCATGCATGGTCGGAGCTGCATTGCGCTCTGGATGTTATGTAATTTCACCCGTACCACTATCCCATTGGATATAATAACAGATTAAGGTAATCTGTTATTATGCATGTATATGTAGGTATATGTCTTTAAAATGGCATCATTACCTTTCCCTCAAAGTCGATTCCTGGTTTATAAGATGAAGGTACTTCCTCAAAAGTGACTGTTCTGATTTCACTGGTGAACCTGGACGAGCCTGTGCCTTTCAGGACCACCCCTACAGGAAGCGGAGAAAGAGTTGAGTAGTATAGTGGTTGAAGAAGCACTTTGATTTTATTTTATTTATTTATTTTAACGCTAAGCGCAAACCTTCTTGAAAGGGTAAGATACAGTTGTATAAGGAAAAGGCCTGGCAGAAGCTGAACGCAGCGCATAAATCTGCCAGTCAATGTTAACTTGAACCCCAGCATGCCTATTCTGGGTGGAGCATTCGTCAAAGAAATTGCCGAAATATAAGCTCACAAGTCACAAAGCAACATGTTGTGAGCTTGTAGATTGACTATTTGTTTTGGCAAAGACATTTTAGAAGCGAAAAGGCGAGCCAAGTAGCAATGCCACAATTTGAAAATACTTTTGAATATCCATATGGCGACAAATAAACGTAATGTACTAAAAAGTGCAATATTTAATTATGAGAACTAGTGAGCTATGAGCTTGTAGGTCTGCTATTTTTGAAAAATCGAAGAATGACTGACATAGAAACATAGCTTTTTCAGAAAACTGTCAAATGTAGAAGACATTTTTAGAATCTGATCTCATGTAAATGTACTTGTTGCAAGTGTTCCATGAGTATCTTCACTCACGTCACCCTGAACGTACCCGTTGCATTCTCCCGCATCTCAGCTTCTACCACAAACTCGTCATCATACGCTCGGTTAAGCGGGGAAAACTCTGTCACGTTCACTGCAAATGTTGCACAGCCTTGCTTGCTTTTAGTGCACGTCTAGAAGATAGAAAGGAAGTTAAAGAACTTAATTATCTTTGCCAGCACACATGTGAAAACGTTCTTATGGAAAATGTTAAGTCTATGTAAGTAATTCATTATACGCTTTTAATTTAACCAATCTGGGTGCTTATTCTAGTTTTAACTTGTATTTTGGTCAATTCTTCATTTACTGTTTCCATATGCCACATTTACTGACAGAGGACCATTGAAAATAAGCATTTCACTGTATTTAATGTGTTATGCACACAGTGTGAGTTGCATCAGAAGTGTATTTTACATGCTCCAGGATACTTACATTTTTTGAATATGTTTTGCAGATGTCAGTTTGTTTGTCTGGCTGGCTATAGTGCCAGTAATAACGGTAAGCCTTGCGGCAAAGCACAGCCGTAACTACACCAACCACTGGTTTGCCATATGTGTATCTGGAAGAAAAAACATATAGTATGAAGTAGCTGTTTTAGTTTTGTTTTTTTAGCCTGAGTGAGCAAGCATTGCTTAAGACAGTGGTTCTCGACCTGTGGCTCGGTCCCCACATGACAGTAGAAAGAAAGAAAGAAAGACCATTAAGAAAATTGAACAATGACACTAAGAAGATGTTTCAGTTTTGTTTCTGTTTCAAACTATATTTTGAAAAAAACTTATTTCAGATATTTATGTTTGATATTAGTCCATAGTTTTGGGGGACACTCACTTTCCACAAATCTTCATTTCCACTTCTTTATCCTCAATTGAAATCACACTGGGAAGGTGAACTGTCACCTCAAATTTAGGCAAAACTAAAACACAGAAGAACAACAACAAATGATCATGAAAGAGTTCCTACACTTTAAAAAGGCAATGTATGTTAATATTACCTTTAACATGCCATTATACATAAATTAACTGACCATATTCCTTGATTTCAAAGCTGTAAGAGATCTTTATGTTGTCCTCCTCTGTCTCTGCTGTAATGACGTAGGTTCCTTGAGCTGCTTCGGAGCTCATGTGGTGGGACAGGTCTAGGATGCCAATACTTGCTGTCTTGTCCAGCCACTGGGCAATGCGGTTGCCACTGGGGTCCTATGCACAAAGTAAAAAAATGAGATTTAGAGTTTTGGTTCAACTTATATCAGACATTCCTGCTGGCTAGCAGGTCCAAGACAATGGTCAGGAGATGAAAATAATAATAGAGAGACGAAAGGAAGAGAAGGTGAAAACCAATGCAGATGGAAACACTACTTCCATTCTGAATCCCAGTTGCATCCAAATAAACGGCAAAATCAGAAGATGTACGGCTCCTGGTGTTTTACTGGACGGCTACAGAGCTTCATTGGAAGCTGATAATCTTAAACATGATTTCTTACACCGGAGGACTGTAGGCAGATGGAACAAAAGCCTGCACATTTTATCCCAAGAGTTTTCATATGCTCTTGCAGCCAATCACTCCTCTCTGGGATTTGATGGTTTTAACGTTTTAGCGCAACACCTATTGTTAGTTAGAGTTATATTAGAGTATAGTAGTGTCTCTTACCTGAAGCTCCACAATTTTGTACTGTAAAGAAAAGAGAGAAAATTATTAAGTCAATACCACTTGGCTGAAAAACACCATTTATATAAAAGTCTCCCAACCCCTCCCCATAAACCCACAAACACGTGACCCGTGCTACAAATGTTTTAATTTTAATTTGCTTGGATTGTGCTTGCCTGGCTCATCAAAATGGCACAGCACTTTATTCATCCATGCTGTCAAGCTATTGGTGGGTTTAATAAAGGATTAAATTCTAACTGTGCTTATTAATCTTCACAAACTCGGAGGCACTGGGCCACTATTGATTCAGATGTTTGGGGTCAAACGTGATGTGTGCCAAATGAACTTAGACAGACATATTTATTACGGCCACACATAGTTTCACACCCGTGTGCTCCTAAAGGCAACAAACATTCCTCCCTTTTTAACTCCCACTCTCATGACCCACAATAGACCTCCGTCCTTGTCATTTCCATAGTCAAAATGTCACTAATTACAAGTTCATCAGCTGCTGCATATCAAACTGAAAATATTTAGTTGGGGGTGGTCTTACCGTCCTATTTACGGGAAGGAAACCAGCATCAAGAGAGACACCCCGGAACCGAACTATAAAGATCATAATCAGGCATTAGATCCACAATCACAAAGGAGGTTGTCTCAGAGCCTACTTTACTTATTGAATTGAGTTATTTGAATATCTGATAAAAATTAAACTTATTTATTGAATTGAGTTATTTGAATATCTGATACAAATGAAACATCATACTCGTAAAACAAAGCATTAAAATGATCACATGAAAAGATAATTTGAACGTTTACTGTTAAATCGGCCTTAGGGTCTACTTTTAGCATTCAGATGTTTTGTGAATATGAACTACACACAGTTCGACTCTTAAGTAGTTACCAGTCTGTCCAGGTTTATAAATGGGTTTGTCCGACTGGATGAGATGGATGAAGGCTGTTGGCTGGATGAGGACCTTTGTATCCTTGCTCATAGTATCGTTTTCTCCTTTGACCAGGACGTGGATAGTAGCCACCTCACTGCTGTTCACAAGAGGCACCTGCAATACCACATCAAATATCAAAATAAGCTGTGTTGTATGTAAGTGTCTCTTATATTGCAGGCACAACACAATAAAACACAATACACAATAAAAAATACAAAACCTATGCGGTCTAAGAGCAGGATATGTGTATTTCCTGGTGCTGGCGATGGCAGGATATAATATTTAGACCAAAAGAGCCTGTCCACAATAAGCCTGGAACACTTATCTCCTCACTTCACTAAGCTGAGAGTGAACGGAGCAAATGTGTTCGAGGGTAAACCTGACACAAACTGAAGGATTGACTGTAGCATCTCTCAAAATAATAATTGTATTTATCATTTGCTCTCAAGAGCACCATGAGACACCCCACTTTGAGAAGCACTGCTCCAGTATGGAACATCGGCATGACTCAGTCTTGCGTTATCATCTTTACGCAGCGTGCTTGTTAGTAACCCCTTATAGATTTAATGGTGCACACCAGCGAAATAAATATCTACTCGTAATCTAGCAAAATCAATGCACCTCCTGGTAGAAGCAAGTGTATACAGATATTGAGTAACCACAGACCACTGGAGCCACGGGAGACAATAACTGTTCTTCCAAAGCGAACATGTTTGCGGCATATGCTTTCACTCGCTAATGCAACTACTATTGCAGAGACTGGAACCATTTTAAGATCAGTGAGGGGCGACTGAGGGGAGGGTTCCTTTTAGATTTGGAATGCAGGTACGAGGCTGGCCTCTACAGAAACAGAAAGAAGCCTTTGTTTTGCTGCAGAATTGCCAGATCAGACAGTTGCAGAATGAAGCAAACGTGCAAAAGGAGCCGATTGGACTAAATGGCTCATTAAAGTGGATAGGGAACAAGGACCGACTGTTGCGTAATCAGCAACAGGGTGACAGAAAGCATTAACATTGACTCCCACTGTCAGCTCTCCTGGGAAATCAGGTTGCTGCTGGAATTTACGCACGCACACACACACACACACACACACACACACACACACACACACACACACACACACACACACACACACACACACACACACACACACACACACACACACACACACACACACACACACACACACACACACACACACACACACACACTCATGCACGAGCACACACGCACACGCACTTACCAGAAAGGTTGGACAGCTGTAGTAGTCTGTATGACAGAGGACGGGCTCAGCTTCCAGAATGGTGGTGTTGCCTGCAGACTCCGTGACCAGGGTGACAGTGATTGTGAGGGGCTCTGTGGTGCCATGGATCTGAGCGCACAGCGTCTCTGACTTGCCCCCTCTCAGCTGGGAGCTCACCGTCACTGCATAAACACTGCAGGTGCAGGAAAACGTTGTAGAACATACAAATTACTTTACCAAGTAGCCTACAATAACCTTACTATATGTATATATATATATATATATAATATATAAATGATTTACAAAGAACAGGAGACAGAATGAAACCTGCTCACCTCACATTGAAATGTGAATATGCTATATGGGCAACCTCAAGCCAAGATGATCTATTGTGTGGGGTTTGTGTTCAGCAGCTGGTAGGCTACCGTATAGGGCGGCTATAGAGCAAGCCTGTCATTTGCATATTCACATTATTTAGATGCAATTATTGTTTTTGTTTTTACTTAAGTGACACAAAAAACACGAGGTTAATACTTTTTGAATAATTGAAAACAGTCCTGTTGTGAATTAAATAGTAACAAATAAGAGATAGGCCTATTATTATTATTATTAAGTTGACAAAGGCTAGTGAGACAGGCCAATAGTGAGAGATGCCTTGTGAATTGTGATATAGCAAAAAGGGGAGCTGCTGAATCTATGGAAACTGTATGGAAACAAACAAATACAAATCGGTGTCCAGACTGTGGTTGATTCTTAGCTCTGATCCATAGCTCTAATGCGTTGCATCTAAATGAAACGCATTAGAGCTATGGACCAGAGCTATTTGATTCTGCATGTCCTTATGCAGCTCACAGAGAAGGACACATTTAATTGAGTCTGGGATGGTGCTGCATGGGCCTGGGGGTGAATAGTGAGTGAGTTGCTGCATCATGATGATGTAGGAGCCAATTGACCTGCGACTCCATGATGCGATCAAGTAAGGGTAAGACAATAAATGAAAGATACACAAAGCAATAAGAAATGCAACTAAACAAAAAAAAATACTCGGGGACATAAACAGCTAGCGTTTGGTTCCCGTTAAGAAAGATTACATAAAAGTCGAGGCCACTAACGGGTGTCCTGCAGTCTGTCAGACTCTGATGTCTTCTGTTAAAGGTATTCTATAGCTATATTACACTTGTAGCCCACTGCAAATTTTGTAAATAGCCCTTTACTGCTGCTGCCAACCTGCCGAAATACATTTCGCAGCCTCGCAGGCCACTGCTAATTAACGGTTTAACTCACGCACCCATAAGACACTTGGAAAAGTTTTCCAAGTTTTCTTTTAATATTTTTCTTAACAGCGGCTGCAGCTGCCTAGTAAAAGAAACAAAAAGTTTCACACTTACGTATCATTGAGGTGTTCCGATGTCGCGGCTTGCAAAAACGCTGATGCGATGATCAAAACAATCATTTTGGGGGCAGGTGCCACCATTCTGTCTGTCGGCAGTGGGACACACAACCGAAACTAGCTTGCGCACTTCGGGAATCCCACTTTTCGTCTGTCAGGAGGGTGTTCACTATGAGTACAGAAAAGTTGCACAAACCACTCCGTTTATACTCCAAACACCCCCCTCCTGTGAGAGTCACTCCCCCCAAATTCGTTGGATCTCTGCAGCCTCCTCCCTACCAGTCTGATGTTTTGTTTTTTGTTTTCAAAGTAGGCCTAAAAAAGTAACAATAGGCTAGTGCAAATGGGAACATCATCAGTGCAAAAATACTTTGTTCAAGTAAAGCCAAGGTCCTGACTCCTAGTCCATATTACCATCATCAGAATAAAAATAGTCTAAAATGTATACAGAATGGCCATTTCAGTATCATGGAGACTACATGTTGAACAAGATTTATTTTTAACCACTTGACTTAATAAGCCCTATTTTATACTCCGTCCTTATACATTTGTTCACAATGAGAAGTATAAAAGTAGTAAAGTACCAGTAAAGGCTCATACATAGTCTGGATTTTCGGTGATGAGGTGACCACCGAACTACGTGACGTCACGAGCCGTCACGAGTCGCGGTGAAGAGCAAACCACCGCCACCGCTCCAGCCCTTCTCTCTGTTTTTACTCACCACCGCTCAACGTTATTTCAGCTCCGGTGGTCAGCTCACCACCGGAGCGGTGGTCACCTCGACCTCACCACCGAAAATCCAGACTATGAATAGGCCTTTAGACGCCCTGAGGGTGCGGGTACTGTCTGAAAGTCTGCTCTTCGGTGCTACTGAAAATTTCTGACGAGCCGAAATCATTTCGGCACTACAGCGGTAAAATAGGAGTATGAATCGGCCATAAGGGTTTGAGGTCAGATGTAGAGTTGCTGGCCGGCTCCATAATTATACTGTATGCAGATCTAGGTGATGATCCGGTCTTCTCCATGTATGATTATCCAGGGTTAGATTAGGTCAGTGTCGTGATCTTCATATATGGAGATGGCCATATATGGTGGCATATGACGTGTCACGAGGAATGGTGTCACGAGGCGTGACCATATATGGAGGCGTGATGTCACGTGGTCGAGGCGTGACCATATATGGAGGTATGATGTCACGAGGCGTGACCATATGGAGGTATGATGTCACGAGGCGTGACCATATATGGAGGCGTGATGTCACGTGGTCGAGGCGTGACCATATATGGAGGTATGATGTCACGAGGCGTGACCATATGGAGGCGTGGGGTGACTATACTGACGGACGGGAGATGCAGGTTTTTCATAGTAAATGAGACCTACTGTACAGTCGCAAGAAGAAGTAGAAGTAAAAGTAGAAGAAGTCTAAGAAGTATAGGGGGAGTAATCGATAGGGGAGTCCAAGTCATTTTTGGGTGAACTATATTTTTGAGGGGCGCTAGCCCCTCAAAAATTGTGTCTGAATGGTCTGAACAAATCAGCTTTTTGTGGAAACATGCACAATCAATGCCATTGACAATGAATGGAGAATTTATGTGGACGAGCAAATCAGCTTTTCTAAACACAGTGCAACTGTTTTAATTCAGCTCAGGCATTATATATAATATATATATATATCACATAAATTCAGTTGTCATCTGATCTTACATGAGTTTTTGAAAAAATTGCATCATGGTTGTATCATTGTATCATATAAAGATAATAACATAAGTTGACAAATTAATTCATGAAGAAGTATATTCATTTTTTATTGGATGATGGACGACAACAAGAAGTGTGTTTTTTTACTATTTTAAAACATTTACAAATAGTTCAACTAGCCAATCTACATCGACACGTTGTTAGCTTGTAGATCGGCTATTTGTACAATTTTTTTAATGTTTTAAAATAGTAAAAAATGGCAAGTACGTTTAGGGATAAGGGGTAAGGGGTGGCGCAAGATATAGGGCATAGTGTGCAAATGGAACCATATGTTCCCATTTACATACAAGGAGCGATTTTCTTCACAGTATATATGCAGTAAATGTATACCCCCCCAACCCCTGTCCTCCCACCCCCCAAGCTCCCATTCTCAGAGTCCATGAAGAGAGAGGGAGTCAGATCAATAATAACATGCTGTAGTACAGGGCGCCCCATTAACACAACTGTACACATAATCCAGTTATGAGTACAGTTGTGTTACTGTAGAGGCCTATATTACGTCTGGGACGAGTGCCGACTACAATATGTTTGTTTTCAATAAAACATAAGGTCAGATGGTCTTATCTGTATAGGGACGACGAGATTGGCTACTTTATGTATGTGGGAGAATGTCCCACACAATATCAAAAAGGCCTCTCCCTGACGGATGAAGCTATCGCTCCATGGTGTTCATTCTTCAGTGGAAGTGATAAGAACGTCTCCATGCAAGACAACAATATCATACAAATGAATATGCAGTAGGCTAAAGGCTACTGGTCTATCAACAGTGAACACAAGGACATGCAGAGAGTGCAGGCAGGGGCTGAAATATCGTAAGAGCACACGTTGAGAGCTTGTAGATCAGCTATCTTCGCGGCGCAATTAACCCACCACTCTTTATCTACTGGAGATGTGGTGTACGACATGGATTTCTGCAAAAAAAATTGCAACGCAAAAATGCTGTGTTCAAGTTCAGGAGACTTTGGAAAAAAGCAATTCTCCTGAATGCTGCCTTCCGGTATGGCATGGAAAGAAGTTGCATTTGCATTTCTTTCACCATAGTAAATGCTGCATTCATGGTCTGGAGAGGGCAGTTGTTTTACAGACGGGTAAATGGGCAGGGGCTGAAGCCCCCTTTGATATATTATGTGTGCACGTCCCTGAGTGAACATATGAAGGAATATACAGGTACACTGTACAGTCTATCAGTAAATTGTAATGATGAATTTCTAGTTTCAATAGTTTCAATGGGGTCCTGTTTTGGGTCGCATGACCACATATTACACTGCGCACTTGTTTTGACAATGAGCGTAAACCATGGCATCTGTTCTCAAGGATCTTATTTGAACATACAGTCTGTACTCATCTATTCAGTTCAAAATATGTGTCTCAATATTTAGTGATTGATAATTCAAAACCACAAGACTGTCTGGTTTTGGCGACTTGCATTCATAGGCAAGACGTTCATGGTCTGATAGAGAGAGACCATATCTCTGTCTCCTAGAGACGGGGGAGAGTCGCAGATTTGATTGATTGATTGATTGATTGACCGATTTCAGAATAGGTACAGTTCAAGGAAAAAAAAAACTGCTAAGAGAATAAAACCAGAAAAAGACTACACTAGGATTTACACTAGGGTCCTCCATTTTCAATTCATCAAAACTTAAAGACACAAATATACATGAAAAAACTCAATCATATACACGGTTAGAAAAAAGGGGAAAAGTGTACAGTATAGAAAAATAGACGCCCATAGGCCACTCTAAGTGCTCTTTGAGTTTGAGCAGTTTTGAAGGAATTCTCAGTTCTTAACGGCTGTCGGTAAGGCGTTCAACATTTTAGTGGCATAGGAGCGAAATTAATTTAACCCCTTGTTTGAATATTTGATACATGGGTATCTTAGTGGTGTAGGCCTATAGCTAAACTTGTAGACCAGCGGGCCCTATAGCTGACGCATCCCCCAATGCTAAGTCTTGTTGAATTTGGCCGAAAATTATACATTTTTTAATATGATTAATTGATTATGCCAAATAATCACAGAATGTAACTGCACTGAAAGACACGCAGCTGCTGCATACTCCCAGAGTTGCTCTATACATCTCCAGCAACAGTGTTTTACCGCATTTTGCCGTTTGTGCTAGATGGACACCATAAAACCGCCATTACTCTTTTAATAATAATAATAATAATAATAATAATAGCTCAGATTTATACAGCGCTTTTCTAATTACCCAAAGCGCTTTACATAAAACAGTAGGAATAACTTTAATTCAGAAACAAAAATAAGTTAAATGTCAGTGCTAGGTTAAAAACATGAAAGGCGAAGCAAGGGATGGATATGGAGGGACATCTTAACCAGACCTCAGCTGGGGAAGGCTATCTTGAAGAGGTGGGTTTTGAGTGAGGTTTTGAAGGAGATGAGGGAGGGGGCAACTCTGAGATGATTGGGGAGTTCATTCCAGAGGTTGGGGGCAGAGACATAGAAGGCCCTGTCCGCCCAGGTGCGGTACTTGGCCTTGCGGACCCTCAGAAGGTTGGCTTCACTGGACCTGAGTGGGGCGGGAGGGGGCGCAGGCGTCCGCGCACCACAAGGGGTGCACGCACCACAGTTTGGTTTGTTGTAGAACAAGCCCATTGCAAGTTGCTGTACTCTGTCGTCAACCCTAAGCCATTCCAACCTATCAAAATGAGCCTGACCAGTTTTTTTTGGGATGTCTGGAGCCTTGTTTTAGGGCCTAAAAAATCTACCCGTAATAGGCAAACTGTTGACAAAGACATTTGGTTTGGAGGGAACAAAGAAGCTGAACAAGTACAGAGCCCTGTGGGACCCTGTACTCACTAATAGGCTTACAATGTTTTTAAGCAACGTATGTCACACCACCATTTCACATATCAATGCTAGTGACAAACAACAACTGATATCCCTAAGGTTACTGCTGCTGTAGATTTAACTATCAAGCAGAGACAGGGTCAGGGACACAGTGTAATTTACCGGTATCTAATTTAAGGACTACCATGACACCCTAACCTCTACCAAGAGATTAGGGTGTCTGTGATACCGATTTGACTAGTAAACAAGGTGTAGTCAGCCACACTGCAAAAGTATCAAAGATGCACTTTGTCACAGTCAGTGTGCGTGTGTGTGTGTGTGCGTGTGCGTGTGCGTGTGCGTGCGCTTCAGTCTCACCAAAAGCCCGGAGAAATTGTAGTAATAACTTAGAGTTTTCATCGGTCATAATTACCCTCGTGCATGACGGTGCATCGTATTAAATGTTTGCCTCAGTGTATTTAAAGGATACTTTTTCTCAAGGTCAAGAGTTTCAGTGTTTAAGAGTGGTGTTGTATAATTATGGATAAAATGGTGTTAATAAGAAGTCTACATTCATTTAATTATTATCTACCTAATGTGTGCGTGCGCTTGCGTGCGTGCGTGCATGCGTCAGTCTATTTGTTTGCTTCAGCCTAATTTGTGCTTAGTGTATTTACAGGATAATTCTTCTCAAGGTCAAGAGAAACGTTTCAGTATTTAAGAGTGGTGTGGATAAAATGGTGTTAATTAATAAGAAGTCTTCATTTAAATATCCATGCTGTTCCTTAACAAATCATATACCATTGCAATAAATCATGAACAACCTCAATTTGTTGTTTGAGGTGACGTTTAATAAGACACATTTGAAAACCCTGGTTTCACAGAGAGCAAGAGACATCCAGGCAACACAAGCACACCGCACTAATATGGACCACATAGAAGGTATAGTAAAGTAAATGTGTTCACAGCTGAAAATATATAATTAACAAACATGCATTCATATATTGCGACTACAGTACGTGAAATCTGCATTGACAATCATTCAATCTATGAAGTCGGACTCATTACTGAACTATTATTAGGACACTACTATAATGCTGGATTGTGTGTATACCTGTTTTGTGTTTACTGTATTTGTGAGAAAATGTGTCCTTTAATAACCTGTGTGTGTGAGTGTGAGTGTGCCCGTGCGATCGGGCGGGCGTGCACCATTCCTGGGATGTTAACATGCGTGTGTGTATACCTGTTTTGTATTTGTGAGAAAATGTGTCCTTTAATAACTATGTGTGCGTGCGTGCATATGCCCGCATGCGGGAGTGCGGGCGTGCACCATTCCTGGGATGTAACACGTAACAAGAGCGAAGCACATTAAGTGCCCATACTTAGATTTCCACCCTAAAGTTTATGTGTCTATGAGAGAGAGAGAGAGAGAGAGAGAGAGAGAGAGAGAGAGAAAGACAGGCTCCTGAGTCCTGCCCTATGGGCCTTATGGCTCAGCAAGTCTACTATGAAAGTTCATATCCCAACACCGAACTATTAACAACACAAGTATTTAGGAGTCAAATAATGCAACTCATTAAATTAGTTGGCGTGGTCACTAGTAGGAGATAATTGGCAAATAAGTTGGAGCAGTTTCTGTGTTGACTGAACAGACAATAGAGAAACTGCCTTTGCCAGACTGTCTTGTGTTCATGCCAAAGCTCTCAAGGCTCAAGCTTTGTCGAGCTTTGTTTTTGTGTCCTGATACTGACTTGTGCTCTGTTTCCGACAAAGACTTTGCCAAGGCCTTGCCTGGACCTCTGCCTTTCTGTCTGATTCGTTGCTGTTTTCTTTTTCCTTTTTTATCTCATCTTGCCCTCGGTTTTTGTTTGCTTACCCTTCTCTCCACAGAGACTTTTGTCTCGTCTGATTGCGAGCCCTCACCACAGTGTCTGACAGACCGATCACAACACACTGCATGGCTACATAGCTCATTATACACCACTGTGTCAATGAAATATGCTTTAAATGTTGAATGAATACATTTCACATGTTCTGTGCCAGAGTCCTGGCATATACAATATCCTTTTCTCTCACACACACACACACACACACACACACACACACACACACACACACACACACACACACACACACAATACGTTTACATTGCTAAAGCAGACACACACACACACCTCAAAGGTCTAATATCTCCACCGGTCCATAGGGATATCCCTTTGGTCTAGTGGTTAAAATATTGGACTTTCACGCGGGAGACCTGAGTTAGTCTGGACCTGAGTTAGACCAGACTATTGCTATTGTAAATGAGCGATATTTTGCCGCGCTACTCCTCCCACAGTTTTTGCCGCACACACTTATATGACCATATGTCAAATCGACCGGCTTCATAATTAATAATTCCAAATTTTGATAGTAGTCCGGCAGCCGACAGGCTTCTTTTGTTTAAAGTGGGACATTTGGTATATAGTCTTTTTTTATTGGCCTAAAATATTGTCTATACTGAATCCACTTGCTGACCGGCTGTTAGTATTAGTATCTTTTTTATAGAAGATTGATACGTTTTAAAAACAGATTCTTCATCTTGATAATCTAATTGGTTTAAGAAGCATACAGGGAGGGAATATGCCATTGATGTCGCTTTGCCAAAGAACAAATAGTACTCTACCCTCGAACAATCACGCCGGTCACTGTGTCCAATTCAGGAATTTGCAGCGGTAGACGGTAACTAAAGTACATTTACTTGAGTACTCTTTTGAATACTTAAGTTTTTTTCTTTTTGAGCATGCACTTGTATAACAATCTAGTCACTCCAGTTCTAAGGTCGCTCAGGCGGAGGTTATCTAACTCGATGTAGAACACCAGATTGATCCATTTTAAAAACAGATTCTTCATCTTGATAATCGAAGCAGTTTAAGAAGCATAAAGGAAGGGAATATGCCATTAGTGTCTCTTTGCCAATGAACAAATAGTACCCTCGAACTGGCCCCGTCCAATCACGCTGGTCACCGTGTCCAATTTCCTGTAAACAGACGGGACTGTCAGGAATTGGCAGTGGTAGACGGTAACTATAGCTAAAGTATATTTACTTGAGTACTCTTTTGAATACTTACGTTTTTTTTTTTTAGCAAGCACTTCTATAACAAAAAACATTGCATGGATGCACCTGGGACGTATCGTCAGTCATGTATCCCCAGGTCATCAGGGTTTCGGGTCTGTTGAACATCATACCCTTGAATTCACTCAGGCGACCCAGCAAGGGTGATCAAGTGCCGACTTACATCCCAGTAGCTACCCTAGATCAGTCCCATTAGGGAAAGGCCAAGGCCACACAATCCGTTGGAACTACTCCAGAACTACTCTGCCAGGGCTGGGAGGTACGCTTCTGGCTCATGGAAGGACTAGGCTCTGTGGATTGACTCCTGTCCGGGCCCCTCCTACGTCTCACCAGGTCCACTCCTGCTCTCATCAGGCCCAGGACCTGTGCATACGTTGCACCAGAGTCCCAGCACCAGACACTTCATTCAGTAGTGGTGGATTCCTAAGCCGCAATGTAACATGTAAGCGATTGCAGCAACCACACTTGCAGCAACCACACCACATTTTCTAAATAGCGACTTTTCACTTTCGAGATGGAGATAAGAATGCTGTTGTCTAATTTGCTCCCTTTCTTGAGCAGGGGGGTTACTTTGGCCAGTTTGAAATCTTGGGGGACATGTCCCTGTTTGATGGAGAGGTTTATTATGTGGGTGATGATTGGAGCTATAGAGATGGGCGAGTATCTGAGAAATTTGGAGGGAATATTGTCATGGCCAGTGGCCTTGTGGGGTTGAAGGGCACACAGTCTTTTAAGTACCTCCTCAGTTGTTACCATTGTCAGTTTAAAATCATCTTTACAAACACCTAGGTTTTTTAGAAGGCTTTGATGTGCTCTACACCAAAACGCCCAGAGTGGGAGGGCAGTTTGTTAACCAGCGTTGTTGCAATGTTTGTAAAGAAGATGTTTAAGTAGTTGGCTACATCAAGCTTGTCAGTGATGAGGGTGTCATTCAATTTGATGTTTATGTTTGCAAACCTGGTTTTTAATTTCTGACCGCAGCATAGTTGATTGTTTAGTAGCTTCCAGAGCTCCCGAAGATTATTTTTGTTTTCCTCTGCTTTATCATTGATAAAGTTACTTTTAGCAGATTTAGTCATATGGTAGTTACAATGTTTCTTAGCTTTTTTCATTGGGTTTTTAGGATGCCCTGTTGGGTTTGGAGATCACTGTCGAAGCGCTTGGCTATGCTTGGACTTGCATTTAAGAAGTTCAGAGCATTTTTTGTCTCTGGCTTTCATTGCAGACAGTATGTCCGAATTCATCTATGGTTTCGAGCGGGTTTTGACCCTCATGGTTCTCAAAGGAGCAATGTTGTTTAGTACTGATGTAAATTTGGTTTTGAAGCCAACCCATGCTTCTTCGACTAGTGTGCTCCTGAGCTCATCGGACCAATCCAGACTCTCCACCAGTTCAAGGTTAAAGGCCTCGTTACACATACACACAATCACACGTCATTTACACCCAGACACACGGTCTCACATCTTTACACACGAACACACAGTCTCAGTCTTACATCCTTATACACACCCTGTAAACACACAGTCACACGTCATTTACACAGTCATATACAGTCACACATCTTTACACACAAACACCCATCCTTATACACCCCCACCTCTCTCTGCCACACACACACACACACACACACACACACACACACACACACACACACACACACCATATCTCTCCATCATCTCTCTACAATCAAAAGCACAAAGATGTGTTCATGCGTATGCATGTGATTGCATGCATGTGCGCACACAATCGCATGCACACACACGAGCAGATGCACGCATGCACACACGCACACACACACACACACACACACACACACACACACACCTCCACTTCTCCAATTAAGCCAGACTAGTGGATGTTCCAGTCTCCGTGGATGTCATTGCTCCAGGTGTTTCATGTCTTCCCTGGCCTTTGATGTCAGCATGTTAAAAAAAGAACCCAGTCAAGAAGGGGGAAGGCACACTAGTACAACAATGCCTTTTCATCTTCTGGGCCTCTATTGTTATTCTAGATTTACCCATAATGTCGCCCTACTGTACTACTTATGCCATGTATTTGCAATATCATTAGCATTTTGTTTTTAATTCAATAGAAAATAATGTGCCTTTACATGACAGTATAGGCTCATGTCATTCCTCTGGAAGACAGACTAAACTGCCTGGTAGCTGGCGATTAGGGGGGGGGGGGGGGGGGGGGGGTTCCAGGTGGTCCCCAACTAAATGATGGAAAGTTGGTAACCAAATGGACCCTTATTAGATCTTTAACTTGGCTATAAAATAATGTAACTCATTATTGTTAAACATACTTAATTTACGAGAAAAGAATGTAGAAGAATTGTTATTTTGTTATTTTGATCAACGTTTTCCTATGTTATCCTATGGTACCACATCAATACAGCATGGGCATGGTGCACTGGACAAAATCTTACAACAATATATTCTTTAGTTTTGGGTCTGAGAGGTCGGGATGCCAATATTAATTAATCCAACCAGAAAGAGGACTCTTTGTTCTGTTGTTTGTTATTGTCTGATCTTTTTCTTTTCCTTTCATCTTTCTTTTTCCATCACCATTCCAATTTCACTCTCCTGATTGAACTGATATCTCAACCCGTAAATATAACACACACACACACACACACACACACACACACACACACACACACACACACACACACACACACACACACACACACACACACACACACACACACACACACATTATCAAATATTTAGTCATGTAGCCTACTGTACAACCTGCCAGCACTGTTAGTTTGACATTTACAGCACCAGGCAGTAGAGGGCAGCAGACATAAGGATTGGGGATGTTGGGTTTTCTGGAGAAAGGCTCACTAAATCTGTCAAAGCATCTTTTTGGCTGATGCATTTGGCTATTTAAACAACACAAGAAGCCCGTGGTCCATACACACAGATATGACGTGGAACACGTTTTTGACCCACATTCAACGTTCTCCGGGTTGGAAGAGCTCAGAGATTGGGAGCCTTCATATCATATAAACCTCCCCCATATACAGCCCATTGGAGACGTTCCAAAGTGCTGGTGTACATAGAAACCCACTGTGAAGGAACCAGCGGCAGCCGCAGTAACAAAGGGAAGTCAGACGTTGCATTAGGGATTTAGATCTTCAAAGGAGCAGCTTAACGCCCCGGGGCCACGAGGGACCCTCTGGAGTCGCAGAATAAAAATCTGTTGTTTAACCC
The DNA here is from genome assembly GCF_963924005.1 of Protomyctophum bolini. Classification (NCBI taxonomy): domain Eukaryota; kingdom Metazoa; phylum Chordata; class Actinopteri; order Myctophiformes; family Myctophidae; genus Protomyctophum; species Protomyctophum bolini. Next base: position 37,161,555 of record NC_137870.1, on the reverse strand, counting down.
ATTCTGACCGGGCACCCATTTTGGTGTTAGCATCATGTTATGCTTTACCTATTGAAAAATAGCAGATCTACAAGCTCATATCGCGCCACCGAGTGGCGCGATACGAGCTTGTAGGTCTGCTATTTTTGAAAAATTCAAAGAACGACTGACATTTTTAGAATCTGATCTCAGGTCAGAATGGGTTCATCAGACCAGTGTGTGTCCAGTGGAAACCTCGTATGAATCTGATCTCAGGTCAGAATGGGTTAACGAGCCCTTTATTGGAATCCATACGTGCAGTGAAATGTTGAAGATCAGGGACCCACACAGGAGCCCAGAGCCATCGGTAATGCAGCCACAGTGCACACAATGTTTGGTCAGTGCATCCACACGAGAGCACAGGATTCCCATATTAATATAACAAAAGGGCGTGTGTGTGTGTGTGTGTGTGTGTGTGTGTGTGTGTGTGTGTGCGCGTGTGTGTGTGGAACTGTGTTTCTTAGCACTGTTGCCTCACAGCTAGAAGTTCCCGGGTTCGATTCCTGGCTGCCGGGGATGCTGTGGGCGCTTCTCCTCTGTGTCATCACATCAGCGCCCATACCTTAGGTGGGGTTGGCGAAAGGGTTTGAGTTGGCATGCAGGATGGATACTAATGTAGTTGGCAGCAGGATGGAGACTCATGCAGCTCACTCACCCAAAACACACATATAGTCCATCCACCTTCAACCGCTTATCCGTAGTTGGGTCGCGGGGCAACAGCTCCACCAGAGAGCTCCAGATTTTCCTCGCCATGCAGAGCAGCATTAGTAACTTCCTCCTGGGGGATCCCGAGGCGTTCCAAGGCCAGTGAGTCGATCTCCTTGGTCTGCCCGGGGGTCTCCTCCCAGTGGGACATGCCTCGAGCCGAGGACTTCCCTAGGGAGACGCTCGAGAGGCATCCTAATCAGTCACTCTCGTGTGACTGAACTTCTCACCCTAAAACACATACAAAGATAGTGATAAATTAAAAGGAAAAAACATCTGTCTCAGTGTCAAGTGTCTCAGTGCTGTTGGGCGACCACTGCTTCAATGTGCCTTGGCATAATTGTGCAAGTCTCTTGAACTCCACTGGAGGTATTGAATCCCCCCAGTAGCCTGAATATATTTCCAGTTGCTATTCACATTAAATTGTTATTTTTACATGGTATTAATTCAAGAAATCACAAAAGTCCATAAATTATTTTATGTGGAATAAAGTGATTTAAAAAAGTATGGAACACACCAAGAAGGGTTTTTTGTTTTGTAACACAAACAACCTCTCATGATGGGTACAAGTAATGTATACTCTCTCAAGACATTTGCAACATGATTGGGGCTCGGCATCAAAATGCAACTGGTTGCATTGGTTGCAACTAGTGCAGTTCCTATTGGCCAGTACGCTTAATTCCAAACACCAATAGGGTTGTGGCAAGACCCTCTCTGCAGCACTGTTTAAGGCAATTTATTTGTGCGTGTTATTATTATTTTTTTATTTAATTACTGATGACAAAGTCAACAGTATGTAACATAAGCAAACAGCATGCTAACAGACAATACACTATAGGTCTTTCTTTCAATCATTGTATATGTTATGCCAGTAAACAACAATGCAACTAGTCGCAACTAGCTACCAGTTGCAAGAAATTGCAGCGGTCTGGAGGACTGACCAGTTCCAGAGCTGCAAGGAGTTGTTGCAACTAGTTGCTTTACAAATCATTGGTGTGGACTTTGTGAATGTCTTAAGAGAGCTCTTTGCTTGTGTGACATCTTGGTAGGCCTAAAAAATGAAAGCCCTCCAATATACACATACCCAGCTGATGTTTATTTGCGCATATAGGAGGCGGTGGAGACCACTATATGTTGGTCCTGAATCTCCCATAGGTGTTCAATAATTGGATCAAGATCTGGCGACATTGAAGGCCATAGCCTTTGTATATATAGTCATCAAACCATTCAGTGTTACCTATAGTGCCCTTGTGGATGGAGGGTTGTTGTCCTGGCTGGAAGACACCACTCCCATTAGAAATGTTTCATCAAGGTCAGTATAATTGATTTCCAATGACCCAGGACAATTCTCCCCACAGCCACTGGACCCCCTCACATGTCAGGGTCAGGCATTCAGGCTTTATAGTGCCCGCTAAACGTGCACTCGCCCATTTGTGGAAAATGTGGTGACTCATCTCCTTCCGACCATTACTTTTTCCCCCACATCTGTAGACCATGCAGTGTTTGTTTAGTTTTTTTCCAACACTGAACATTCAAACGTTAATGCCTTTATAATTATAATGCAGTCGGTATAGCGCTGTTGCCCCCTTTTATAATGAGGGGTTTATGCACTGCAACCATACTTTAACAAAAGTCGTTTATGGAGTATCGACAGAGAGTATCAGAGAGAGTATACAGCCTGATCACTTAATCCTGCATTGACGTTTTCTCAAGTTTTTCTTTACATATTCCAATCATTCACGAGCATCGCATCGTTCACTTTCAACCATAATAGATCTAAATGTCACTTTCCTATTGACTCTGGCCAGTTATTATGACTGATGCTCCTGCCATCCGTACCCCAATGATGGCCTCTTTCACAGTCATAGTTTTTCAGCTCCGCAGATAAATATTATGAAAATAATTGTGTAATTCTATCATGTAGTACACTTGTATGGAAGCATCTGCATGCACTCATTATGTTATCCACTCCATTTGTCTCCCTTCTATAGGCCTGCTCTACACGCACGTGTGCGCGCACGCATACAGTATACATATACAGTACATACATGAGCACACGCAACCACAGCTCTCATCTTCTCAACCCCCTCCTGTATCTAGAGAATTTCCCTCAGGTTAACCTCAATATCTCCACCACCCCCCTACACGCACACACACACACACACACACACACACACACACACACACACACACACACACACACACACGCACACGCACTGCACGCACACACACACACACACACACACACACACACACACGCTGTGTTTCTCTCTCACCCAGTAACATCTATCTTTTAATATCTCTCTCTCTCTCTGTGTCCATAGTCTCTCCTCTGTCTCCTGCTGAAGTTCCATCCAGACACCACAGGGTGTTGGTGGGGAACGTTGTTTGAACTATACTGTAAAACACAGCTCCCTCTTAGCAGGCTGATCAAAGGCAGGGATTACCAACAGCCCACTGTAATGAGACCTCAATGAGTTGAAGCGGCCCCCTGTTCACTATCATCACCACAGACTGCACCAGGAGCAGCCTGATTAAGACAACACAGTAATCCAGTAATGTGTGGAAAGAATCTCTCTTTCCAGATGTAAACTCATTGTGTTCTTTATTTTTTATTAAGATTACTTCAAGGCAGCTCTGCGTTGTTAGATAGTACAGCGAGAGAGAGAGAGAGAGAGAGAGAGAGAGAGAGAGATAAGAGGGGAGGGGGGGGGGGGGGGTTCATGTGCCCCAAGTCATGAGCTGGGTTTGAACTGAGGACGAAGCCATCGGGTTGCTGTGCTGTGATGCAGTCGGCTGGTTGAGCTGCTGTTCTGTTCTATTGGTTAAGTCTACACATTCAGACCAATGGTGCCGTCTCTAGGGATGTGTGTTGTGTAAAGTATAAAATATAAAATATTACATTTCACCCTTCTACTTCGAGCCTCATGGCCCACTTTGCAGTTTATTTACTGGAGCTCTTAGTTATCTATTTCTGTATGCGCACGAGCGCGCACGTGTGCGTGTGTGTGCGTGTGCGTGCGTGCATGTGAGAGAAAAGGATACTGTATATGCCACGACTCTGGCACAGAACAAATATCCATTCAACATTTAAAGCATATTTCATTGACACAGTGGTGTATAATGAGCTATGTAGCCATGCAGTGTGTTGTGATCGGTCTGTCAGACACTGTGGTGAGGGCTCACAATCAGACGAGACAAAGGTCTCTGTGGAGAGTCGGTTTTTTTAAATAAAAAGGGCAAGCAAACAAGGATCAGATGGTGGAAGCAAAAATAGTGGGCAAGATGAGATAAAAAAAAGGAAAAAGAAAACGGCAACGAATCAGACGGAAAGGCAGAGGTACAGGCAAGGGCAAGGCCGTGGCAAAATCTTTGTTCTTAGTTATCTAATCTTAGTTATCTGTGTGTGTGTGTGTGTGTGTGTGTGTGTGTGTGTGTGTGTGTGTGTGTGTGTGTGTGTGTGTGTGTGTGTGTGTGTGTGTGTGTGTGTGTGTGTGTGTGTGTGTGTGTGTGTGTGTGTGTGTGTGTGTGTGTGTGTGTGTGTGTGTGTGTGTGTGTGTGTGTGTGTGTGTGTGTGTGTGTGTGTGCGCTACAGCACCAGTTCCTTTGCTGTATCCAGATCAGTTGATATACTGTCAGTAGAGCTGGCCAGAGGGCTGAGCTCTAGTCCACCGAGAGCTGACTGTACGAGAGAGAAGCAGCCTTTATCTACCAGGGTTCATATAGACACAGGATCAAATTCAGGGATCGAATAAAAGATAACATGCCTATAAACAGTGTTGTCATCCAAATCACAGGTAGCCCTGCTGCTGCCATGGAATTGAGTCATCATAAAACCTCATTTACCCTTCATCCGTGGCCACTGTATAGCCGATTTTCAACATGAGCTTATTTTTCATTGTGTGACAACAAATCATTCAGCATTTATAAAGCCTCTCTTTTGGCGTTTGCCATCTCAGTTTGTCTGCTGTCTGTCCGCCCACTGGGCCAGCTTAATAATACAAACCAAAAGAAGGCAGGCAGGTAGGTGGCTGTTTCCTCACACATTCCCCGAGGCTGCCTGCGCTGCCAGGAACTAACAAACTGAACCGGGGAAACACGGGACAGACATGGAAATATACTAAGCAACACTTGACATCACTTATACAGTATCATCATTCTGCACTTACACGTCTGTGAATTAGAATTGACGTGCTTGAAAAAGCTCAGCAAATGGTGCCTTCGTTTTAGAAGAAGGCCGATGCGCACCTCAAAAGATGGGTGACCAGTGAGTATAGGACAAAGTCAATAAAAGTAACGTTTTTCATCAGGACAGAAATCCTTTGTTGATAAGATCAGTGTGTATGTGTGTGTGTGTGTGTGTGTGTGTGTGTGTGTGCGTGTGTGTGTGTGTGTGTGTGTGTGTGTGTGTGTGTGTGTGTGTGTGTGCGTGTGCGTGGTAATATATAATGGATTTAATAGATTATGATGTTATTGTATTGTTATTGTAATAATAAATAAATACATAAGTAAAAGCAAGTTTGATGAAGAATTAATTGGGTCAATCAATCAATCAATCAATCAGTGATTCATGTTGTCATTTCATGTGAACGACTGAAGACGATTCATTATGCACAGTCAAAGTTCTCAATTCAAAACATTCAGGGTTCATCTAAACTTGTATGTGTGTCTTGTGGTATAAGAGACACTCATATTTATTAAAATAATTATAATAACAACAACAATTATAGCCAAGAAATAGATCTACAAAGTGTGAAAGAATTATTGTTAAAATAGTTTAGTTTTCCTCCCATTCACACTTTGTATACTGTGTACACAGGGTATCTAATTGTAAATAGTCTGTTTGAAGCCTCTCTTTCTTTGTATGTTAACTGAACATCACACTTGTTTTCGGCTACATGTGAGTATACTATTACTGTACATACATTCGGAATAAACCACTTTCTGCGATTGTATGTTTCTCAGCGTTCCTTGTAGTGTGTTTCTCGGGGTCCCTGAGCGGAAGCATTATTACAACTATCCCAGGGTATAACATGTTCATTTGTATATCCCTGTTCAAACCAAATTAATTAATGTGCGTTTATACACCAAGTATGCGTGTTCCTTGTCATCCCAGTTGATCCTGGGTGATTAAGCACTCGGCATCCCTGGCATTCTGATCTTAGGGCTGTAATTAACCCATTCTGACCTGAGATCAGATTCATACCAGGTTTCCACTGGACACACACTGGTCTGATTAACCCATTCTGACCTGAGATCAGATTCTAAAAATGTTAGTCGTTCTTCGATTTTTCAAAAATAGCAGACCTACAAGCTCGTATCGCGCCACTCGGTGGCGCGATATGAGCTTGTAGATCTGCTATTTTTCAATAGCTAAAGCATAACATGATGCTAACACCAAAATGGGTGCCCGGTCAGAATGGGTTAAGGATGCTCACTCCCAGCTCCCTGTCAGTCTGGGATGAAAGCGGAGGGTGACAGAGTTTCTTAACTGTCATCCTTGGGGAACAATTACCAAAAACAATGGTCCAGACATCACTCAAATAGAATACACAGCACTATATTCAACACTTTGATCTCTTCCTATTCTGATATTCACCCCCCCCCCCCCCTGCTCCTTCCTACTGTGGAAACAAAAGAGTCTAATTCACAATTGACACAATTAACTCATTTTAAAATACATTTGTTTGTTATTATTAATAATGTGTTTGATCCAAACACTCCCATGTGAGAATTGGTCTGAAGGGTCTGCTCATCAATTCCATGTACCGCTTTTTTCTGTGTTGCCAATCCCCTGTAAAAACTTAATGTAAGCGGGATTCACTGGGAGCAGAGCATGGTGATGAAATTATGGTGTAACTGATACCAATGTGGCATGGTGGAGTAGTGCATGCCCGCCCGCCCGCGTCTTTGAAGGAGCTTCTCCCCCTACAACCGTGCACGGTTGGAGAGATCTCTCGTACCGTTGTACAGTATAACAACAGGCAGATGGAGGGCAATACTGTGCAAACGCCAGGCAATAATTTTTTGCTGCAGTGCCCAAAGCCCACAATTCAAACTTAACGGTATTTTATTGTTGATTCAGTGTTGTTGCAGTTGACACTGAAATCACGAGAAGGTGGCGATGACTGTGACGTTTAGTTGACTGTGACCATTTTCTGTTAAATCGATCTATGCATTGAATCAACTTTACGCAGATATGCATATACTTTATGTTTTGATATACATTAAATCATAGTTAAAATCTAACTTCTACTTGATATTGGGGCAACAGCAAAGTGTGAACAGCAATATACTGAATTTTAACATTCTCAGCTATATTTTGAGATTTCTTTGAGATTTTTATTTTTGAATACCGTGAATGCTTCAATATGCATTGTACCCATACATTAACATTGATTAGACAATTAATGACAGTTTCCTGTTTCTTTTCAAATTTATAAAAAAAAAATATATATAATCTAACATTTCCATGATATTCATGTCACAACGGACACTAAAACATTTCTACAAATTGACAGAAAAGAAAAAAACATTTTCTTTAAAATAAAACCTATTTTATTAACTTCGTTTTATTTGTGTTAGACATTATACGCCTGGATGTATACAGAACACTGGAGTAGACCATGCAGGCTATGTGTGCATGCTGCTGTAACTTTCCATGGTCTCCATGACCCAAGGACGATTACAAATTCAAAGCGACTAAAGAGGTACGCCATGCATAATAAAAACTGCACCATCTGCAAAATAATGATTTGAACATTGTAAACATAGGGAGCATTGGGGGAGACAGAGGGGGGATTCTCCGAACCAATGACTACAGGGACACAAAAACATGTTTGTGAGAAGGGTGAGAGAGTGTTGCCTATTACTATAGCAACAGGAAGACCTGGCTCCTTCAATCAGTTTTTGGTTTCTCTGGAAGGGCGAGAGAGAGGAGGCAGGGCAAACTCAAGACAGGCAGAAGTGGTGTCGTAGTTTTACTAATGAGGGCAACAGGACAGACGGGCTGTCAGCCGTCTACTTTGACCTCCGTCTGTCCTTCTACGACGCCAGGCAGCTTTCTAACCCCTCTGAAAGTACAATGACCCATTTAAAGAAAGGGTCAAAGATAATTGACGTGGTCAGATGACATGTGGATTACAGTAATCATGCCTGTAAGATGCAAACGGGCAGTTGCATAAAATATCCATCACATTTAACATGCACTAATACCCCAAAAGTGGGTACTAGTGGATTACTAGTTTAAAAATATGATATGCAAAGGGTAAAGGATATCAGCACCTCTGTATGCAAGAGGAACAGGGACTTTGTGGCAGATCGGAGACACTGCAGTTTGTGAGAGTGAGCGACTGCTGCGCAGGCACACCTCGGGCAGTGTGTTCTCTCCTCTCTACTCCCTGTACACTAATGATTACACCGGCCCACAAATTGCTGAAATTTGCAGATATTACCACAGGCCAGGGCCTCCTCATCTATAACAATGATGGGTCCATTTAGGAGAGAGGCTGACAGGTTCCTGTTATAGTGTGCTAACAAGCCTGGAGGACAGCACACACGAGACAGTTGAATTGACGCCTGACTAGTGCAAGAGCTTGTGTGCTCTGCTGGAGATCAGCGGCTCACAAATCCACAGTTCAAGTTCCTACTCTGAACCATAGCCACTCACTGAAGGAGAACACTGTTCTCCTTCGGTTTAATCAAGTTAACTCGCTGAAGAAACTGTCCTGTGTCCCAGAACTGTGTCCCAGAACCAATGCTTGTCCGTCTATACAAGCAACTATATTGTGTCAAAACTTTTAACCCTTTCTGAGTTCAGATCATCCTTTGGTCAAATGATCACTGGTCAGATAAATCATCTTTTTGAGGGGCCTCTGCCCAGCTTGGTCTGTGTGTGTGTGTGTACCCCATAGAGATGATTTGATTGGCTGAGCACCCCCTGATGATAAGAGTGCCCCTCACTTCACACGGGTGTGATTTTTTTCTTTTATAATTGAGCAAATGATCGTTTTCTTCTAGTTTATAATATAATATTAGCTATTTCCGTTTGAGTTGAGATTTTGAAAATGCTTTGTAAACAACTTTATCATGTGTACTTTAATTCCCGCCTGCACTCTTTCTTGAAACTATGTCATTTCCTTCACTTAGATGATGAAGTTGTAAATAATGGATTTTTTCTTATTATTATGATACTAAAATATAATTAGATGTTTTTGGCTGATCAATCAATCAATCAATCAACCATTTGAGTTTCATGCCCATGTTTAGTCTCTGTGTTTCAAGTCGTATTTGTCAAATGCTCAATGATACGGCTGTATCATTGAGCATTTGACAAATAATAGAGCCAGTATAGACAATTTACAATTTAGGCATTTAGCAGACGCTCTTAATCCAGAGCATATATAGTCACTTCTGGAAGTGAAATATTTGGACTTCAAGTTTTCCTCAACAAAGAATAGTAAACAACGTTTGCAGCGACAAAACTGTTAAGGTGAATGGCTCTGACTTCTCGGGCCTCCACTATACACTGCATTGGCAGAAAATGGAGTGTTGCTCTGTACTGAATCAGCCTCTGTGTTCCGGCCTAATTCATACCTTCTTGTGCATCTGTTTTGGGAACCAAAAATAGCTGATCTACAAGCTCACATGGTGTCACTATGTGACACCTTGTGAGCTTGTAGATGGGCTATTTTCGGTGCAGGACGCAGGGTGTGCAACCAAGTATAAATCAGGCATCATTGACAGCTCTGTTGTTGTGCTCACTCTGTTACCGCCAACCAAATTCACCAAGAACATAAAGAACAGCCTTACAATGTTAGTATGCAGTTAATTCACTTAATCAATCATCCCTTGTTTATGCTAACACACTCTCCCCAGTCCCCAACCACAACCTACATTCTGTGGTATTACAGTAATCAGTTACCTGAATGAGAATGGTACATTTGTTTATTTTATTCTGTAGATTTGGTCAAATAGATAATCATCTTTCCAGAGTCTTGTTCAGAGTCCATCATTCTGTTCATATACATTTCCAGACCACCCGCTTCGAATGTTATCAAGCGATATTAACCGGTAGGTGCTATGCAGGCTATCTGGAAATTCTCCCAACTTATTTTATTGATTCACTTCTGAAACAAGATCCACTTAAAAAAACATATCGTTGCTGTCTGGAGGAAACCTCATTGATTTTATTCTATAAATCTGTGCTATTGAACACCCTTTACGTCTGTGTGTTGTTTCGAAAATATTGAAGCAATGGAAAGTAGTAAAAAACGCATTGGACAAAACCTCAGTAACGGCAGTATTGCATCATTTAAAATATAGAAGGTTTTATTAACTTCCTTAAAAACGTATATATTTTTCATTTCCTGAAAAATGAACAAATGCTTCAGGTTAAAGTGCATCACATAGGATTATAGGGTGCATGTAGTCTGGCCCAGCCTGTGTGCTTTCTGGTCTAAGCCGGTTGAAAGCAGGCGGTGGATCCTATTGGTTCATCGATCTGAGTCCCGCCCCCCTCCCCTCCCACCCCGTAGAGAACACTGACCAACGTTATTGGTTAGAAAAATACAAGCCGACTCCCATTTTTGATGCCATATTTTCCCAGGCTTTTCACTACTGATCCGATTGCGAACAAAGATAAAAGCCTGGGTACCGAGGCTATAGGGTGCATGTGTCAGGCTTGGGGTGCTATAAGTTTAAGGTGGATCGTGATAGGGTGCATATAATGTACCAGGCTTGGGGTGCTGCGGGTTCAAAGTAAAATCAAATCATAGGATGCATACAGTATGCCAGACATAGGGTGCTGCAGTGTAAAGTAGGGTTTCATAATTACAGTATGTACCTGGTATGGGATGCTGCCAGTGGTGCTTATCGTTACACAGGTCATGGTGTAATATGGCAACGATCTTTCTTATATTATGTGAAAGAAGTTGTCAGTCAGGCCCCTGCTGATCTGTATAATAGGTTTTGGGCATGTCACTTGTGGCCCCTTGGCCTGGCCTGCAGGGCCTATGCTGTCTATATAGTGTACTGCCCTGTCTGTGTTTCTCCCATGCATCCTAATTTTGGGAGTCTGATTTTGACACTTCTAAAGTCACCTCATGTCGACCTTGCACCCTCCCAGTTCCCAATTGTTGCTTTCTCTGGAGTCCTGATTTACCAGTCAAGTCACATCCGCGCAAAATGTTGTTTATTTTCTATTTGTGGCATTTTTTTTAAAGCCTGCTTGGCAAGTCAGTTAATCCTTGTGCACTGGAACGGTCCCTCTATTCCCACTCACTCTGGTTGGATTGGGGATGTGCGGCATTTTATGCATCTGTAGAAAATGAAATACAAGGCTTTCTCCATGACTAAATTGAAATTACTACCTTGTTTTTGTAGTCCTATCTTTAATTGTATGTTGAGATTGTGTCACTGTGAATGGATGATGCACCTGTGTTGTGTCTGTGTTATTGACTGATTTATAAAACATATGAAAAACCCATAAATAAATAATTATTAAAACTATTTAAAGTAAAATATCAATAGCAATCAAATGAATGAATCGTGTAGAATTCAGTAGAAGAACAGCAGGACTCTGTTTACTTTTTTACTTGAACCAGGCCGAAACCTACCGGTTGTGGAGGATGTAGAGAATGGTTGATCAACCATCAACCAATAGGAATAAAACATAACTCTGCTGTCTGGAAGAAACTCCAAAAAAATTCAGGAAATGAAAGAACATCCAGCTCAGGTGGACTTAGGAGGTTTTCTCTGAAGCACTTTTTAATAATTGGTTCAATACTTTTTAACCAACACACAGAAGTAAAGGGTGTTCAATAGCACTGATCTATAAAGAAAAATCACACCTGTGTGAATTGAGTGGTGCAACTTTGTGTGGGGGGCCCAAGAGGGGGGTCCCTGGAAGTTCCAGACCCACAAGAACGCGGCCTGTGTGTGTGTGTGTGTGTGTGTGTGTGTGTGTGTGTGTGTGTGTGTGTGTGTGTGTTATAGGCATGCACAACAGTGACACACAATTTTCGTGCTCGGACAGACTCAGCCAGCCAGGGACGGACACAGCCAGCCAGAGACACACATACAGTAGTTGTCTATAGGAGTGGTGGCACCAGCAACGATAGTCTACTATTTAGAATGGAGGAATATTAGTGACTAGCTCACTTAGAAACCAAAATGAAAACCCACCAGCATTTGTCAAGACTGCTACAAGAACACAAATGCGGGTAAATGTAATCTTTGTTGAGCAGGTTACAGGCAAAACAGACAGAAATGTTGCCTACTATTCTCTCTGCTTTCCGAATAATGTAGCTTCAGAAATGTATTTCACCATGTAGCTTGGCAAAAGCTGAATAGTGGCACTACAACATAAAGCTCTGAGTGCAGTTCATCCATCACAAACCATCCATTTGTAACTAAATTAGTCTTAAGTGGATGCATGTCCATTCACAACCAAATAAATAATTGTGGCCTATATGTTCCCTCAGCCCTATGTTCCCTCTCATCTATTAGCTTGTGGATTTGTTTTGAGATGATTTTGTTTTTGATTTTGTCTTCCATCTTCCTTCTTCCATCCACTTCAAAAACACCATAATTGTGCTCTTATTAGCCAGGTGCTCAAAAAACCTTTCATTCTTACATAATTCTTATGGACATGCAAACAATGACAATGAGCCGTGAAATATCCTATTTTCTATTTCCTTAATATCAAAAAACCATAGCTTGTGCATTATAAAGGAGAAATGATGCTTTCGAACATCAAAATAAAAATGCATAAATGCAGTATGAAGCAGGCCCTATAAGTTACCATAATGTCCATTGTTTGTCCTATCGGACCTATATAGCACACGACTTGATACAACTTCAAACACAGCTATAACAAATAAATACTTTATTTTGTAAAACCTCAACACTCCATGCACTCAACTACAGTATTAGTTCTAAAAGTACTGTACTTAAGTACAACTTTGAGGTATTTGTACTTTACTTGAGTATTTCCAATTTCCAATACTTTTACTTCTACTCCACTACATCTTGGATCCAAATATTGTACTTTTACTCCACTACATTTATTTGAAAAGTTACTAGTTAGTTTGTAGATTTGGATTATTATTACAAAACATACATTAACCCCTTCAGCCCTATATACATTTCAGCCATTTGAAAATAGGCGATCTACAAGCTCACGTGTCGACGCATTGTGAGCTTGCTGCTATTTTCAAAATGTTTTTTATACATTTGAAAACTTGAAATGGGACATTCTGTAAATTGAGTACTTTAGTATATTTTGATGACAAATACATTAGTACTTTTACTCAAGTATATTTTTAATTCTGGACTTTTACTTGTAATTTGTTACAAGTAAAAGTCCAGAATTCTGGACTTTTACTTGTAACAAAGTATTTCAATATCACAGTATTGATACATTTCCACCACTGTTGAAAGGGCCTATACCTATAGTAGGCTATTGCTGTGAAAGTGTCACTTTCTGTGAAAGTTTACTTCAAGTCGGATAGGCTACTGCACGCGCTCCCTTCAGTCTCAACAGTCTCTCCTGCACATTTATTTCAGTTGCATCCTACTCAGTCAGTATATAACAGTATTATTGTTTGAAACTCAAATGAGTTGTTGGTGCTGCACAGTACAATTTACAGTATCCAGATTTGTAACTCTCAGAGTTTTATTGACCTTTATTTAATCATGGAAGACCATTGAGATGACATGATCTCTTTTGCAAGGACGCCCTGAGCACAATATGATCACACATACAAAAAAACACAATTTTACATAAGGTAAAGATCGAGCAATATTAAAAAGAACATCATAATGGTAATACACTGGGGCCACAAAAAACAAGTACAGTCGCTATTTGTTGTAGTGCCTTACATTATTTTATAGAGACCAGCTTGTCCAGTTTCAGAGAGTCCTGGATTTTAGAGTTAAAGGAGCATTCAGTGATTTGGGTGATTTGGAAACCCCCCCCGGTCTACGTTTCTTTTTACCCCAGCCAGGGGTTAACTGGGGACAGGGAGGAACTTCTTATAATGTCAGCGCAGAGGATTATCACAACAAAACAAAAAAATAAGTGATATTTGAATTAAGTGAAATCACTGAATATTAACAGTAACAGGTGTCTCTGTCTCCAGCTCTGTAGACAGAAACTGCATTTTCAGGTTGGGATACCAATGTTATCCAGAGAACAGAGAAACGCATATAAGATTATTTATCAGTTTAAATATCCAATTCCAGCTCAGATTCTGCCTGCTCATTTTGTTTCATCACTGCCAATCTCACTTGTTTATCCTGCTATGAGTTCACTCTTCTCTTCTGATTGGATAAAATTGTTATATGTCTAACTCAGAGCCATATAGAGTAAGACAGAGAACGACATTGAGGGGGCAGAAAACTGAGTACTCGAGCACTGTTCATGCAGCCTGGAGAGTGACAAGCTGGAGTTTGAAATACATAGGGTGGCGCAAATCTCAGCAATTTTAGGAATGTGTGCAACATGACAACTGTTTTAAAGTATTGTACAGTGACAACTAAAGTCTCTGTAATGTTTATGTTGTACTATTACTAAAACACTATCTAAAATGAAGGGATTTAAGATCATTAAAGCTGGGCTGTTGCCTGAGTCCAGTGCATTCTGCCAACTTCCGGTCCAGGACATCACTCTTTGCCTATAAGAGCCGCCATTGGACTGGCCCCATGAAGTGAACAGCTGTCATAACTCTGTCTTACTCTATGGCTCTGGTCTAACTGAGAGCCGGAGAGGGAGGGAATCTGTATAGGCTGGCTACTCATATTGCATATTAGCCACTGATGAATGAAGTGTTTCACCTTCTGATGTGTAGATGCATCATTTTATTTTTAGTTATTTGTTATTGTTTTTCTTCATATTAGCCTACCAGTAAGTAGGCCTATCATTCAGAGTGCCACAGAGGCAGACAGGAAAGAGAGAGGGAAGAGGTGGTGCACTTTCCAGCACCTTGAGTATTTCATAGATTTGGGTGAGAAGTTGAATGTAACAAAAACCTAAGTTTGCATAAAACCCCACACGTCCAAACCTGGTCCAAATCAGTGTTGTGCATGTGTGTGTCATGTGTCTCTTCCTTGCTGTCAAAATATGGTCCACTCCCTATAGAGAAACACACCTACGCACATCAGAAATGGTGGTGATAGGTGAGTAAACACACACACACACACACACACACACACACACACACACACACACACACACACACACACACACACACACACACACAGTAGGTAACACATCCATACAGATACACAGAACGATATGAAGACCTAAATTCTATATATTTTTTTAAACAATTAGCATTTTCCCTGGTGAATATTGTGCTACATTTATTTTAAACAGTTTTATCATGTAGCTCGAAAGTCTGTGAGAGCGGCAGAGAACTTGCTTCACGCCTCATTTATCTGCTCTCTCTACAGGCGGGCGCTCTGGGGACACGGGCTTATTGACCTCAGACTTACAATGTACAACCCATCATTTTGAAACCAGCAATAATGACCAATGATTGTATGATTGATTTTAAACCAATAGAAAACTTAGCCCCGGTTAAACCAATGATGTGGCTACATTGTTACAGCATTCAGCGAATCCCCTGCGGATCTGATGCAACAGGACTGCAACTAAAGTTACACCTTCCAACCGCAACCATGTGTCCTTCCTCCACGGCGCAAGAGAAAGTAGTGCGTCACAGATGCACGCATGTGTTGCCGAACTGTTGATTCGTGTCATTTTGAGTCTGAGCACTTTTGACACGCTTGTCATACGGAAAGCTCTAAAGGGGTATCTCCTGTAGGCTTCGTTCATATTGGCAGGACAAGAAGAGGTTGTGTTTCGGGATAGTATATTTGGCCGCTGTAGAAGTGAACTTGGGAAAGTCTCTTGATAATCGGAAAGTCCCATTGGTTCATGACGTAACTGGAAGCGTGAACTCTGTAAACTGCGCATGGATCTGTATTGTGGTGATGCGGTCCGGCATTAGGAGTTGCTGAAGAAGTAGCGGATTTAAAACTTTGTCTGCAACTGTATTCGCCTAAATAGCACTCCATGTAGGATCCTTGAGTTGCAAGGAAATAATATGGCTTTTTAAATTGTGACCATTATCATCAGAAGGGTGTTTTTGTGCTTTGCATCTCTGCAACGCACTCTCAAGAAACAAGGCTACTCAGAAATTATGGGGTAAGTGAATATTTCTATTATGGGGACATTGGAAAGTTTTGAGAATAATTACCATGGTCTCTGGAAAGTGAATTTTACTTAATAAAGCAGTAAATAAACTCTTGTGGATGTTATGGGAGGTCGTTTTGCTCACTGATAATATATTTCATTCGGTCTACACTATATTAAAGTTACAATATGTAACTTTTTCCCTTAGAGGAGATATGTTGTTTTCATTCAACATGAACATTAAAAACGTCCCCACAGAGACATGTTTTAAAGAAATAATATAATTTATTGTAATTACTTTCATGAATTTGTATTTGTATTACAGTTTCAATTGTTTTGATATTATGTTGCTATTTTAACCTAAATCTAAAGATATTTCAAGCCACTATTATTGTAAATCATGCTGTAATAAGAATGCAGTTTCAAAGAGTGCAGTGAAGTAATGGTAAACAGTGTAATGATGACCTTAGAAATTTAAAACACATTTTTATCATTTTAATACTTTTAGAAAAAATAACTTTTGAATAAAAATAAATCAATAATTGTTTTGCATTTCAGCTTTTGGTGAAAATTCAAAACTGTTTAATTAATTTATTATGTTTTTCCTGTTTTTGTCAACAGGTCTTCAGGTCTTTCAACAATCTTGTCCTCAGCGACGTGTCGCCCGAACTCTTGCACTGCAGTTTGCGCTTTTCAGCATTTCAGCCGAAAAAGAAGCGACGCCGGCGCCAATGTCGGCAGCATCGATCCTTCACACGAAAATTCCCACTCCCACTTCCACAGGCGACCTCAGCATTCCCTCTCTCCGACAGGCTAGCCTCAACCAATCACGGCACAAGAGGAGGGCGGAGCCAGCAGAGAGGCAGCACTTAATTGGTGAGTTTCGACACAACGCCTTTTTATTTTTCCACTTTCGGAGGTCGGAGCCGCAGTGCAGAGCGGGAGCTAATGTCGTACAGTGAGTACAGCTAAAGTGGATATATAACCAGTGCAGACGATGCTGTTCAATCATTTTCAGATGATCGGTTAGTCCGATTCGGATGTTTTGACTTAATACTTGATGAAACCTTTTTTAGCTTATTTTACTTTTTATTTCTATTATTGTTTTTTTTTTAACAGTTATATAAGGCTTGTGAGATAATTTTTTCCTGAATCATCGA
Organism: Protomyctophum bolini; assembly: GCF_963924005.1. Taxonomy (NCBI): domain Eukaryota; kingdom Metazoa; phylum Chordata; class Actinopteri; order Myctophiformes; family Myctophidae; genus Protomyctophum; species Protomyctophum bolini. The sequence continues at coordinate 37,144,473 of NC_137870.1, read as the reverse complement.
AAGTGCCTTTTTTGCCTGAATGAAAGAAAACAAATATTTGTTTTACACAATAACGATTTATAACCTCTGATTAGTTTTATTTACATTTTAATCCATTTCCTTTCATTCATTGCAGGTGATGGTCACACGGATTGGATGACGGAAAAAGTTGACTTGTCCTCGTTTGTATCATCGACGGCCGAGTCCTCTCCGAGCTCATCCCTCCCGCCCTCGCCACTGGAACAGGATGTCAAGGTGCCCACCGACCTGGAGGTCATGACCTCTCTGCTGCAGGAGGAGCTGGCTCAGCTGGAGGACTATTTCCGCTCCGAGTCCACGGCCACCACGGCCAAACTAGAGAGATCGGCAAAATGTGACAAGGGCGCCCAAGCCATGGGCACCCAGTCTTATTACCAGTTACCCTACGCTTCATATGGGACCGGCCAATCGGAAGCCGCCCCCGTGGTCGTTTCCTTGGCGACAGGGGAGCTGGACCTGGCGAGCTTCTGTGGCGGTCCCATCGGCAGGAGCAAGCTGGCACGACCCGCCCCGTACAACTACCACCATCACCATCACCACCGCTATCATCACAACAACGGACGAAGACTCATCAGCGACGCTGTGAAAGTCGGCGAAGACATGGGACTTGATGCATGGGGCTCCAGGGGAAGTTACTCAGGGAGCACAGAGCTGTCTGTGAACCACTACTCCACTTTGAAAACGGTGAGTAAGAACAGCATTGGCAGTGTAAAGAAGGTCAGAGAATGTGCTTTATCGTTGAAGGAAGAGGAGAGCTACTGTTTCTCGGAAGGAATGTTTTGCAGCGAAGAGATCGCTCGGGGCTTTTGCCTCAGTGGCTCCTACGACAGCCACCACAAGCGAGAGGGACAGTTGGCGCACGGCGCGAAGGTTAATGGAAGTTACGACAGTCCGGGGCTTGAGGTCCTGCACTGCAGCAAGGATGTAGGAGGACTTTCGGGAAGTGTTCCCCACGACACAATGGTGGGCAGTGAAAGCTACTTTCACCAGACCATGGCCAGCACAGAGCCTTATCATAGCTTTATAGGAGACCTCGACCAGCCCTCACAAGCACAAGCTGTTGAGCCCCACCACGGACACTACCTCTACCCAGAATGCCTTGCAGACCAAAGCTATGAATGTCTGTCCACCAGAGGGGAGAGCGAGGGACCGCTGGTAGGCGCCTCGATCCATCACCGCCCGGCACAGAGGCTAAAGGACGAGCACTGCTCCCTCAAGACAGGTTTGGTGGGAGGGGCTGTACCCCTGGAAGTCCACACTGGGGAGAGGAAGCAGAAGAAGAGAGACCAGAACAAGACTGCTGCTCACAGGTACTGCTTGACTTCTGCCTCTCTCAACATCCTCTCCTCCTCTTCCCTGCCTCTTGCTCTCATTTGATTTCAGCATTAGAATAAGCTAAACAACACATGTTGTAAAACTTGTCTCTTAGTGTTTCATGAATAAAAAAAACCCATTAGTATTAGTAATTAATACTATATTATTACATGGGCCTATAAACAGAATATGTATAAGCACTCTTAAAATAAGTTATTACTTATAATATAGTAATAATAATAATGCCATACAAATATTGATAATGCTCATAATAAATTAAGTTAATGATTCTCAAACTGAAATATTTGGAGCCATGACTTGTGCACAACCATTTTGTTACATAAGCAAAAGCTGATGTCTATATTTGGATAGCTGTAATGTTCAGAGTGACGTGCTATTGAATGGTTATTCATATTATAATGTCCTGCTGACAGTAAAGAGCTATGGAAAGTCCCGTGCACCCTGCCAGATACTGCCCCACCTAAACATTATTGGAAGGCTGTTTAGTTCTCTCAGTGTTTATATGGAACACATGTGTTTGCCCTTGTATTTTAATCATGTATATATAACCTTTAATATAAGGATATAAGCATCTCTATCATGTTTAAGCTTCTCAGTTCCTAGCTTGAAAGAGAGATAAAAACAAATCTGTGAATAAATCATCAGCCTCACTGATAGAATGTAAGCACCATGGTATAAACTCTCATACAGAAAAATGATATATTTATAATAATTTATGAATGAAAATTAAATGGTTTAGACACCGTTATATCAGAGAAAATATATTTTTTATGTATATTTGTGAAAATACTGATATGGTATATCATGTTCATGGTAAAGACGGCACATTCTGTGTTAAGAGCTTTGTAACTTTGTTTTAAAATGTGCAATACAAATTCATATTATTATTATTATTATTATTATCTAGAACACTGTATCCCAAACAGTGGTTCGGGACCCATTTGTGGGTCACGGGTCATTTGTTTGGGGTCATGACTCAAGTAAAAATCCCAAAATTAAAAAAAAAGAATACTGCAAAAATAATTGTATTAATTTTAAAACAAACATCTAAGAAATTCCATGATTAAAGAAAATAATAATAATCTCAAGAAGTAATGAGAATCGCCGATCTACCAGCTCGCGACGCGGCCACGTTGTCTCCCTGTGTGATCCCCGTTCAAATCCGACTCCCGTCTTATTTTATGTTCCGCCTCATTTAGCTATTTAATTTGTTTCCCGTCTCTGCACTCTCCATTCTGAAATAATAAACCATGAAAAATGCTGTATATATATCGCATTTGCCCTCACAACATATGATGATGATGCAAGGCAACACAATGTAAAACCAACCCACCAACCCCCTGCATTTTGTCCCATGCAGGTACAGACTGCGTAAGAGGGCGGAGCTTGACACTCTGGAGGAGGAGCTTCACGGGCTGGAGGGACAGAACAGAGAGCTACGCGACAAGGCTGAGTCAGTGGAGAGGGAGATCCAGTACGTCAAAGATTTACTGATCGAGGTGTACAAGGCGCGCAGTCAGCGCCTCAAACAGGACGGCAGTGCCTAAAAAGATAAATACCCTTGAGCTGAACTGAACTCACCACCATCGATCACAAACCACCGTCCCGACCACCCCAGATCCGACCCCAGCCGAACCCAACCAGCACTACTGAATAAAATCCAAGAGCACCATTTTGTTTTGTTTCAGAAAGAAAAAAAAAGAAATGTTAGTTGCATGATTTTGTTAGTTTATTTTCTAAAAAGAAAAAAAAATTGAACTAATTAAAAAAAGATAATTGCTTTATTGTTCTGAGAGGATAGTCAACAAAAATAAGTTACCTTTCCACAAATATCTCCAAGTGGCGTTACAGCGACACAGTCAGCTAGGCCTTAGCGAGGTGGCTTGTAATGGAGATGAGAGGTTGAACTTCCGTGACCACTGTGAACCAGCTGCACTGCACAGCCTTGTGACGACCCAGTTTGCGCTTGCAATGATTGACCGTTTACAAACGCTTTTCAGATTAGTAGTAGTGACTGAAACTCGCTTGTGGTTTTTCGTGACTCGCATTGGCAGCACCAAGGCAGATCCATGCTACGATATTAGATCTTATTTTTTTAATGATTTTATTTCTGTTTCATTTATTATGCGTTGTTTGCTTCTAACAATCAATTTAAATAAAAAGGAATCGCTGGAAAAAGTATTTAAAATGCTCTAGAAATATTATCTAACGCTGCAAAACATCAAAGAAATGTGTATTGCTAAAATGTTTAGTATTTACACTTCTCTGCCCCTCTGATGCATGTTTGATTTTGGAAAAAGCATGTGTGATTGTTATTTGATGAAGGCTATATTCTGTTACCTGCATGGCTTCAAGCTCTCCACTGCGTTCTAGTTACTGAGTTAATTATTTTTAGTCCCATCCACTGCCGACATGTACATGAGTTTTACTCCCAGCATCCTCCACTCAGGTTTGGTTTGGGTTTCCGCTCTGATAAAGCACGCTACATTCACTGGCTTTTTCTTTGGATTCTTCTCGGCTGTATTTGCGAACAAACAATCACCTGTTGACGCAACAATAAATAGTTGTTGGGTAACGGTACGACTTAATGGGAATTCTTATTTTTCAATTGATCAATGTGTCAGAAGAATTCAGGTCCTCTGGAATGGGAGATGTCAATGATCAGGTAACAATTGCAGCCAAATAAAACCAGTTATGTAGTATCATTCATTTCTGTCTATTGACTGTTCTTCAAGCATACATGGTTTCGTCATTAAATCAATCTGCATTTTCCCCACCAATGTTGATTGTTTTGTATCGATTCACAACCAAATAGTAGAACAGGAGACGTGCTAGGAATTTAAGCAGGCAAATGGATAGCGAGATCTGGAAGATAACACGTACCCCTCCCTTACACTCTGATGCCCTGCCCCTTGATTGCTTTCTCCACCCTCTTGTTTGGCTGCATAATCCCTGCATTGCAGTCATAATCACCACTGGAAGGCAGCACATCATGGCTAGCGGAGGTTTTGACGGACAGGTGAGCTAGCTGTCTACCCCTTCTATTAGATTGCGAGGATTGTCGGAAGGTAAAACTGATTTATGCAAATGGAGAATGACAGCACTGTCATGTCATGTTTATTCTTATTCGGTATGGACATGATGGACATCACAGTAGCTGATGCAGGGAGAATCAGGTATATTCTCCTTGTAAGCTCACCTGTACGACAAAACTAGTTTGCGACTTGATCCGCTTACTGGAGTTAAAACATAGATAAATACACTTCTAAATTAACACTTACACATCTTATGCATATGAACAGCTCTAATAGGCTGTTCTTGAAAGTAATTGTTCTTCATTTACCTGGTTGAATAATGAATAAAAACCCTATGGTAATAGTTTCAAAGTCAAAAGGTGACACAACTTGAATATATAGAGCAGGGCTACTCAACTTAAGATGGCTCAGGGGCCTCTCAGCAAAATTCCAAAAGTTCAAGGGCCGCAAGCTAAAAATGTCAGTAATATTTTGAAATGTTTACACATTTATTTTGTAACGGACTACACGACTAGTGTACTAGAGTAAAAAAGCCACATTTCCATCTATAAAGCCAAACCTCAATGAACAAAAACACTGTGATTAATGATGAAGTTACAAAATGAGGCTTCATTCACAATATGAAGAGAACATAATAATGAGCAATATCACCCATGGGCCGCGGGTTGAGTAGCACTGATATAGATACATCTTGATGTTGCTATATCTCTTTCACTGACACATTAGGGTACAGTATCAATGTATATTAATAGGAGAATGGATAAGGTCTGGAATATCGTGATCGTGATGAGCCCTATTTCCTGCCTGATTTTAATTAGAAAGGCAATGTTCCAAAACACCTGATCTATAAGATTTTGTAGTATGCCACATTATGAAGCTTCCTGCCTGCATCCATTCACACTAAAGGATGTAATAGGTCAATTACATCCTTTAGTAATAGGTGAGTTTTTTTTATAGCTTTAAAAAAACAACAGCTGGTTTGGAACCACATTAACCCTGGTGTACCCATTTCTATCAACATATTTCAAAACAAACAAAAAATTGCACATTTCATAAACAAATAGCAGATCTACTAGCTTATAATGCGTGTCACAATGCAATGCATTGCGAGCTTGTAGATTGACTATTTTATATATAGCCAACGCATAAAATAGGGCTAATACAGACGGCTTACATCAGAACAGTGGTACGTCTCTGTTCATGTATGATTTTACTATTCATGATCTCTGTTGATTTGTGATGCGTTACGTTGTGTGTTTGTGTGAACTTGTGCCCCGTCCAATATTTGTGGTGTATATGTCTTGTCTGCGCTGTGTGCCTGCAGTGTACAGTATCACATTGTGGTACAGTTGAATGAAGGTGCTATCAGGTTCTTGCAGTCAACAGAAAAGCCAAGCTCTATCTCCTCAGCCAGTGGTGGATGAGGAGGAGGGGGGTTGGAACCTCTCTGTATCTCTTCTAACAGTTGCCATCCTTTCAAGTGCATGAGGCAATATCACACAATACTTGCAGAGAGAGAGAGAGAGAGAGAGAGAGAGAGAGAGAGAGGATAGATGACGTGAACTACTTACTTAGAGAAAATGATTAAAAGATGCTGCAGCGTTTGCTTGACAGTCTGTATCACTCCATTTCTGTACAGTTTGGATGGTTTTGAATTGTCTTGACTCGGTGGAAAGTGCAGGCTTTCTGGAAGCTCCTTGTGGATGGTTCTAGTATAGCTGCGAAAGGAAACGTCTTGTAACAGGAAAAGTGGAAAGGTATTAAAGAATACAAATACAAAATACACTGTTATCAGATTTGCCCCAGATTAGCAAGTATATTTTTATATGTTATTTTTGAAGGGATTTATGCATTTCATTTGACAGTACACAGCAGAGACACCAAGATTGGGCATCCTGGTAGCTCAGCAGGGAAATTCAATTCAACTCAACTTTTTGTCACACACCCTTTTTTGTGAAGGAGTGGGTGAAATTCTTCAGTGCAAGCTTCTCACAAATTGCGGTTACATCGTAAATAACAATAACAATCTCAAAACAAATGTCAAATACACAACGTGGTATGCAACAGGGGTGCAACAGTGAAACAAACCAATCAATTTGATGAATTGATGGATTTTTAATACAATAACCTTTTTAGTGGGGGGGGGGGGGGGGGGGGGGGGCTCTCTTTTTCTTTTTTTTACATTCAGTCAGTGATCTGTACAGTACTGATGTGATATTCCGTCAGATTCAGTAGATGTTTTCTCGTGTCATTTCCTCAGTGTGTCAGAAAGGACAGCCCTCATGGGCCTTGCATGGCTCAACCTGCTGAACACATAAATCACCTATACTACAACATCCCGGATTCAAATCCGGTTCACAATCTCTGCTTACTCTTTAGCCGCACTTTGCTGTCTCAACCCACTGTACAGATAAAGAAGAAATGCCTGTAAACAAACAAACAAACAACTAATATTCTTCCCTCCTCACATCACACATGATAAACAGATAGCATAACAGGCCTATACCATTAATTAATATTCTGACTGTAGGATCAGCCTTCCACCGTTGTACCCGAGGAGGGCGCTCTGACTCTGTGTGCTGTATGGTAGTTTTTCAAGCAGCCTTGCATATCTTCACAGAAAGCCCTACCTACTGTACATTGGTGCCAAACAGAAGTGAAATGTTAAGAACATCAAAGGCTTTATGTGTGGGCTCTACTGTATGTCTCTATGTCTCAGAAATGCCAAAAATGACTATTCTTTAATAAATAATGGTGGTAGACAGTAGCCTACCATGGGGCTCAGATTTTCAAGCAGCTCCTTTCCATATTCAGTAAGCCCTTAATGAAGTACTATACTGTATTTTTGTGAGATGTTTAACAAATAGCCTATAGTTTTGTATTAATCTCTTCAACTACTGCATACAGTAAGTAAATTAGTCAGTCAACATGATACTAATGCACTCGCAATATCATTTTAATATGAACATGGGCGGGCCATACAGAAGAATTAAAATGTGATCTGATTATTTCTTTCTAAGCATCATCCTGGCCCACAGATGCTTTTTGATGTTGATTAACTAAGCCTCTGAATGGAATGAGTCACATCACAAGTTAAAATTTTGCCAAGAAAGAAATGGCCAGGAGCAGAAAGCTGATTAATTGAGTCATAGGAGGCGTGCCAGCTAGTTCTGCTATTTCCTCGAATAAAATCACATTAAAACATATGTTACGACTCACCGATAAAAACATAAAAAAAACAACCATGATTATCTTGTCTGTGATAAAAATTTGTCAAGCATCATGGCTTAACTTGTGGCCCTGGAGGATTCTCATAGAGCTTGGAATTTTCTGAATCACTGGCTCAATTTAACCACTTTCAACATGGCCCTATTTTGGGACATTTTCCCCTTTTTGTTCTTCAAAGAAAAATAAATAAATAATAATAGCCGATCTAATAACTAGTAGCAGACAGGCTATTGTCGCCATGCAACACAGTTATACGCTGAAGTATAATATAGGGATTAAGTGGATAATCAAGGTAGAACACAATCAGCTCAAGATGATAGCACTAGTGTTCAAATTACATTATTTTGACCCATATAAATGAATAGTTGTTTGCCATTCCAAAACACCTGGCTTATTCGAGCTTAAGTACATAATCACAGCAATGACACCCACAAAATAGTTGCCTTTAAAGGCAAGCGTGGCAGTTTTACACTGCAGTACAAATCATGTTCTGCTGACCTGTTCATTTGGACATGCAGAGAATGTTAAGAGGATGTGTGTGTGAGTGAAAGATGAGCTAAGTTGATAAGCCACATCAATGCAGAAGTATACATGGTCTGGGACAGACTAGGGGCATTCTATGGCATAAATTATACCTCTGGAGGCACATGGCCTGCAGTTTTAAGTATCACAGACTGATTATTCTTGGGATTGTTTTATTAATTCTTGTGAGGGTGTCTTATTGTAGGGAAGGGGGGGAATTATTCATGGTGGGTTGTCTAAATATAGGTTTTCATGTCTTGTCCCGAATGCACTGATGTACTAGCCTGGTACTAGCCTGTACTAGACCCCACCCACTCCACTGAGTGAACTAAGCTCAGAGTCTGATAATCAGGCTACTGATTATGTACATCACACAGGCATGTATTTTGTTGTCCAAAAGTGTTGAAAAATTAACTGAACTGAAGGTGTGTGTGTGTGTGTGTGTGTGTGTGTGTGTGTGTGTGTGTGTGTGTGTGTGTGTGTGTGTGTGTGTGTGTGTGTGTGTGTGTGTGTGTGTGTGTGTGTGTGTGTGTGTGTGTGTGTGTGTGTGTGTGTGTGTGTGTGTGTGTGTGTGTGTGTGTGTGTGTGTGTGTGTGTGCGCGTGCTGCACGTATGTTGCATTTCGGTGTTTGGGAAAACTCAGCAACTTTTAATGTATTTCCACCTGTAACAGGACAGTCACCTAAGGCTTTTAGGTTGTCTTTTAAAGTGTGTTAGAAACAAAACAACCACAACTAGAAAAAGTGACCCCCGGGGGAACAGGTCTCCACCAGGATAATAGCATTTGTGGAGAAAATGTGTAGGAGCAAAAAATATATAACACGTAACAGTGTATTCGTGTAGTAGTGCACATAAAAAGTTGTACACAGATCGGTGCAGTTATAGGTGTAAACATTGAAGTTGCATTTCCTGTGCTTGGTGGTGGGAATGTGTTTGCATAATTTATTTCACAGAAATCACACGCTGTGTTTATGATTTGAGGCATTTCGTTCAAAATGGACCAAACCTGCAAAGTTTGGAAAGGCAATCTTAGCCAATCAGGATGGAATGTGGGAAAGCGGAGAGTTGATCTCATTAATATGGAGATAGTGTATACCGATTTGCGTGATGTATATGTACGAGTAATGTACAGAAATGTGTTTTACCTAAATCGGCCTCATGGTGGCGCTATAACTGTCAGATGTGGCATTTCTTCCTCGGCCTAGTGGTAATGTGTGCGCATATTTTCACGGAAATCGCACGCTGTGTGAAAGATTTGAGGCATTTTGTTGGAAATGGACAAATACTGCACACTTGGGAAGGCAATCTTAGCGATTTTGGATGGAATATGGACAGGTCCGTATTGATCACATGACTGTAGAGATAGTGTATAGCGATTTTCGTGATATATGGACAAAATCTGTACGAGAAATGTGTTTAGCTAAAATCGGCCTTATGGCTATAACAGGCCATTGTGGACAATTTGGGGCAGAGGTTCGTCATTGGACAAGGCATTGAACCCCTACCATGAAATGTTCTATGAGCAGGGCCTGGCTGTAAACAAGTTATTGAGCTTAGTCCAGTTACCCTGGGTAGTACGGTACCTTTCCTTTCCTTTTCAGTGTCTTGCCCAAGGACATTTCTATTGTACCTCCTGAGCCACAGCCAAGGCAAATAATTAGGACCTCAAAGACAGATTTTCTTTACCGCAGCACAAACTGAACCGGTGCAATCTATCGTGAAAGGTCATTATGAGTCAGATTGACATTTGGGGGGGGATTTTGACAAACCTGTTTGCAGAGTTCATCCACCAGTTTCCGGTGTCCATCCTATTATCCCATTGATAATAGCAGATCACGTGAGGTTTTAGATCTGTTATTTAAAAAGAATTATCGCGAATAAATTGAACTAGGCCTATTTTTTATTTCGAAATTTCAATAAAGGATAGTCGCTTGAGTTGCAGCAACTCGTTTTCAAGGGGGTCCTCCGGGTACAACATACAATAAGAAGAAACTTTGACCTTAAAAGCACGTCTACCGATCTCTCTAGAGATTCTGAGCATGTTGAGTATGTCTTAGAGAATAAGCTAATGAGAATCGGTTCAAAAACTGTTTTAAGTATGTGGGATAATTAAAATAAAAACATTTGAACACAAAAAGTAACCAATAGAAATGTCTCCTAGCTTGGGGTGATAAACAGTTCAATGAATCATACATAACACAATGGTGCGTATGATAAGGACACCATCAAAACAAACCTACAAATATTATTAAAGACAAGAAAATCAGTTAATTGATCCAGGTACATTATTTTAAGACTAACATTTACCCTACTTCCAATTAAATCAATGTGAGGCCAAAAAGAAAGCTCTGAATCTAACCAAAGTCAAACCAAATTGGTTTAAACAAATTATGAAGCAGGCCCAAATAAGCAACTATACACTTTAGAAACAAGCCCAAATATGCAACTACACTTTAGAAACAAGCCCCAAAAAACTACCAATATTTACAAGCAACTTTACAGAAAAACAAGCCGGTCACTTATAATAAGCAGACATAGCAACAGTAGCTGTGACAACTGAATAGGAAGTGTGGAGGAAGTTAATCTTCCTAATTATCATAAATCTCTCGTCTCATTCAGTTGGAGCGATTATTTAATCAGTCATTTTTCATGGATTGATCTTGAAATAGATTTCTCTTATTGAGCTATCAAGTTTGGAGGCAGAGCACATACAGTAGCTTCACCTGACGTGACATCAATACTTTACAATTTACAATTTACAATTTAGGCATTTAGCAGACGCTCTTGATCCAGAGCGACTTACATTTAAGCAAAAACAAAAGAATGGCATACATCACATATATAAAAAGCAGTTATCATGAATCATGTATAAACTAAGAACGTAACAGTGGAGTATCTATGTCAACTATACATACTATACTATATTATATATTATACAATATACATGTGTACTATAAAATGCTATGACTACATGAAATGCAATTCTAGTGCTGGCTACGTAACGAGCTATAAGTCTGTTTAAAATACTATCTAAGTTGACATAAAATGCTAAGCTTCATATTTAATATATGAATCTATCTATACCCAATATAGAGTATCTGACTATCTAACAATATTGAATAAGTGGATATTAATGAAGTGTTACTGCAGCAGAGCCATTAAGAGGATTGCTCCATATTATTTCAGTAACAGAAACAAGAAAAAAAAGTTTCCCAAAACAAAAACTGCTACCCACCCCCTAAAGTTATTGCAAACAGTCTTCATAAATAGTACACAAGCCTGAAAGTATGAATTCTCTGGTGTGTTTTAAGGTTTTCCATTTGAGAAAAGTGTTTCCCACACTGATCACATCCATATGGTTTCTCTCCAGTGTGAATTCTCTGGTGTATTTTAAGGCTGTCCATTCGAGAGAAGCGTTTTCCACACTGATCATCCATATGGTTTCTCTCCAGTGTGAATTCTCTGGTGTGTTTTAAGATGTCCCATTGTAGAGATGTGTTGTCCACAATCATCACATCCATAAGGTTTCTCACCAGTATGAATTCTCTGGTGTGTTTTAAGGTTTTCCATTTGAGAGAAGTGTTTCCCACACTGATCACATCCATATGGTTTCTCTCCAGTGTGAATTCTCTGGTGTATTTTAAGGCTGTCCATTCGAGAGAAGCGTTTTCCACACTGATCACAGCAGTGGCATTTTTGCTTAGTCACGCTTCTTTGTTCATTCACCTCCAGACCAGACTGATGCAACAAGGGGTCTTGGTGGTCATTGGGTCCTCCCTGTTGAGCAGAATCGTTTGAGGTGGTGTTGAGAGAGTCCATCTTCTCTTGAGTCCACAGTCAGATGTGATCAGAGATGATTGATATCCTGGAGGATACTTTCATAATCAATGTCCTGCCGTCTTTCTGAGGGACCATTAGACGGTTCCTGGGTTGATAATAAGACATATTCTCCTCATACTTTTCACCATTAGACCTTTTGTGAGTCAGTTCTCCTTCTCCCCCGCATTTGATGTGGCGGGCCCTATATTATTGTTGTCCTGTGGAGTGTGTGGACATAGACAACCATACCTCTGATATACACATGGAGTCACCAGCTACTTTTGTTTCCACTTGACAGTGAGCAGTTTCACTTTAAGAGCACAACGAACACTAGGAAAGTAACTAGGTACAATTACTCAAGTTCTGTACTTAAGGGTACTCGCCTGCCTGGTGCTCGCCGTGGTTGTAGGTCCACGCGCTAAGTCCCTGGGTTGTTGCAGCGTTAAGTACAATGTTGGGTATTTTTTACTTTACTGGAGTATGTACAATTTTCGGTACATTTACTTCTTTAATTGAGAGCCTAATTACGATGTCCCCTCCCAGTCAAAGTCTATGGACTTTAATGTTTGTTTAGGATAAAGTATGGTAAGACGTCATACCATAATTCTTGTAATACCATCTTGTAATACATTTATCTCATTTTTCACAGACATGAGAACATCATCGACATGCCTCCAAAAATCTGGGCGCACCTCACTTCACATGGTGTGATTTGTTTTTAAACCCAAATGGGTTCCCAGATTGCCTGTCATGTGAAGGATTAGCTGCATAGGCCAGATGTTTCCAGAGGCTCTGTGCTGCTGACAGACAGTGGACCCTCAAAAAAAGGCCAGTCAAGCTCTGACAAGAGCTAATTACAGTCTGAAATTACACTTCAATCCCCTGTAATGTCAATGTTTAATGCCATTTTATGATGACTTATGGATTTACCTCCTACAGCTCACCTGTGGCTATAGCTTGATTTATACGTGCGGAAATAGACGATATTATAGCTCACGCTATGTGAGCATAGCAGCACAATGAATTGTAAGTTTGTAGATTGGCTATTTTTTTAACTAACTAAATAAACAGGCTTCAGTCTAAACCCAGTAGCCTAACTAAAACACAGTATAAGTACAATTAGAAGCACACACCATATGTATACAAATCCGCGATCATATCGATGTACGATGACAACTTAAAAAAACAATACATGTACAGAATCATAAAACAATACATGTATCATAAAAAGACGGGGTCTAACGGCATGGTTTACCTGTGCAAAATAGTAGCCTACTGGATACAACTGGTATACAGGGCCTGGGCCATGACTCAATGGTCCAGGCACCTTGGCTGGTATTCCAGTCTGGCAGTGTGCCGCGGGTTCGACTCCCGATCCCGACGGCCCTTACTGCATGTCTTCCCCACATGTGTGCAGTACGCTAAACACTGAATGTAACATTGTGTGTACACATTTGTCATGAAATTAAAATCGGAGAAACATAATTGCATTTTTTTTAGAATCATTATTTTATTTAGGAAAGATGAGTGACACAGGATTACACACATTATCGTCAAAGACGCTAATACGATGATAGACATACAGCGTGAAAAAAAGGACATCACCTTGCGTATAACAATAATACAGTAGCCTACAGTTTAAGATCACATTATGCATGTGCATATGAAAAAAACAAACGTCAAAGACAACAAAGTAGAATGCGCTAGGCTACACAATATCAGAGAGGAAAACCTACCGCACAATGACGGTGTCCTGACCTCTACCACATCATGTGCGTTGGGTACATTCTCTCATTACATACAGTAGTTACGTCCTAATCCTATCCATATAGAAATATAATGAAACTATAGGATACTTACTAACTTTCCCAATTAAAACCACGACGACGGCGGGACAGGTAAAAAAAAAAAAGGAAAAAGCTGGACGTCAGAGTATAAAAACACTGTAGGCCTATACTAGCATTAGAGTAATCTCGACCGGAGGAGGAAACGGCTTCAAAACATAGGCCTATACAGACATAGCATCCACACGCTCGTCCGATCCTGTTATGACTATAAGCCTCGACTCTTTATAGAGAGCCACAGTAGGCCTACACCACGCCACTACCCCCGAACAATGCCTCACGCCCCAGACAGGTGATGTGTATTCCACCTCAACCTCGCCCCCCACGACCCAGCAGGGTGGTAACACATTATGTCCGTTGTGAGGGCTAGCTGCCCAGACATGCCCCGGTATGGGATAGAGTAGACGTCATTTAATTAACATGGTACAGACAAACGCATAATGGTTGACGTCTATCGTTAACCACACACACGCACACGCACACGCACACACATACGTACACACAGTTAATTGGGTTTTGTCTGCATTGGCCTAATTGTATAAGCTGACTGACAAACAGCCTCACACACAGGGACAGACAGTAGGCTGACAGGAAACGGGAGAGAGATGGGGGAAGACATGCAGTAAAGGTCGTGTCGGGCTCGGGAGTCGAACCCGCGGCACACTGCACACAGAGACGGTTACGCCACCGCCTGGGCCAGACATAGCATAATTAACCATTATAAACATTTAATTAAGAACAGTGGTGTCTCTCTCGCTGAGATATAGTTGAATACACAGACAACCTAGATTCCTAGATCTCTTCCCCTCACATAGGGGTGGTCATAGGCATGCTGGGGCATGCATGTTCCTCGCTCACATTTGCCCTCACACACACACACACACACACACACACACACACACACCCATCCTGACCCCAACCTGATGACGTATCCAAAATGGCGAAGGGCCACGCCCCCCAAAGTGCCCTAAAAATATGCAAAAAAAGATTATGAAAATTCTGAAAACAGTGCCCATACTGTCCTACAGTACCGACCTGGCAATGTTTATTAAAAAGCTGGGGAGACCCCTGTTACTGAACACACTGTATAGCTTAAAGTATTTATATCACAATACATATCTATCTAACACATATTTAAACAAAATGACCACTTAAACAACCTTTAAGTTAACGCACAGCTGTTGGCCTATACATTAAACTTTGAGAATCACCATTTTTATGTATTTTGAGTAGTTTAAACATTGTTGGTGTTCCTGGTCTAAAATGACCATCATAGGAAATGAATGGCTAAGACAATACATTATATTCATCCAGCAGATGGACACACACACACACGCACGCACGCACACACACACACACACACACACACACACACACACACACACACACACACACACACACACACACACACACACACACACACACACACACACACACACACACAGCCATCTGCCCTTCAGGCTGTCATCCATTTATTTCCCTGCATACAGACAAACGGGATCCAATTTAAATGATATGGCAGGCAAACTGAACGGTTTAGAGACTAGCGTAATGCACATTGTCTCCTACTTTAAGACATATGGATGGACCGTCTGACATTGCCATCCTTAAAAATGCCATCCCAAAAATATATATATAGGATGCAAAATGCATAATAAACTCACAAACGGCAATAAATAAATAAAAACTTTCCTTTCCGAACCGGTCATGTCAAGCACTGGCTGGGGCACAACAGGGCTTTGACATTTCTCAGGGACTCCTGTGCTGACAGGGGCCTCTCAAAAAGAAAAAAAAAAAATGGGGAAGAAATGCCATAGGCGTCTAGTATACTGCTGCACTGTCACTGCCACTTATGTACAGTATACACTGCCAAACTGTACGTTACTACATCTGCTGTTTTAACTGCCTAACTTTATTGCAAACATTACCTTATGTACATAGCATTTTATCCCATTTTCTACCGTTAACCATGCACCTACAGTATCATGCGCCATATTATGTAGGCCTGCATATTTTGCACTGCTCATATTGACATACCGTGTTTGACCCGTTTAAAAAGTTAAGTACTTTGTAAAAGTTGATTTATTATTATTACAAAATGTACTGTACATTAACCAATTCAGCACTATACACATTTCTGCCATTTGAAAATTATTTGAATTTGAAAACTTAAAATGGGACATTCTGCATGACTATTTTTAATTTTGGTAGTTTAAGTACATTTTGATGACAATACCTTTGTACTTTTAATCAATTACATTTTGAATCCCAGACTTTTACTTGTAACATAATTATGGTAGATCTATATTGCATTATTTATACGTTTACTCAAGTACAAAATGAGAGTACTTTTTCCCACCACTGCTTACACGCCATCATCAACCTCGGGTGCGCAGAAGAGCGTTTTGTACGTACATGCAAGTAAAGTATGCTGTGTGAGACAAGCTCTGACACATACTAGTATCTGGTAATGCCTCTAAAAGCACTTGTGAAGTTTAATTACACTGCAGTTGTTTTGTATTGTCAGTCCACTGTAATCTTTTCAGTTGAATACCAGGCAGGCATGTTATGATGCATAGCCTGACGTGACATGACTTTGAGTGAACTTGTTCCTCAATGTCTTGGAACCTTTAAAACTCCTAACAATTATTATTAAGTCATCTTGGTTGTATCGCATCACAACTCGGCAGAAATGCTCAGCTTTTAACCGTGTGTGCGCGTGTGTGTTTCATGAGTACGCGTTTTATGACTACACCAAAAGGACGGACCTCTGTCAAGCGCACCATTTATTACAGACAAATAGGATTAAATGTAATATGCAGCAGCCCTGTTAGTATAGACTAACCCAATGTACATTTTCACATACTTCTAAGTACTGCTGTGACTACTAGCCAAACTCTCTAGCTCTGACAGAACTCTTAATACAGAACAATTAAGGGTTCTGAGCTAGCAACCTCAGACACAACTATAGAAGGGCCACTCTCCGTGGAGTGCATACTGTATCTCTGCCAGGCTGGGTTGTCTACCCAGGGCAGTGTAAGTTGTGCATTCAACTTTTCACATTGTGGTGACCCCAATGGCAGAAATGAAAGCGTGTTGAGGTGTGCTTTATAGAGGTCCCTCCCTATGTGATTGAAATTTGCCTCTCTCACAAAATCATCAAACAAAGGATATGGCCTTTTCTTTCTCGACTCCCCAATGGTATGGTAATTTCACATTATGACTGGTGACTTCATCCAGAACATGACAGCAAGTGAAGTACCCCGAGTTAACCAAGACTCGGCTGGTCCTTCCTACCGGTAGCCAATATATAAGCAACCCCACACACTTTTTTCCCTCCGTTCTTGGATTAATGATTACTGACTGCTCACTCACTCTGGCACTTTTGCTAATAGACTACTGGGACATACGCAACAATCAGTCTCAGAGGCCTGCTTAGCCCTGCTCAGGCTATAACTGCTGTTGATGTTCACTGTCAGATTATATTATGCTAACTGCATTCACTGAAGGTTGACTGTATATTTATACACATTACCGATTCTCTCTCTATAAATATACACACACTAGGCATGTAACGGTATACTGTATTACGGTAATACTGCAGCATAAATAGCCAGTGTTGTGAATTTCCGTGAAATTTCAAAGCTCACAGTAATTCATTACTTATTTGAATATATACAGTGGTGCTGGCGTCTACTATGACGTTTCCTACCTGTGTGAGCTCTCCTAATTCTGCACAAATTGTGTGATTCTAATTTTCCTATATTCAGCAGAAGTGAGTGTCGCCCCTGTATCCCCTGAGGATGAGAGGCAGATCACATGCACGCATCCGCCTGGGTGACGGCAGACTGCTGGGCGAGCGCTGGCACTTTAGCATGCAGGGTCAGATCAACATACTGTAGCCTATGGAATGAATTCTGTACTGGCCATATATCGAGCGTGTCTTGAGTGTACAGGGTTTGATGAGGTCAGATCAACATAATGGAATGTCAGAACAGAAAGGACGGATGGGGTAGGATCAACATAATGGAATGTCAGGACAGGTCAGCTCTATATATGGAGATATAAATGTTTGAGGTGATATGGCCATATATTGACATTCCCATAATATGGGGAAGGACCCCTGGCGATGTCGTCTACGTTGCGACTACATATATATTCCCATATATGGAGATCCCTGATGATGTCGAGGTCGTGCTGTTGGGGGGCCTTGGGGCAGATCGCCGCGTGCACGCATCCGCCTGGGTGGCGGCAGACTGCTGTCGCTTTGGCATGGGATCAACTTTGACCAAAGAATATATAGCGTGTCTTGAGTGTAGAGGGTTTGATGATGTCAGACTGACATATGATGGACTGACAACCATACAGTATATGGAGATCTAAGGGTCTCCATGATGTTGCGTGATGTTTTCGTTCATTTCCGACGTTCTTTTGTTGGTTCACTCACTGTGTTTTGTTATGTCTTTCCTCTAGCACCAGTTAGCTCATAACATTAGCTTCTGTTGCCACTCCCTCCGCGTTGCGGCATTCAGAGCATGGGTTTTAGATTTTTATGCCGTTCAGACTATGGGTTTTATGGGTAAGTCTCCCATTGGCTTAGAGGTAGCCTAGAGGCAGTTACGGTCGTTGGCAGGCAAAAAACACAAACGCTGTCCAAATCATTATCCCAATCTTATTTCAGCTTTTTAATGAATGCCAACACCACATTACACTGCTTGTAATAAACTTGGTTATGGAGGGTTTATAAATGGTACAAGATATATGCGCATAAAGAATACTTGCATTTGAACATATAAATATATGAAAATATTAATAAAAAGTCAAATTCATACTTTAACAAGTCAATAAACCAGACAAGAATGTGTATAAACTGTAAGAATGTTATGGGGGTAAATTAGAAGGAAAGAATACCCTAGTTCAGTCAGATAACTCACAAATCGATTTAATGTATTATAGAATGAAAATACAAGAGTGGATATAGTATTTTATCTTGGCGTTCGGCTCTGCAAAAAAAATAATCCTGCTCGGCACAATTAAACACCATCATTAAACATTAAGTGCAGGGAGATAAATATACAATAACAACCCCCTCATGGGGAACAGAAATAACCGAGCCGCACCGGTGGTGATGGGGTGGCGGTGGGAGCAAACATCACGTAAAAACAACGAGGAAACATATGCAGAAGGAAGGCAGGAAGCATGCATTCTAGGTGAGCTTAAATACCTCACCCAAATGGTCAGCTGACTGCCACATCAGCATGCCATGTGGGTCTTGCAAACACTGAATACACCCACATAGTAATGCAGCATATTAACCCCTTGAGTATACTGTATGTACTGTATGCACCCGTGAGCACATGAAGCCTCTCAAATATCTGACTGAACTAACTCCGCAAGCTACGTATCATTAATATTAAACAATACAATCATTACAGAGAACGGAAAGAAAATGGTGTATAAATGTATAATACTGCAATAAAGTAGCCAGGAAATCACCAATATATGTAGTAGCCTACAAGACATGTGTTTTTTCCAAAGCCCACACTGCCAATGACGTGTTTTTAACTCTTTGTTAACCTATGATTCACCTTTTGAGTCTCATTGAAACCAGGAAATCAGGTGGTTGCAAAAACACTGCTCCCGTCCACTCCCACGTAAAGAGGATATTCTAAAACACCTCCATCTCCACTCCTGTATCGTTCCACTCCATCCCATTACATTATTGACAGACCGCATGGACCGTTTGACAAACTTTTTTTCCACAAACGCGAACCACACCTAAATGTACTGTACCAGAATCAATTGAAAAAAAACATTGCATCAGTTTCTTTGGGTTTACAGATGTGCCATTCGAGAACTTCACACGTCATGCCATTGGCACAATGGCAAGACAGTGGATTGTCAGAACATTGTCACTGAGAAATTAGGGCATTTGCAAAGGTGTTGTTAAATACTATTGAGATTATTTTTTTTACTATGAAAATAAGTGTAAAGTGGCACTTGTTTTCAGAACAAAATAGAAGAATTAGCAAGGCTAAACAGTGAAAAGAACCTTGGGAAAACAAGTATTTCCAGAAAAAAAGCAGGTGAAGTGTTGGAATGGCACATCTGTATGTGATATTACATTCGCTCATTATGCAAATTACTCAATTTATGACACTCGTAGCTCTCGGCATACGACAGAAATTGATTCAGCACATAAAAATCATATAGAAACAACACATTAAGTACTTTCCCTCAAGAACACCTATGGGGCCATTTTTTTATTTTTATTTTTTATTTTTCAATTTCGGGTTGGTCTAATTCATGCTCCGCCGTGATGTCATGTGTCAGCCAAGACTTCCATGCTAGAAGGTATGTGCTAAAGTGTTGTGCTAATTCGCTTATTTCCATCGAAATAAGTAGTAAAGTGTGCCGCTTGGGATATTATTTACATTATGAAGAGAGGATATATACAAAAATATAATGATTTTGAGCAATGGAAATAAGCGAATTAGCACAACACCCCATAGCCCCATTCAATTCCAATTCAATTCATTTAGGGCTTATGGTAGGGGACATAGCCAATAAGGAGGTTTTGCACAAAATAACACCTGGACCTCTTTGGTGGGGACGTAACAACTACAAATAAAGGTAAGAAAGCTTTCTAGCATGGAATTGCCCTTTAACATAAAAGCATGACAAAAATGATCTAAACAAACAAGGAATTACAAATATCCCCTGTAAAGTTTCATGTATATATAAATATACCATTCATTCATAAAGTAAAACAAGGGTTAATAACCCTAACCCTAAATGTAATAAACATACATTAAACGGTTGTTTAACAGTTAACATCTGTTAGATCGTATAATAATGCCTGCACATGCAGCACATTATAAAAATAATTCCATCCACTTCCAAATATATTATAGATTCCAACTGGAAGCTTTGTCTGCTGGTTCGATAATTATCTTATAGATACTCTTACGTCTTACGCTTATAGGTATCTTGTAGATACTGTAGCATATTATGCGCAGATATAATATATTTCAAAAACAATAGTTTCCAGATGGCCTCTATCATAATGTGGGAATGTAAGAACATCTTGCTACTCCAACGTATCAAACAAACAGAAGTTTCATAGAAACCAGCTGACAGGCACCTAAATGCTTGTTATGCAGGTGGGAAAATGAAAATACCCGATGGCAAGTCGAGCACTTTCACCTGGCATAAGCGCTTCGGATGCTTCACATAAGAAGCTTGAATCCTTGGAAGAAAATACAGCCCATATACAAAACAGAAAGCCTCCAGGAAAATACT
This sequence comes from Protomyctophum bolini, assembly GCF_963924005.1. Taxonomy (NCBI): domain Eukaryota; kingdom Metazoa; phylum Chordata; class Actinopteri; order Myctophiformes; family Myctophidae; genus Protomyctophum; species Protomyctophum bolini. Next base: position 37,123,370 of record NC_137870.1, on the reverse strand, counting down.
GGGGGAATCTTAAAGGGCTTCTAAGCACGCAGGCTTCTCTCCAGGACAAGTTCAAGCTTGAACCAAACTCTAAACATTACCGTTGTGTCAGGTTGTCTTGCCGGACAGATGAACACATAGCTTCGTGAAAAACCGATGTGCCCAAAGGGATCCACCAGTTCTAGGCTGCATAGTTCCCCTGAGGAAAGAAATTAATGATTCAGTGCCACATCACATCAGTATATCAAAAATGCATTAATTACAACAAGTCAATTATATAAATGCTGCTTAACTATTTAAACATTTAACCAGAATATAATTAAAAAATATTTTTTTAAATAGCCGGTGACATGTCAAAAATCACACCCGTGTGAAGTGAGGGGCGCTAATAAAATTAACTAATAAAATTAACTAATAAAATTAACTAATAAAATTAACTAATAAAATTAACTAATAAAATTAACTAATAAAATTAAAGTCTAACTCATGTTGATTAGGTGATGTAATATTGATGTTAAACAAACGGTGCCAACACAAACATTAAACGCCATTAACAATAAAGAGACAATATGACGTAATGAGGCACATTATGAATTTTCCCTTCATTGTCAATGAAAACAAACATTGAACTAAAGACAAACATTAAACCTGTCCCAAAAATCCCACAAATCGTTACACACCATCTCTATAGTCATGTGTTCAAGACGGATCTGTGTGATATTTCAGATTCCATCCGAATTGGCTAACATTGGATTTCAAAGTTTGCAGGACTGGCCCGTTTTGAATAAAAAGCCTCAAATCATGAACGGAGCGTGCAATATACGTGAAATCTTTCACAGACTTTCCTACTAGGCTGAGGAATATATACCACCCTTTTCACATTGGCCTGTTATAGCGCCACCAACAGGTGGATTTTTGCAAAACACATTTTTGGAACAGTATGCCTCAAATCATCCAATTGCCATCTAAGGCGTAAGAAGAAATGCCACCCTTTTCACATTGGCCTATTATAGCGCCACCAGGAGGCCACAACCTGACCTGCCCTGGTGGAGACCTGTGCCCCGTTGGGCACTTTATCTAGTTTATTATTATTATGTCATGCAGTTCAATTAATCGGTCATGTTCTGTGGAAGAAATAAAAAAAAGTGTGTGTGTGTGTGTGTGTGTGTGTGTTCCTTTGCCCACTTTCACTCTGCTTCTTATCAGTTCGTTCATGTACAGTATCTGATTGTTCGGGGAAAGAAGCTTCGGCTGTCCGCACAACCCTCTGCATTGCTTTGCGGTTGCGGTCGGTGCAGCTGCCATACCAGGCAGTGAAGAAGCCAGTCAGAATGCTCTCTGTGGTGCCTCTGTAGAAAGCTTTTAGGACTTTGGGGCCCATGCCAGCTTTCTTGAATCTCCTCAGGAAGTAGAGGCGTTGTTGTGCTTTCTTCACCACCCGCTCCGTCTGTACTGCCCAGGTGAGATCCTCAGTGATGTGCACCCCCAGGAATATGAACTCTCTGTCTGACCCTTTCCAATGCAGCACCCCTGATCTGGGATGTCTCCTGTTGTCGAAGATCAGCTCTTTTGTTTTGTCAACGTTGAGAGCCTGGTTGTTCTCCTGGCACCATTGTGCCAGGTTATCCACTTCTCTCCTGTAGGATGATTCATCATCGTCTGTGATCAAGCCTATGACTGTGGTGTCCTCTGCAATCACTTTGTTGGAGCTGCACAGAGCCACGCAGTCATGGGTGTACAGGGAGTAGAGAAGAGGGCTCAGAACTCAGCCTTGAAGGGGCTCCTGTGCTGAGGGTCAGAAGTCGTTGAGCCCATACACACCACCTGGCGTCTTGTCTGTCAGGAAGTTGAGTATCCAGCTGCAGAGGTTTGTGTTCAGACCCAGACTCTTAGGCTTGATGTCTAGTATGGGGGAGATTATGGTATTAAATGCTGAGCTATAGTCTATGAACAGCTTTCTCACAGATGAGAGATGGTGGTATGGAGAGTTGTGGCGTCATCCGTGGATCTATTCTGGCGATAAGCAAACTGTAGAGGGTTGAGTGTGGGTGGCAATGTGTTGTTGATCATCTCTCTGACGAGTTTCTCAAAGCATTTGCTCACTATGGGTGTAAGTGCTAGGTTACTAACAGGACTGGAACAATGGTTGCTGTTTTGAAGCATGCTGGGAATTTGCTGTCACTGATAGAGGGACGTTCATTTGTGGATCCTTTCCACCACATTCCAGCACTGAGGTGTGAACTGCAGATCCATTGTGTGAGTGTTTGTGTGCGTGTATGTGTGTGAGTGTGTGTGTGTGTGCACACATGCTTGTGTGTGTGTGTGTTAGGCTGCGCTACAGTGGTAAAAGAAAACGCTATTTTCGGGCTCGGACCCAGCCAGAGACCCAGCCAGGGAAGGGGCACGCATTGTTACGCAATGGAGTGGTTACACAACTAAAAAAAGATCACAATTATGTAGTAGCTAACGTCAAACAGGCTATTTACAGCCACCTGTTCTACTTGTGTGAAAGAGCAATTCCGGAAACTGTGCAGACCTGATTCCCCGAACATTTTCCAGAGAGGCCATTACGACATATACCTGTCCATTTTCATCAACAGTGCTTATTACATCATTACACAGGTTTTGATGTTGTTCTTGGGTAATGAGTGAGGTTATGATCATGATCATAATAACCACTGACCGGTGTGTGCAGGTAGCTGCCCATGTGCAGCAGACACTCCAAGGTCTCCATCATCAGCTCTTTGCGGAGAGAGAGGAGCCTGGACTGGCTGGGACATGAGCTCCTCTCCAGGTCGCGAACAATCACATTCTGAGCCAGCACCGCACACTGCAACACGCTCAGCCCTGCAATCACAATTACACACCGTAAACAGGTAGGCAGGCAGACAAACAGACAGAGGTAAACCTCAGGTATCAGGTACGGTTGCCCATAAACCATCTCGCCCCTCGATTATTTTCCCGCCGACCTCACGCCGACCGATCGGTCCGCCGGTTCTTGTATGCAAGTTTAGGGTTAGGCATCATTTTACTGTTTAGCTTTCTAAAACGGTTAGTCTCAATACTTGATTCTGATTGGCTGGTTACCGTCACGTGACCGTTTCACCGATAACCCACAACTTCAATCACTTTATATCATTCCCAGCCGATTCCGCATCTCTGTAGCTGTCCTGGGGGAGGGAAGCGCTTCATTGCCTTACAAACCCATGCCGTGCGGGCGTCTAAGCACCGCCCGGCTCATATGACTGTGAATGTGTGGCTCCAGGCGGCCCCGTAAAGACATCAAGCGCTGTTCTCCCGTCACATAGCCTACTTGCCGAGCAAAACAAGGAAGTGATGTGGCTCGCACTGGTGGGCGCAAAGCGTAGCTACTTTTGTGAATTTAATAGTTTTATTAGGTTAATATTGCTATATGTTTGTAACCGTTTTAGAAAACCAATAAGCCACTCGAGGCCCCAGCTTACCGGGTATTTTACAATGGCTAGGGGGTAGAAGCCTACGCCCCCAGTCCCCAGCCTACTCCCCCCAGCCATTGTAAAATACCCGATAACCTGAGACCTCTCGTGGCCTATTGCTTAATTTACTTACTTTAGGAATACCAGTTCCACCGGCTGTACGCCCGGGGCGAGTTGGTAAAGGGGCGACCCGTTTGGTATTCAAACCTCAACCTGAGGTTTCACCTTTCATTTTCATGAGAAGTTTAACTGTGAAGAATGTTAACTGTCAAGCCTGGACAATCTCATAAAAACATCACTGTTGTTGTGGGTTTGTCATGCCAAGTGACGGAGAGTCATTCTTCCACTACATTGGTACAATACACCTTTACTGTAACCAAGGCTTTCACACCAACACATTGACAAGAATGCAGACAGACTGCATACAAAAATTGCAAATACCTCAATTATATCTCCTTGGAATAAGGCATCAAAGGTACCGTAGGTCTTGTTAAGACTGATCTTGCTCAAGACAATTAAGCCTTGAAGTTCAAGCAAATCATAAAGGTTACACTACTAGAGTACATACCATAGTTATCCGTAGCTTCCACATCCACATAGACACCATCTTGCATCATGCGTTTCAGAACCTAGAGTAAATAAACATCAGGTTGAACAATAACATAAAAGGGCTCATATTTCAAACAGTTGCCACGTTCGTCCGCACCACAGAGTCTGAACTAAAAGGGGGTCTCATCAAGATATCTTGATGGGATTATGGACGATTATCTATCAGTAGGTTATATTGGGTAATCTGATGATCTATAGTCACTTGTGACCTGACTTCACGGTCAGTATACTCCATTTTGAGGGCCACTACCACAGACTGCATGTTAAGCAGTAGATAGCATTGCATTGATAGAGTTCCTTCCTTAGGGTGGTCCTAACTCCTAAAGTAGTATACATACTGTCCACTTGCCTAACCACCAAAACAATCATTTACTGTACACATAAGCAATAAGAGAGCAGAACTGCAGATTCTTTATCCTCTTGATTTCAAATTGCACGGGTTGGGTGTCATTGAGTTGTAGCATAAATTAAGAGTGAAGGACACACTAAAATGTAGGTGCGAGAACTAAGAATACAGGTATACAATGTATACCCATAATGTGGTTCCACTAGTCCTAAGTGATCACGAATGCTGCAGTAGTTTATGGAGCTAGACAGGTGAAGGTCTCAGCACAAACAAGTCAGACATAGTCACTGAAAACGGCATGCATGAAATATTTGAAAAACGACAGAAAGAACCCAGCATAATGAATATTTGGTGCAACAGTAAAATATTGCCTCCGGAGACAAAACCAGTCCAGTGGGTTTTTAACAGAAATGTTTGTCTGTTCACCGTATTACTCCTCGATGGGTTTTAAGTTAACTCATATGCCACGGCACTCACCACAAGTGTCATTCTTAACATTTCTGCACCAGTAACGTTACTTCTCTTCTATACTCATTCTTGAATTAACTGGAATTAACTTCATTCATACATTTTGTTGTCCTATAACTTATTGTGGAGCTTGTCATACTTTTGCTAGTTTACTTTAACAAACCTAGTCAAATTCATTTAACTCGAGCGTCACTTGCGTTCAGGCACGTGCAGAGGGGGAGGGGGGGGCTAGGGGGGCTTGAGCACCTGCCCTTTTTTAGAAAGTGCCCTTTCCCCAAAATAAGTGCCATTGACCCTTCAAGACGGACATTTGACAAGTAATGATAATTCCACTATCATAATGAATTATCTTTTAATGCACTGGCTGCCATCAGTCAGTTTTAGTTTCAGACTAAAACACATTGCTTATTTTACTGTCCAATGACAAGAAATTGCACAAGGGACGGACTCCACAAAAGGACCACTCTCGAAAATCGGCGCTCGCCCACACATGTGCCCTTTTCTGGAGTTTGAGCCCCTGCCCCCTCAGTGCTCTCTGCACGGCCCTGCTTGCGTTACTTCACTTTCGCTCGAACCTATCTTGTGTAAGTGCCAAAGAATGATGTCCAAACCATGATATCCGATATTTTTATCTGAGATCATTCCTCAGTGCAGAATGCAGAAACAATGTCATCAGTAGAATGAAAACACGTGTGCAAACGCCCACTAGAAGTGGCGGAGAGGCCGCCTGGGTTGAGAGGGTGCTTATACTCAACTTGGGTAGAGACACGTGGTTGATAGTCATGGAAAGTAAGTAAGTACATTTACTCAAGTCAGAGGCAAGAAAACAACCAGGTGCTCAACGGAGACGTGCAGGTAGATAAAAGATGTAAAAAATAGGATCAATCGGGATAAGACATCAATTGAAAAAAGGCGGAGATCCGGGCTCTCAAGAGGAGAGGAATCTTTATTAAACCATGAAGATTCTTCTCCTCTTTTTAATACTCTAAAGTACTGTACTTAAGTACAATTTTGAGGTATACTTGAGTATTTCCAATTCCCAATACTTTTAGTTCTACTCCACTACAATGCGTCGCGTTGCGAGCATTGTGAGCTTGTAGATCTGCTATTTTCAAAGGATTTGAAAACTTGAAATGAGACCTTCATGAAGTACATTTTGATGCCAATACTTTCGTACTTTTACTCAAGTACATTTTTAATTAGACTTACTTGTAACGGAGAGTATTTCGATATTACAGTATTGATACTTTTACTTAAGTAGCAAATTACACAAAGTGGTGTAAAAAATACTTTTTACACCACTGGTGGTTTACACTCACCTCCAGGACACGGATATATCCGTTCTCAGCGCTGAGGTGGAGGCAGGTCTTTCCTGAGCCGTCTCTCTCGTTGATGCTGGCACCCAGCTGGATGAGGTCCGCCACCATCAGATGCTGGTTCTGTTTAGACGCCAGGTGCAGAGCAGTCTGGGAACACAAGCAGCGTTGCCAGATTTAGCGAGAGGAATAAGCAACCAGGTCTATTGGAAACTAGCCTCGGTACCCAGGCTTTCATTTTCGTCAGCGCAAAAAATGAAAGCCTGGGGAAACGCATTGGTCGCTCACTCGCTCTGGTCTAGAAGTGAGAGCTAATTGGAAACAAGCCCAAAAGAAGCGACTAGGCTACGGCTATTTTGTGAGCTTGTAGGTTTGCTATTAAAATAATCATAAATATTAATGTAAATCATTAGGAAACAAGCCCAAATAAGCAATTACCAATATTTACAAGCAACCTTACAGGAAGCCCAAAGCACAAAGTTGCTTATAATAAGCAGACATGCCGTTGCTTCGCTAGGTTGTCGTAGATGACAGATTTACAAGCCTTGCGACATGTTGTGAGCTTGTTGGTATAGGATTTAAGCAAGCAGCTACATTAGATAATGTCCTGTACTGTAATACTCTAAACAGGAGATATTTGTTTGTAGATCATTACCATTCCGTCTCCGTCTTTAACGTCCAGGCTGTTGAGTGCTGCCATCCTCTTAGCGATGGCGTAACCCTGAGCTCTCTTCCCCAGACACACAACCCTGTGCAGAGCTCTGGACAGAGGAGTAGAAACCATAGAGGATGAAAATAACCAATCATCATAATTATACTCATGGCACAAAGAAGAGGCATGTTGCAGTTGCATTATTTGAATCTAAACTAAGTAAGCGTTTTTTTGGTCTCTAAATCATAATTGGTCGCATACCCGGGGTTTAATTTATCTTGAGGCCCGGCTAGCGCTGAGACAACTGTAGCTGACAAATCAGTGCAAGCTGAAGAGCCACTGTGAGAGACCTCACTAAAGAACTTAGCATGTCATGGCATACATATAGCTATGTGATAAACTATCATAGCCTGGGCCTATGATGCAGCCAGGCATTTTGCTTGTTTGAAATTGGCATACAGACACACAAGGCTACAAATCCTACAAAAGGCATTTAGACCTTATGTAGCTGTGGCACTCGCTATAGACGTATCCGCACTTTCTATAGACAAATCCGTGGAGCCGTGCCCTGTAGGCCAGCTGATATGCTGTGGTGACATTAAGCTGTGCTTAATTAATGTGACACCGCAGCTATGATGGCACCCTTTTCACATTGGCCTATTATAGCGCCACCAGGAGTCCACAACCTGACCTGCCCTGATGGAGACCTGTGCCCCGAGGGGCACTTTATCTAGTTTTCTCTCACATTATTTTCTCTCCGATTCATTTTCTGTGGCCTACTTTCAAGTGGCACCACAAAATTGGCCACCACTGCTATGACCTATAACTACTCAAACAGTTACCGGTAAGGCCATAAATAACACATTAATTTGAGATTACTGGAAAACAAAGCAAAACACATTTTAAATGTTATTATAATCATTATAAAACAACTAGGAAAGGCTGCATTATCGTACAAGAAAAGGAATATCCCTGTAGATTTATAGTGTCCTCCTTGTAGCATGTTTATAAAGCCAACAATACATTGAAGTAGGCAAACATGACAGAAGTTTGTCATGTATTGTACTATGCTGCTGTTTGCTCATTGAGTGATTTTCTCACCATGCTTCTTAAAGTACCACAGCTAGTGATGATGGATGTGCAATATACATAATTTGCTGCACCGTCAGTCATTCAGGTTTTGTCATGATTTAAAACTGCAAAGAGGCTCATGGAAATGCAAAAGAAATTAACCCCTATTGTAGTGATGAAACAATCAGTGTTGATTTCGTCGACAAACTATGACAATAAATGTAAACTAAATAAAAACGAAGCTACAGTATGATGACTATGATAAACTATGACTAAATATACTGCCAATTTCGTCAAGAGATAAAATGTTAGGGAGGAACTAGTGGAGAAGAGATCCAGTAGAACTGAAAGACAAGTCATTTTATGTTTGGTTGCACTCGGGTATTGTGTTCTGAAAATAACATATCTAGTACAAGCTTGTACGCTGTGACACGTTGTAAGCTTGTAAGCATGGGTATCGATCTTCTTGAATTTCCCTGAATGCATTGCCCTCTTCCTAGCTGTCTATAGTGCCATTGTGTTTAGTTTTGGCTTCCTGCTGAACCAGTAGGATTCCTGCTGAACTGACTATGATATCAAGCCTGTGTGGCATTAGAGTGACCATGCAATGAACCTTTGAACCTATGAACCTACATTGGCCAAACATGCATTTACCAGTAAGACACCGTAATATAGAACAATATTGATGTAACTAAGAGATTCGACGAGTTAGCTATATTTTATATACATAGATTTAGAAGGAATAAGCAATCGTGATGCGACAGTTCCTGCTTTAATGCACTCTCCGGAGCGAGTAGCTTACACTTTCTGGAGTGGGCGGTGGCTTACAGACTTCTGCCGGCGTGTGTGTGTGTGTGTGTGTAGTTACAACCGTGTCGTCCGTGTGTATGCAGCATTATTACATGAAGAGCATGACGTGAAGAGTGTGATATGAATATGATGGAAGCCGGTGTCAGGCTTGAGCGTTACCGTTACAGGCTTCCTGCACATTTGCATACTAAGGGCCAGACAATGACTATTCCACAATCTCCGAATGCTATATATACTCTGGAACTACAACTCCCGAAATCCGAATAGGAAAGCTGTCATTTGTTTGTCATTTCCGTTCACGAAAATATATTACAGAAATATCTTTACATTTTATTTTTTAATGTCCATTTCAGCTAAGCAGCAAGCTATATAGGATTAGTATTATTTTGCGACTGTAAAGACGAAACGGATTCACATCTGCTTTATCGCATGTTCAAGATCAGAGCTTCCGCGGAAGCATTTGAAAGCATTTGAAAATTGCGGTAGTCTCTCTCTCTCTATATATATACACATACAGTATACACACACACACACACACACACACACACACACACACACACACACACACACACACACACACACACACACATTAGACATGTTTCATTTACAGTTAGCTAATAAACAGGTACGATTTTACAACGAATGATTCACTCATGAGTCATTTCATAATTTTGTTTCAACATTTCAGCACATGTAGTAAATGTCAATCAATGTCAATCAATATTAATGATGAATGCTCAAGTAATGAAGTAATAAAACTGATGAGAGAGAGAGACAAATCTTTATCAGACAAAAGATACTCAACGCCTTTTTTCCCAATCATTGATGGTGCTTCAATCGGGACCGAGAGAGAGAGAGGCACGTTCACGCATGCGCGAGCGCGCACACGAGCACGCACGCGCACACACCACCAAGGGGTGCTAATTTGTGGTTCCAATTATTCAAGGGTGCCCGAGCCAGCCTGCCCCCACATACTAGACGTCGCTGCTTTTACTTCAAAGAAACAAAACAAGGTTTCATTATGTTGCTGGCCAGGAAAAGTAATTCGGACCAAAACACACTTACGTCCTCCCATTGAGGTCCATGGACAGCAGCAGTGAGTCAGGGAAGTGTCTCAGCTGGCTCTCCTCTCGTTGCAGTTGGCTCCAGAAGAATACAGTGCTGTCCTGATTCCACCTGGGACTCTGGGGATCCACCCACTCCTCCACCAGGTTTCCCCTTTTCCTCCTGTCTCTGTCCACATGTCCGTCTTGCTGCAGATCACAGCTGGCGTACAGCGGCTCACGAGGAGACGAGGCCTGATAGTAGGGGCGAAATGATTAATATCCTGCTATAAATGCACCACGTCTCTGCGTGTCTGTGTGCGTGTGTGTATGGTTGTAATGTACGCAACTCGAGAACCGTTCGCCCCACCGACTTCACATTCGACACACACACCCCCACAGGGAGTGCAGTGCCCGTTATCGAGGGGTTCTCCAGAACCACCACAAAAGGCTCTGCTCAGGCTCTGCCAGTGTAAATGATTAAAATCTATCTGCAGAAAAGTTATAATTCAAAAGCTACAGTAGCTAGCTACCGTTTCTTATATCTCAGGTTTAGGCTATCAGTATCACTAGGCTAGCAGTGGCACAAAATAAATTGTTCCATGTGACAGAGCTCAAAGTTGAATGAAAGTTGTGCTATATGGTAGAAATAGGTCAACAATACAATTTACGGTAGTTTTGTGGATTGTTTTATTTAGTGACCCCCACCAAATGACCGGAACTATTTAATATTCACCAAAACCAGACCAGAACTCCCACTCAGGCAATCAATTAATACCTTTGAAACTACTATATTAATGGCAAGTATTTCCCACAGCTTTAAGTCAAGAAAATCTGAACTAACCTTTTAAGGCTGTAGCACTGAGCATGACAGATTATGCTGCCCATACTGTGAGCATTGAGCTGCTATTTGGTCAATGCTGATGTTTAGTACTGCATCTAGCACTCTGGCCAGTGCACCCTAGCCTGTTTTTGTTTTGCCAGCGGCTGATTCGGTCTGGTTTATTAGCCAGGCTAGGTGCACCCATCCATGGACTTCGGTAGGGAAGACTTCATGGTCCGGCATTCGTAGCCTTATAGGAGAGTGGACTCTACAGATCATGCAGCTAGTAAAAGCCAAAATGTGCATGTGAAAACTGAAAGCTGGTACAAGGCAGCTTATTAGAAATGCTGTGCTTGTTAGTTGTTTCTGTATAGTGTGGCTTTGCCACTGATCACCGCATTGTGATATGTGCATTTCTAAACCCCATATGATAAATTGCTACACATAGCTAAAGATTGGACAGGAAGGCCAGTCCACGCTAACATCTTGTTTGTCCAAGTTACCATATTTTTAATAAAGGTCATCTTATATTAATGCATGATTTAAAGTGCAGATTTACTTGAAAGGTGTAACTGAACATGCTCTCTGGAGAAAAGGTTTACAAATGTCCATGTCTTCCTAACTGTGCGATTAATCACCTGGATTAATTGAATACTCTAAATGAATTTCTAACAAATGATTTAGTTGCAGTCCTACCTGGTAGGACTCTGGAGAGTAGCAGGTGAAGGACTGCGGACTAGGAACCATGTCTTCAGATTCATCACTGCTGCACCCTGACCCTTGGTGTGACAAGGTCACCTGCAGGTCTGGGTTGCAGCTGCTGTCATATCCACCGGACGGACTGTTGACGCCAGTGAGGTTGTAGCTTGTCGTTCTGGGCATCTCAGCCCCATACTTGATGGCGTAGGTGTATAAATGAGGTTCAGGCCCCCAAGGATAATCAGCAGGCTCAAGGGAGCAGCTGGGGGAGACGGGTGGGTTGGGAGAGTTGTGGGGCTGAGGGCTGTGGGTGCTGCTGGTTCTGAGATCCTCCTCCAGTACCTCTACGATGATGGCCAGCTCCTCCAAGCTCTTTGTGGGCTGTTTCCTCTGAACAGAAAACTGTTAAAATTAAGCATGGACAAAAGAAAACGGCTATGGAATGAACTCTTCGCTGACACATGATTTATACAGTCTTTGTCAAAACGACCTGGGGGTGAGATTGATGAATCGTAAATTATGTGACACATACTGTATGTGACAGACTTCACACCATCAAAGTACTTTATTATTACAATTACAATTGATTAAAATTGTGACATTACTCATGTGGAAACACACCTTGCTGGTTCGGCGTTCCCCACATGTTTTCACTCGTTTCTTCTCACCTGAGAAAGACAGTGAGAGAGAGTGAGAGCAAGAGAGAGATAGAGAGAGAGCAATGATGAAGGCTTGAACCAAAACGCTTGTACTGTTCTGTAACCTATAGAGATCAACTGCCTGATGGACACTCTGGTATTCTCTATAAATTGTCTTCTAGATCATGCACCTGGTTAGAAACTACTGAAATCAGTTGGAGTTGTGCTTGCATTAATTCCCCGAATTCCCCGGTTTCTGCCAACAAATATATTCTAGAATCTAAATATTAAACTCGAGAGTTAAATGCCAGGGACGACAAGACGAGATGGAGCCAATTATGCACTGATTGCCAAGGACGATAAGACGAACTAAATTATATTATTATTCATTTTGTTATCCATATTTAGAAAATTCCTCTAATCTGGTGTGCAGGTGATGACATCCACATGACATGCACAATAGAATTAAAACGTCTTTATTTTATTTATAATGGGCTTCGGTGGCAACGAGAGCCAAAACTGGTGACCACCAGTTGGCTTAAGGTACATTTAAATTCATAAATTTATTCATGCACTCTTACAGGCACAAACAATTGAACATCTAACTGTAAACATAAACAAAAATAACTACTAGTCTTCTAATAAAAACCGCAGTACTAAACAACATATTCATCTCCTTTGAACATAGCAAATTTCATTCTTATTAATGTGTATGTAATATACTCCTGAACCTCCTCTGCCTTTGTATTTGAGCCGTGACTATGGATCCAAACCCTAAACTCTTATTATGGTGTGACCATTTATGACATGACCATTTTGTTATTTAGTTCATGTTCTGTAATGCCTTGAATGTTAAAGGAAGCACTTGTCATGTGTGTTGCCTTTGAACACTTACTGTATGACAGTCCTTATTAGGTGTTTCATTCTGTATGTTCTGTATTTTGACTTGTGGTGTTTGGTTTTGGTTAGTCTGTTGTTTTGGTTGTGTCTTCTTTTGTAGTATTGTTCTGTGCCTTCCTGCATCCTCTTGTTGAGTTTTTCCTGTTCTGTCTTACCTACCTGATGATTATTGTATCCTAGTCACCTGTGTTCTGTTTGCCTGTTAGCCTATCCTGTTGTATTTTCAGTTCACCTGTGTCCTGTTACCTCTGTCTATTTAAGCCCTTTGTTTGCAATGTGTCCTTGTTGGTCCGTAGACCTTTGTCTAGTGAGTTTTGTGTCTGTAACGTCTTGCCTACGTTTTGCCTTTTGGAATACCCAATTTGATTTATAGTCAAATAAACACCTTGAAGATAAGCTCTACTCTGCATCTGGTTGCTTTTGGGTTCTACTCCGTAACTCATTCCTGATTCCTAATATTACATTAAATTGGCTATTATATCAGACAGACCGCTGACAACGGTGTCAGATTTGGGACTGGCAGTTGTGATCCCTTGTGATCCCGTAGCCTGAAAGTACATTCGGGTAAACGTGTTCCGTTGACAATCAATCAGTGACGACCGACCACAGCTGACGATTCATACAATTCTGTGACCAGAGTGTTTGTGCCCGTTCAGAGTATGGGATGGCATTGAAAGCACAGCCAATAAGGAGAAAGTCATGAAAAAGTCACTACCACCGAATATAGATAACAAGCACTGGGGAGATTGGGGTCAAACTCAATCAAACAAGGGGTCCTTGAAACAAACAAAGAAAGGTTAAGAATCAATGATGTAGACTGGTCCGAAGCACCAGCATTTCAGCATTGATGACGCAGCAGTACAGTAGCCTACAGTGTTATCAATGAGTGAGTTATATGATTTTGGTTTCACCTACCTTTGGAGCTTTTCCCAGAGTTCTCCTGTGATGCATGTCATGAAAAGAAAAGAACAGTTATTTCATGTCTCACACACACACACACACACACACACACGACAGGGGTTCTCAACCCGTGCGAGACATGGCCAAAGCATTTCCGGGGGTCCCCAGCCAAAAACGTTGAGAACCCCTGCATCACACTTCAGTCCGCTATACTGTATATCACTTCTGACTAACAGTAATATCTAATGTATTATGTATGCAAAGACAGGATTAGGCCTAGGCCTACTTATTTACCTTCAAGTCCTGAAGGTCCCATCCTTTAGCCAGGCGGATGTTTCTCAGCATGTCCTTTACAGGCATTTTGACACGGACTCCCAGGTACCTCTTCCCACCATTGTGCATGGAGCCTTTTGCATCTTGAAAGAACAAGAAAAATCACACCCGTGTGAACTGAGCGGTGCAGGCTGTGTGTGTGTGTGTGTGTGTGTGTGCATGTGTACGTACTGTACTCTGTAATGTACTGTGCTATTGTTATAGTGGTCAGTGTGAAGCTCAACAGCTGGGATATAGTTACAATGTTTGGAACTATAGCCCATAGCACCCTAGCCTGGCACAGCCACACTTCACCATCCCCTATTGCATATGCATATGCCCCGACCCACGTAGCCCAGTGGTATATTAGTATCGCAACGTGAGGCTATAGCACACCGCTTTGCGGCGTGTCGCCACTCTCTTACTATAGAGTTGCTATGGTGATCTGATCAATTGAAATTCAGATTTTTATTTTTTTTATGTTGTACATCTGTATTGTATTTGCTTTATTCAGGACCCCAGGAAGACTATAGGCTCATTCATGTGCAGTGTTGGGTGTAACAGCGTTATGTAAGAGACTACTTTTATTGGTAACGGAATAAAGTACTTGTTAGTTTTGCAATTTAGTAGTTAGTTACCTAGTTACTTTTCCAAAACAGTAATCCCGTTACTATAATGCGTCCCTCCCTGTTCATTTTGTGTGCAAGGTTTAAAAATAATAAAACCCCGACTGCCCGGAGTCTATTTCTCCTGCCTTCTGTGTGATATCTTCCCAAACCCCAACGAGCAGCGCATAGTATAGCCTACTATACATCCTGCGTCTACTACATCCTGTAACTTCACTTACGAAATAAAAGTATTGTTACAAGTAGATTTTATTTTGAAGAGGAAGAGGAAGTTGTTTCGGTTGTATGCCCCAGCTGCTATGACAGTGCCGGTGGTGGTGGTGGTGGAATATACTCTAAGCAGAATAATAATAACAACATGCTTTAAGCCAAAGTAAAAACCGCATGCGTCTTTGACTTAAACAATGTAGGCTAAACACTTTGGAATTACGTTAAACATGGTAGATCCTCCGTGGCGGCGACGCGGCGTCATTAGGTGAGTACTAGTTTAATGAATTGTTTAAGTTTCATAGTAACATTCATCATCAACAACAGGCTGTTGTTGATGCCCCCCCCCCAAATAACAGGTTACATGATTCTCATTCTGTTATACTGTCACTACCTGCGAGGATGGCCGCCGTGCCATTTCTTATAAACTATCTAGTTCATACGTGGGTCGTGGGTCCACGGTAGTGGTGGTGTTGTTGTTGTTGTTGTTCATGCGCCACGGTGCGCGCCGTGGAGAGGGCTGGTTGGAGCGCAGCGCAACAGCCTTTCTGTCCAGTCCTATACGTGTATAGGCTGGCGATTGTGGCGAATTATTTTAGTTAATAAAGAGAGCTGTAAAGGGGATATTGTCTATGGTCAGTTCATGGTGTGTATTATTCTCGTTTTTAACCATAGAGTTAATTAGGGCCGTATGCGGCGCAATGACGGCATTCAGTAGCCTAATAGCCTACAATGTAAACAACTTGCACAAGCATTCAAAATGGGTTTTAATTGTCGGGTAACGGAAAATAAATAATCTAACTTGTTACTTTTCTCAGATGGTAATCTGTAACGGCAAGGGATTCTTTTCATGGGCAGTAATGCAGTAACCTAACGACGTTACTTTAGAAAGTAACGATGCCCAACACATGTGTCTCTAATGGGGATCCTTTAATAAACATAAAATTTGTCTTTATTTTTATTTTATCCCACGATTTTGTAACCCATTTTAACCCCTGTGTCAATTATCTAATGTGATCCTGGGCTTTACATACCCTCCGCCAACCTGGAGAGAGCAACGGACTTGAACTCATGCTTAGCTTCATGCATGAGTGTCCAAGTTACTTATTGTCTTTAGACAACTGCTTGACAGACAGACGCATGCGCGCGCGCACGCACCCCCTCACACACGCACGCGCGCACACACGCATGCACACGAAGCAAGCAGCCTAAATATAATATAATATAATATTCTTTCCTACGACCAATGTCACAGAGGCTAGCATTTGCAGCAACGACACAGATTATGCCAATCTAGTCTATAATCTAAGCATTACCATTTGATTAACCATATACCGGTATGCTGAATCAACATGCCAGGCGGACAGCTGTGCAACTAACCTAACGCGCGCTCCGCGTCCTCCACATCCAGAAGCGTCAGGCCCGGTACAGGTGAATTCGGCTCTTGCAGGGACGATGTGGCAGGGTCCCCCGGAAGAGGTGAGCAGCCATTTGAAAAGAATACGTCTCCACGTTCCGTAATTTCACCTTTTGGTTTATAACGTACCCTCATCTCGTGCACCCACGTTTGCAGGGAAAAAAAACAAGCACTTGGATGTGAAAACGTAGGCTACTCTCTATAGGCGAACCCGGGAGTCCATAAAGCCAAACTCTCGCCTTTGATGCTAGATGTGAAACGGCAGTTATTTTCTATCTTACAACTGGGCGTGAACGAGTCTCCTTTTAAGGCTGAGCTCAGATGCTATAACTCGCAACACCTGTTTTTCCAGGTTGTTAGTGCATGGTGGAAAACTAGGTCTACTTGGCTAAAACGTAAAAGTATCAATACTGCAATGCAATATTACAAGTTGTAGGCCTAAATGTCCGGAATTCTAATTTGACTTGAGTAAAAGTACAAATTAATTAAGTAGCCTATATAGGCCTATCACTTTCTACCAAAAGTAGAAAGAAAGTAGGCCTAATGTCATGCATGAAGGAAGCATGAGTTCAAGTCCGTTGCTCTCTCCAGGTTGGCGGGTGTGTATTGCTTGAATTTGGCACATGCCATGGCCTCCTAGGCTAAACGCCACAGCGTGGTTAACTTTACATGTGTTTCAAAAGTGAGTATAGTTGAGTGTGAGTAAGAAAATAAATGGAACCAGGAGCAGTGTTGTGTGGGCAGGGTGTGTCCCTGCCCAGAGTAACCTCACGTCACCAGGCTTTCCACCTCAGAGGAAAGCCTGGTCTACGTGTTCCAAAATCGCTGTGTGACCCGGTCTGCAGCGGATGGTAATTTACATCATGTTGTAGTCACTGATTTGTAATCATCAGGCACTCCAATCCTGCAAGACAGGCCCACACATTAACCTCTGTCTCAGGACAGAAAGCATGTGTGTGTGTGTGTGTGTGTGTGTGTGTGTGTGTGTGTGTCTGTGTGTGGGTGAGTGCATGTGTGCGTGCGTGCGCAACAACCCTTTTACCCTAATAGGCTGTAATAGCCTAATTGGAGTGGTGTGCACTGTGCATGAATACCAAGCTTGCACAGGTCAGCACACGCTGCCTGCCACAGCTACAGTACAGCCGAGAGCTCTCTCGCTCTCTCGTTTTTTGTATGTTTTGCACTCCGTCCGTGTGTCCGTCCGTCCGTCGGTTACCAGCTAATCTCCGGCACCGTTAACCCAGTCGATGCCAAACTTTGCACACACACTCCCTGGATGGCCTCGACAGAGTTCGTTTTGCCTTACGGAGGGGTGAGTCAAAACGCACACAAAAAACGTAAGGTTAGAAGAGAAATTTCTCTCACCCTCTGTTGCTTAGCACTTCCTGCGTCGATTACGTTCGACTCTGTAAAGCACTTAACACCGGTCGGTTTTGATCTCCCCAGAATAGGGATGACAGGGATCAGGTGGTCAACTTGAAACCCAAGCGCCTCTGCTGGAACCGTATAACTTTGCTCATAGGCTCCAACAATAATATGGTATATGTGCATGTCTGGCTACCAAAACTTTCTTTGTGATAGGCTACTAGATGATCGTGACTGCATTTCTACTCTGTTCACAATGCTGCACAGACACTTTCAGAGGCAGGGTGGCACAGTGGTAGTTACTTTGCTGAATGTGCAGGATTTAGGCTTGTTATGTGGAGAGGTTAGCAATGTCACCTTATCAGAAAGAAGGTCCTGAGTTCAAACCGCCCGTGGCCTTTGCGTGTGTTTCCTCCCAAGTCCCACACCAAAAAACACGTGCATGTCAGGGACTTGATTCCAAGAGCTGGAGCATAGCTGCACACTGTGGATGTACACAGTGCGCCTCCTACTGTGCTACAGGTTAAAGTGGAGTCTAAAGGTGAAAATGTATTCACAACACATTCACATAGCGCTAGCCTATAAGCTATTCAATCAAACAAAGAAACACATTTTTTGTAATAACGTTTCTAACATTATGCATTCATAACAGCACAAAGGGACATTGTATAATGACTTCTGCTCACACATACCGTAAAACTACATTGCTGCCTACATGTATACAAATACATGATCAATTAAATATTACACTCAAATTTGTATTTGTCAGGAGCACCTGCCATCTGTACATGTGGCTCGGCAGGGGGTACCGGGGCCTTTCACGTAGGAAGGGGCCAAACCCCAGTATAGAGGGCTTTTTTCTAGTTAATATAAATGTATTTTTATTTTTGATTTGTTTGTCTTTACATTGATGTAGATCAAGATGGATATGGCTGAAGAGAGCCCACAGTTGGAACCCTGCAGGATCCTAGCCCCACTGAAGGAAGGATGGCTCCCAGCTGATGACCCTGACAGCTGGTACTCGCAATGCTCAGATCATCCATCCACCGAGGATTACCAACACTTGTAACCTGCAACACCTGTAAGTAGCTCTAGCAGATTCTGCTTGTAGCAAAGCATCTTCAATGTTTACTTCACCTGCTGACTGATTAAGGCTAGGGGTGGGCGATACGATATGTTTTCATGCGGCTTTTAGGGTTATTGTTCAAGTTACTTAATTAACAGCAGGCCCAGATGTAACCTTTCCCACTGGGGGGGGGGGGGGAGATTGGGAGGTTAAATCCCCCCAAACCTCCGAAATGCATAGAAAACTATGTATTTTATATAGTTTTTCTTTAGTTCTGTCATTCTGTGACCCACAAGATTTGTATCTTGTACAGGGCTTATATTAAGCAAGTAAGCATCAATAACATCAGTTGTCTGCTTTTCTGTGCAAATTGCCCTAACAAATGTTTGCAGATCAGTTTTACAAATATAATCGTTTTACTGAGCCACACCACTGGATGCTGGTGCATGTTTTGAACAACAGCAGTCAACTCATTGTGTTGCGACATGTTTCATGTAGTAGATGAATTCCCCATTTGTACTAAAAAATGATCAACATACCTGCAAATGATGCCTCAGGCTCTAAGCGTAATTTCTTTTGTTTTGTATTCTGTGCTCTGAGTCTTGCCCCCCCAGCCCTCGAGTCTAATTTCCTCCTGGGGGGAGGAGAGCATTTTCATACCGGGGGAGACGGGATGGGGGGGGGGGGCTGTTCAGCTCTGAGCAGGGCACTGTAGAGGGACGCATGCAAAAAGCGGTCTGACTTTCTTTTTTAAATGATGAAATGGTGTTGGTTTGGTGGTGGTGCGACAGCTGTGGTTAGTTAGTAGCGTAGTGTTTCAAATAGTAAGTATTATAAGCACTTTCATTAGAAAGATCTTTGAAATGTTGGATTTTTGCACGTTATCATGTTTGGTGGTGCCTAGATCCGGCCCTGCTTAACAGTACAACCACCTACAAGGTAACAGAAACTAAAAGAAAAAGGAGTAACAGAACATTTAGACCAAAATATTTTTGCCTAACGAAACCGTCGGTTCTACAAAAGTATAAATTAAGGTCTAGAACTGCAAATCATAGAATGTGCATTCACTGTATCATGATATATACGATATCTCTGAATATCGTATCACGATACGATATTTATCACCATGTCGTCCACCCCTGATTAAGGCCATACAGTACTGACCTGCTTATATTGTCTTGGTATTTCTTCTATTCTACTGGGATCTCGAGTTAAGGTTTATTACACACATTTGTAGCCTTTGGAGTTAAATTAACATTAACACTGTCTAATCCTGGCTGTGACACAATGACGGGTACTTCATTCCCCGTCTAAATCCAGCCAGGCGAGTGGAATGTCACGATTTATCGTCGGGAGCCGGTTACCTATATGGAAGAGAGACGTGGGTATTAGCGATTGCTTCATACATTATCAATGCTGTGAGTCGTGTGTGTGTGTGTGTGTGTGTGTGTGTGTGTGTGTGTGTGTGTGTGTGTGTGTGTGTGAATGCGAGTGGAGTCGCTTACCGCCAGAGCATGGCCCGACCTGTTCTCTCAGAGAGTCAGAGAGGAAATGAGGGCAGAGGCAGTATTTATCAGTGTGCCTGGCCTCACAGGTGTCCTTGATGAGTAGGCATGAACTTGAGACAGAATGTAGGCGGGTACGTACAGTAGCAAGCGTCTATCAGCTGGCCGAGTGGTAGGCGTGGTCTTCTCGGCTGCACTCTCTCTGCCTCCCTCCCACTGGCTCTCTCGGGACCCATGCTTACCTGGCGGCCTGTTGCCTAGCGACACGCCACAGTACCTACATCAATCGTGACCCGACCCGAACTGCTTCGCTGACCATGATCTGTGTCAACTCTCTCTCTCTCTCCTGGTGTCTGTCTCTCTAGTCTAGTATGTCCTACTTCCTCATACATAACTGTCTCAAGTTGTTTACACTTGAATCTCTTCACCTTCTCTTTTATTATCTGAATGTTATAGCATAGGCTATAGAATCTGCTTCATGAGCTCCACCACATTGAAAGCACTTTTACAATTTACAATTTTTAGACATATAGCAGGAGCTCGAGTGACTTACAGTAAGCAAGAACACAAGGTAATACATCAAATGTCACCTAGGATCATAAGTAGACTTAAAATAACCTAACATCCATCTAACAGTAAATTAAACTATACAGGTATATGTATACCCTATAATAATGCTATCTTCCTCCTTCCTTAACTTACATGTCTCTGGCTTGCGGCCATCCTCCCCACACCTGCTTCAGTACATCTAATTTCCTTTCTCGTACAGTACGTAGTGCTGCAGGAGAATATCCAAAACCCCAAACACTGTTCTTCCATCCTCAGTACTTAATAATGCCCTCAATCGATAGCTTTTACTTTCTCTGGTAACCCACCGCTATCGAACACAGTAGCACTGACATACAGTTGTCAGGGAATACTGTATTATCACACTGGCAAATCTGGGAACAAATCCCACACAAAGATATTTCTTCACCAATGTGTTTGTAAATGTGTCTACACGAACACAATTCAAAAAGTTGAACGTCAACTCCCATAGAGTGTTGACAGCTGTGACTGCTGTCACTGCTGTGACAGCGTGACAGCATGGCAGCTGCTGAAAGTTGGGGTACCCGCAACCGTATCTGGGAAAATGTGAAAATATTTGCCTGTGAGAGGTCAAACTATAGGGTTTTCTCATGACTCTGAATCTTGCAAGCAAAACCACTCCTATAGTCCTTTGTGATAAAACGACCAGGCTCACTTTTCTGGGGCCTGGGTACCGAGCAAACCTTTTGCTGTGCTTATATAGGTAGCTTTATTCATTCATTTGGATTTCTCAAATACTATGAGATACTACTGCTCAACAATGTCAGACGCTTTAGGAGTCAAGGTTGCCAAGGTCATCATAAATTAAGGGAGTTTAGTACACTGGTTGCCACAGTATAATAATTGTTGTGGCGGTGATGTGTTCAGTCACTTTGATTTTAATGTTTAATGTTGCTGATGTTGAAGGTTTGAATCGTGACTGGTGGATGGATGTTGACCTGCTGTAGACTCGCATGATTGGCTGGGTGGCGACACCTGTTGGTGTGTGTGTGTATAATTATCTCTTCCTCCTCCAGCCCTCTCTTCCTTCCACATATTGTAATTTTCATTCTTGTTCATTTGCTATTTTCTTGAGCAACATTTTAGTTCTTTAATATCTGCTCTATTTAATCTGTTACTGTTCATTTAATGATTTTGTGATGATAGATACTGTATTTATTTAGCGCTGTGAGTTAAATTCCCTATACTAGGCACTACTAAAAGACTGATATCCATAATGTTCGCTGATGTTCAACATGAAGACATTTATTAGCGGTCCCTATCTATCTATCTATCTATCTATCTATCTATCTATCTATCTATCTATCTATCTATCTATCTATCTATCTATCTATCTATCTATCTATCTATCTATCTATGAGAACAAAATATAGGCTACATAGCCTACTGTAGGTTTCTTAGCACTGCCATTTTTATTGAAACGATTGCATTGTATTTTACAATATATCTTGTCGATAGGCCTGCCTTCACTAAAAGAGCAGTTTTGTAAAATCATAGCAAAAGAGTTATACTGTACCTCCTGATGCATACTTGGATGTAAGCTGGATGTAAATGGAGCATACAAGATTCATCAGCTTCATTGTGAGCTTGTAGATCTGCTATTTTGGGTGCGTGGCACAATCACATGCACACATTTGCACAAGTATAAAGGAGGCTTTCAGAGGTGTCCTGGTGGCTTACTGACCATATTGTTGTTATTATGTACATATGTGCAAATAAACTAAACTAAACTAAACTGCAACATCATGCAGGTTCAAATCCAAGCTCAGGGTCTTGTTCTCACCTCAAGTCTCTCTTCAAGACCAAGTTTATTTGTTGTATAAAGACAGACCATGTTAAAAGACAATGAAATGCTGCTTAGTGAAGGAGCCCCTTCACTGAAGTACATACATAACAGTTACAATCTGAGAACCCATTGGCAAACAAAGGAGAAACAGCACCCTCTTGACATTATAGTCAACAGTGTCTCGAGAGACCATAAACGTTATGAATCAGATTCAGAATTATTTTATTGACAGGGATGTATGGACATACACGGATGAATTTGGTTCACTACTCTGAAGCAAATGTAGGCCTATATCTATATAGTTATAAATAATGTACAACTATTTATTAAAAATACATTTAGAAGCAACAGTTGAACAGTTGTCTTTTTATGTTATTCTTTTTTTAAGTCTATTTTCATTGGGTTTGTTTGTAGGCCTACAGTATGTAGCAAAAATGTTAATAAAACTTTAAGTGACAAAAACATAAAACAGTTATGGGTCAGGAAGACTAGAGACTAGTTTCCAAGTTTCATGCCTCAAAAATATGAAACTATGTTTTGGACCAAACGATAAATCATAATTGTGAATGCATTTTTTATCACTGGAGTGATATTTGTACTTATGTGGTACCCAAGGGAACCCACCAGGAGGCTCTATGCAGTAGCTCTGTTCTCCTCATGAAATAAAAATGATACAAGGTTCAAGGTGGAAATGTATTGTTACATCTTGTGTACAGGTACAGTACATACGAGTACAACTTATTTTTGTTTGACAATGGTTTTGGTATAGTGACGCATATAGCCTACGTAGTTGTATTTTGGGTGTATTTTGTTTTCATGGAGTGCGTATACTGTGTGCATATTGTTGGGGGAATTATAATGGCACTGGGTGGAGAATTTCACCACTAGGTGGCTGTAGTGTATCACAAACGCATCCTACCACCCCCATGAGTCAACCTATCTGCACTATAGGGGCTTCCAGTCATACAGAACAGAATTCAAAGCTCTCAATGGTCACGCTCAGGCACCACTGTATCTTAAAGAGCTCAAGTAGAACAGAAGGCATGCATTTATAGTCGGGGAATATTTTCAAGAATAATGTCAAATCTGGGAATACATTTCTTACCAAGAACTTTCTTCACCAATGTGTTTGTAAGGGTGTCTATCCCACATTGGTTTATATTCAACCACCCTAGGGGGATTTTTGACAGCTGCACGAAAAACACACATGGAAAACACTGACCGTCATCACAAATGTGATGAGGTCAGCACATTTGGGCACATTTGGCCAATGGCCGAATTTAACCCAAGGAGTGTTTTTCGTGCAAAACGCTTGGAATAGGTTCAGAATCATGAAAACCCCCTAGTTTGACACATGCTACTTAAAGTATAATATAACCATATATTGGTTGTTGATGGTACCCCAACTACTCAGCTGCTGTCAAACATTCCCCTGTGGGATATGTTAGTAGACACCCTTACCTTAACACATTGGTGAAGACAATTTATAAGAAATGTATTCCCAGGTTTTATTAATATCCTCTGATTATTAAGTACATCAGGAATCTCAACTGTGGAACCTTCTCCCAGTTTTGGTCCATGAGGCAGACACCCTTTCAATGTTTAAAAATAAAAAAACATATTTAAAATAAAAATAAAGCCTACAGTTAGGACTACAATCTAGGCCTAGGGCTTGTTGTCCCCCGCCACCATTCACCTCCTCTTCGTGCTTCTCTCTCTCTTTCTACCGGACTCTCGCTTTTCCCAGTGTTTTGCCCAGGTGGATGTGGTTTGGAGGTTAGGTTAAGGTTATGGGTTAGACATAGTATTTGTATATAGTATAGTATAGTATAGTATAGTATTTGTTATAAGGTATCGGTTTAGGCATAGTTTGTGTGAAGTTAAAGGTTAGGGTTTACTAGGCACCACTATAGGCCCTATTTAGACTGCAGTCACATCCAGTCAAATCCGATTAAAATCTGATGGTTTTTGGCCAGACCGTTCACACTGCATTTGCAAGCGTCCAGATCAGATCTGTCACAGATCTGTGTGTTCAGACTGGCAGCCAAATCCAGCCTGAATCAGATCTGTGCCACATCCAGATTGGAATCTGATTTTGTTTAAAAATCTAAAAACACAAATCCGATTTAGATCAGGTTACTGCATTCAGACTGAGGCGGATGTCCTGACATCAGATTTGAACAAACCACCTCTGAACGTGGCTCAAGTCGCATTTGTAAAAAATCTGTCACATTTAGACTTATTTAACCCATTTTGGGCGGGAAGCCCTTTTGGTGTAAATGGGGCCTAAAGGAAGAGGGAGTCCCCTCCTTCCCCCCCTTCCTCCTCCTGTCCATCCTGACCTTCTCTTCTTCTCTTCCCCTTGATCGTGTGGTTCATGTCCCATCAGTGAATGTATTGTGCATAACATGGTATTGTGTGTATGTATTGTGTCTTGAGACTCTTTACATATATGTATACAATAATACAATTGATGGTGAATAGATGGCCTGTGGTTCCGCATTATAATGAAAGAAATTGTGTATCTGTGGTACTCACCGCTTTCTTTTACATTTATCTTATTCCGTCTTTGCTTGACTTTCTCTGGTTCAACTTTGGTTGTATTACGAAAAAAAACACTTTGTTTCATTAATTTGATCATATACATTTTAAATAATCCAGGACCTCAAAATGCTGGCTCTGTCTGTCTTCCTTTGATCATAACATATCGAAGCAGCTCTCCTCTTAGCAGACCTTGTATTGAACTGTGCTTTCCTCAAAAAAAGCTTTTGGTGTGCGCACAAACTTTGTCCTACACAAACATTAAAATGTCATTGACAATGAATGGTCAATTTTGAGTGTTTGTGTAAACACAAACATTGTGTAAACATTGATGAAGAAGGTGAGGACACAAATTGTGATTGGCCAGAATGAGATGATGTACGATGATAAGAGTACCCCTCACTTCTATCTTTCTCTACAAACTGTTATTTTCAATCAATCAATAAATCCCTGTGACTGCACTGCACTGTACAACAGGGGTCTGCAATGTTTTTGAAATGAAGTGCCATGTCAACATTAATTTCAATTCAAGAATAAAAATCAGACCCGTCTGAACTGAGTGGTACTGTACTGTACTGTACTGTACTGTACTGTACTGTACTGTACTGTACTGTACTGTACTGTACTGTACTGTACTGTACTGTACTGTACAAGCTCTCTTCTCTGGCCTGTGTGTGTGTGTGTGTGTGTGTGTGTGTGTGTGTGTGTGTGTGTGTGTGTGTGTGTGTGTGTGTGTGTGTGTGTGTGTGTGTGTGTGTGTGTGTGTGTGTGTGTGTGTGTGTGTGCGCGTGTGCGTGCGTGTTAGCACACATTGCTGTCTATAGGAGTGGCTAGCACTCAAAAATACACCATTTTGCAGTGCCCGGTATCGAGTCATACCCACGGTTCTCCTAATAAGGCCAACTTCTTTCACCTGGGCCAGGCTCTGCCAGTGGGCCTAATAAGGCCAACTCCTTTCACCTGTGCAATTTCCAGCCTCTGCCAATTGAGGCTCAACCAATCAGGCTCTGCCAGTGGGCACAGGCACATACACAGATCTCCATGTGGGACACTGGCTGACAGTTAAAACGGGTGCTATGACAACGTATATCATTAGGTTCCCAAGTTGCATCGTTCCCAAGTAGGCCGGTGGCCGACTGCGACGGGCACGTACAGGTCTAGTTGTTATAATGATCATTAGACTCAGAGCAATAACCTACCTACCTCCCAGACTCCCTCCCCAGTCAGAGTTCAGAGTTTTAATGAATGTAGAATTATGTGCAGGTGTGCAATTTACATATGTGAGGGACTTCATTTCATTCACTACATTTCTTTAATAGTTTATTTTAAACCAAAAATCCCCTCTCTCACACCTATGCTATTGTGCCATTAATCACCCTCCTTTGTGCCAACGTTGGCACCGGTGCCTAAGGTTGCGTAACCCTGCTGTACACGATACACTGACATTAGGTCAAATGTAACCACATGCTATTAATCAAGCCACAATGTTAGAACGTGTGGATTATAGCTTTAAAGCACTTTCGTTGCACTGCCCATGAATCATCATTGACTCAAATGATACTGTACTGTACTGCAGGGCACAGCGTATGTCGTTTTTCATGGTTTGCCCTGAATCTGTTCATTGCTCACGCACTGAAACTGTGCATGCCCCCACTTGTGTCAGCCGTGAGGGAGTAGTAGAATACCTATTAAGAGTTTCAGTATACATAGAATGTGCATACTTTCACTCAGCCGGAAACCAAAGTGAAGCCACGATGATCGGCTTGCTTTGATCCCATTTGTTGGCTTATGCTTATTCTAATTATATTATTACTCAGGTTTTTTTTTCTTTTATCTTCTGGCAACTGAATTGCCAGAGGCAATTGGGATCAATAAAGGCTATCTAGTATTTAACTCAAAACACCATTAAAATGGGAATCAATCAAACAATTGCCTGCAGCTCATGATGAGTTTGTTGTGAGTATAGGAACTGGTTCCAACTGGACATATCCTGATCCATGTCTAAACTATGCTGCATCCTCCTGGGTGGCCTGTTAAACATTGACACATTTGGCACTGTTTCAAAGAGATTCCCTGCATTTAGTGCATTCATTGGTTCTAGTACTGGTACTGGCTCACAACTGTTTGGCCGGATGGAAGGGCCAGCATTGTTTTCAGTAGGAAAAGTTCTCTTATCCGTCTGTCTGTCTGTCTGTCTGTCTGTCTGTCTGTCTGTCTGTCTGTCTGTCTGTCTGTCCGTCCGTACATTTTGAATGCACTTGTCCGGAAAGATTTATTAGTTGTCCCAGACAACAGGACAAGCCTTAATATCAAGCCCTGATGAGTATATTTCTCTTGGGGTCACAAGATAATTTGATTTATATCAAAATATCAATGTACAATAAAATGCTATTTATTTTATTGTATTTGTTTTACTATTCTTAAATGGATATACAGGGTATATTATTTTTATGCCATTGTTGATATACGGTGTGCTAATATTGAAATGTTTGCTATCTAAAGTTTTTTATCATGTTATACGCTGTACTGTATAATCCTTTATCCACAAAGTTGAGGAATCTGTAGGCACACTAATTGCAATGTTGCAACAGCTGTAAACGTGATAATAAGAACCTTGATCAAACAAAATAACCTTGATCTAGGGATGATTTGTAGATTTGACGTCGGCATGAGTAAACATTAATCTGCAGAAAGGCTTCTGAGTAAGGAAGGGAATTTCCAATCTTTCACAGGGGTTAACACTAATGGTTGCCTGACTGCCCGTGGCAAGTAAATAAAACGTTCGGGCAAGTGGAGTCTGCTTCCAGGTTGCCCGACAGGCAAGTGACTATCGCCACTCAGCAGTTATCAATTGGATTAGGGTTAGGGTTAGGGGTTAACGTCTTTTCTACAAGAGCAAATTTTCTCTATTATTTTATAATGGAAAAATGTACTTTTGGGGTAAGTGGGCATGAACTTTGGGAGAGTAGAACATGACCTGTACATGCCCGACGGCAAGTGCTTCTGAGACCTTAGTTGTCAACCCCTGTTTCTCATTATCTGCCAATATGATCATTCAAATAATCCCTTTACCTGAACTTTAAATGGACAGATTGACATTTCATGACTTTAAATCACCCTGCACATTAGTCCCCTTCACTTAACCACTTGAACGCTAGCATCCCTATTCTGGGGGAACATACTCCAAAAAATGGCAGATAAGCTCACAATTGCAAGGCCTTAAGTGAGCTTGTGTAGAGCGTCGCAGTCCCGCCCCCTACCAGGGCCCAGGAAATTATTCCCCGTTCATTTTCCACAAAGTATTCAAAAAGTATTTATTTAAAGACCTTCTAATCCTCATACAAAGCCAACTCAAGTTGTGACAAATCATTACAACAAACATAATTTTTTGGGCCGAACAACACTTTTTTTGTTGTTTTTCTTCTTTGTAATTATTGTTTGTTGTCATTAGTTGTCACAACTCGAGTTGGCTTTGTCCGCGGCGTAACCGTCTTTAAATAAATACTTTTTGAAATGTCTATGGGAAAAATGCATTGGGAATAATTTCCTGGGCCTGGCGTCGTCATGAAAGGGGGCGGGACTGCGACGCTCTAAAGTAGGTCAGATATTTTATGTTAAGAGATTTATTGCAGCGTGAGCTTAATATCTATCTACTATGAACTCTTCATCGTGGTGTGTTTGCATGACTTGTGCACATGTGTAAGGGGTCTCTGCTTTTTTCAGATTTAAGAAGTGAGACGTTTTCCAAGGATCTTTCCTTGGTTCTTTCCCAACCTTCTTAGATTGGGAAACACTGAAATAAGTACTCTACTACAGTAAGTTTGGAGGGTGTACGTGGTTGAAAAAGTGTAAATAAAACGGCTAGCGGCTACAACCACCAAAATATGGCAGTGGCTCAGGAGGTAGAGCAGTTCGATCGAGAGTTACTGTCGAAATGTCATTGAGCAAGACAACGAAACCCCATTTGCTCCCGATGAACAGGTTTCCTCCGCCATGGGTCTATGAATGTGTGTGTGAATGGTTGAATGTAATATAAAATGTACCATTTACCATCATACCATTTAGACATTATAGACAGCAGATACCGTACATTAGTTTGTAACTGCTGTATTCTGGAACTGTAATAGATTTGTTTGAATTGTCAATGTTTGTTAGAAATAGCATTTTATCTACAAATCAAACTTTGCAAGACTGTATGTGAAGATAACCCTGAATTACATGTTCAGAACATCCCAGATTGGGCCTTTACAAATTTGGGAACCGAGTTGTTAAAAAAAAACTGTTAGACCTAATAATTATCTGTACTTTTTTCAGTTGACCCAAATGGGCCTGGCGAACATAGTGTTTTTCAATTCATTCGTCCGCTCAAATCCAAAATGTTGGCCCTGATTCATGACGGATTAGATTATGGACTGTATAGCGGTCGTAGACTCATATTATTCTCCTAAATCCTCTGTTGTTTGACTGTTTATTTAAGAGCAGCTGTGCAAGCAGTTTGTACGAACTCTTTAGAGAAGCTATAGCTTCTCTAAAGAGTTCTTCACAACCTGGCTGGAAGCACTGTCTGCAGCAGAGGTGAAGCACTGAGGATTTTGTGCGTGCGTGCGTGCGTGCGTGCGTGCGTGCGTGCGTGTGTGTGTGCGCGTGCGTGTGCATGCATGCACGCTCGTGTCCGTGTGTGTGTGTGTGTGTGTGTGTGTGTGTGTGTGTGTGTGTGCAGGAGAAAGAGAGACATAGAATCAAGGAGGAAGAAAATGTGTGAAGTTTTAATAATCCGAAATAAATGAGATGGATTGCAATACTGGGAATTGGGAAAGCAAGAAAGATGGAGAATGACAGATAAAGAGAGAGAGAGGGTGACAGAGAGAGCCAGTAAGTGAAAGGTGAGATTGGAGTCATTGGCCCTGGAGCTGCAGTGTTTGTTCTGCAGGTTCAAACTAGCTGCAGACCCTCCAAGACCTGGCATGTACACACAGGCTGGCACACACACACACACACACACACACACACACGCACACGCACACGCACACGCACACGCACACGCACACACACATTCACTTCTCTCTGTCACTTTTCTATGCCTGTCCAAAGGCTGTCCCTGGCGGCCTCTCTCCTCTAACTATACTTGATCACATTCCTTAATACATTTTTACGACTTAACAAGTGTAGCTTAAACTCTTACTTTTCACTCTCACACACACACACGCACGTGCGCACACACACACACACACACGTGACACACGTGACACACACACACACACACACACACACACACACACACACACACACACACACACACACACACACACACACACACAAGCAGACACACACTCACCAGTGTCACCACTGTATCATGTCCACTTAGAGGTCAGAGCCAAGGTCAGCTCAGGTCACAGCTGTTGAAGGAGGTGAGGGATACTGTTCCAGTTCCTCTGTGGGTTCAAGTGTGATGGATTGTACCCTGCACTGCCATGTTGTCAGTGTCACTTTTAGCACGGGTCACTGTATCACCGTTCAACAGGGAATGGCATGAGAATGCACTGTTAGTGCTACAGTGTATGTGCATTTACAGTATAAATGTACAGTTATTGCTGCATGTGTATAGTATCGCCACACAGGGAGCTTTGATCTAGCAAAGATGACACTGGCTCTGCTGAAGGCAGTGCTTCTGATGGTCAAATAGTAAATCAGGCCTTTTATAAAGAGGCCATATTTTCATAGGATTCATTTAATTTTGCAGAATAGGATTCAGTTTGCATCAAAGAAGACTTTGGGGAAAAAGTTCAAACTGCAAAGAGGGCGAATAAAAATGCCCATATGTTTAGGCTAGGTAGAAAACATGTTGGCGTTTTTACTCCTTTTGCAGTTGAGTCTTAGTTTGATTGAAAATTAGTGCAAGCTGTGGCAAAATGCTCATTGTTTCTAGTGCCTTCTGTTTCTGATGCCACACCCTCTATTTACCTTATCTCACCCCACATATGTTTTCTTCCTCCCATACCCGTAGCGTATTATGTTTTATTCTTTATAACAAATACAGTCTGACAGGATGGTGTCTCTCTCTGTCTCTCACCACGTTGTCAATGTCTCAAATGTGATTTGAGCCGCTGCCTATGTAAATTGTGTAGATAGTGCAGAGTGGATGGGAATGGGATGTATGGGGCAGGTCATCAACTCAGTTATTGTGAGAGCCCTAATATATACTGTACTGTATATACCTGTGTGTGTGTGTGTGTGTGTGTGTGTATATATATACAGTATATATATACATACGCACACGCGCACGCGCGCACGCACGCACGCACGCACGCACGCACACACACACACACACACACACACACACACACACACACACACACACACACACACACACACACACACACACACACACACACACACACACACACACACACACACACACACACACACACACACACACACAATAATATTATTATTGTAGAGACTGATGTATATATTTTGAGGGACACATTTGCATGTAGTTTCATGTGGCACACAGTGACTATACTTAACTATACGGTTTATATCAATAGGACCAACTAAATATCTATACTATATATGAAGTATTGCAGAACCTTATTTAACCATTAATTAATTATTATTAATAGGTCTAACTGATTCAATCACAAATACATTGTATACTAGAGAGCAGAGAGCAGGAAGCTCCCTGAACACACACACACAGCTGTTGGATTGCCTGTTGAGATTAGAACTGTCCAGCGACCCCCTGGGGTCTTGACAGCTTCTAACAGAGACAGGCCCGATTGTAAATAACTCTACGCAGTTTACTCTTGGTATGAAGTCACCGAAGTGTACATGTCCTGTGGGTCAGCCTGTGTACTTAATCTGATCCATATTCATCAAGACCTTTTGTTCTTGTGGTGGTTGATTGAGAGTACCTTTGACCTTTGGCCCTCTGATGGCCAGGTAATTTATGTCCTCTCTGCCATGTCTGTAGAGGGTGACAAAGCACACTAACACGTTAGGCGCCAGTCACACCTATCAGACAAGCGTCTTATCAATGTTTTATGGTTTAATCTGTCTTGTCGTTTGTCGCATCAATTGACCACAATGCTTTGCGGAATCTGGGCGGTGCGTGGGCGGTGCGAGGACATGCGGAAACAGATCCACGTGTTGCCTGTTGTTGTCCTTACGCTGTTAGCTGCGGGACACAGTAGCTAGTAGCTTGTTGGTTGTGTCAACGTGTTGCGTCTCCACTTTATCAGTACCACTACCACAGTAGGTGCCAAGTCTGGCACTGATTCCGTGTGTATGTATATAGCCTCCAGGTACGCAGACTAAGCATGGCATCATTGTGGAAAATTAATATTTTCTGTTAGCAACGACTCCATTATTTTTAATAAAGCGCATCCATTTTACCACAACACACGACTTGCTGCATTTCAGGCTGTTAGCCATGACGCAGACGTCGATGCAGGCGAAATATAGGATAAGAGATGACATGCGTCTCCAAGTTGGAGCCTATAGTTGCGCCTGGGCGCACGGCTCTCTCCTATCTGCAGTCCGACCGTTCAGCGTTACTTCAGGAGAGGAGACGACAGATTGAAGAGTGCATGCCACTGCTTTGGCATTGCCAGTGGACACCTCGATGTTAATGTTATTAAAAAAAATGAGAGAAAAAAAAGGGGGGGAATCATATAAGCATTAGGCTATATAGACCAGAGCTAGGTTAGGAGTGAATGATAAAATGCATGCACCTTGAATTATAACGTTTGTTTTAATTTTCTGTTCGGCCACGACGGGCAGGGATTATATTTTCCTGTTGAATTGCTTACTGGAACAGACCAAACTACTTTACTTAACAATAAAATCATTTTCGTTACGAAAGTGCATAGGCTCTTTCCTCTTCCGTGTCTGCAAGACCGCCCAGTGCAGCGTAACAAACGGACCTTCTCTCCTATTGGTTGGCGGGTAAACCCAACCCTTTTTGTCTTGTCTGAAGTCCCGCCTTGTTCTTCAGTTTGTCGCCTACAAAATGTTTTCTGTCTTGTGTCTTGCCCCCCCCCCCCCCCCATGAAACAAGTTTGTCTGATGAAACCACGTGACTCCCATTAGAAATGCATTGGGAGCTGTCTTGTCTGATACTTTTCATCAGACAACCATAAGACGCTTGTCTGATAGGTGTGACTGCGGCCTTAGACATGGCATGATGGCACATACATGATGTGATGGCCTATTGTAGATCGGCTCCTACACTTATTATTTAAAAAGAAAATCAGCTGAAGAATTCCAGCATTGCTTCTGAACATGCGAGTCAGCACACTGGTTAATGGTCCAAAAGAATACACTTTTAAATATTGTAGCCTATTTATTTAATTATTTTGGAGCTTTGTGGAATGTGCTGATTCTACTTTTTCATTGATGCTTGCTTCTGCAAATCTACTTTCTTCGTCATACAACGAATTGCAAAACAATTCTGCAATCTGCAATCTCAACAAGTGCTGTGAACTTGTTGATCTATAAAAAAAAATTGGAAATTGAAAGTGATCAAGCTATATGTTCTTATTGGGGAACTGCACCGCTCCCATAGATACCGATACCGTCCAACATGACGAGGCTGGTTCCACGATGACGTCCTGTCTTCGCTCCTACAGTATGTCTAATCCTCTGTTCATGAGGGCGCCATGTAGTCTTTTGAAGGCGGCTATCATGGAGGATCTGTGTGGAGGAGGGAGATAAGGGACGTCTTTAAATGCTACTGAAAGCCCACACACGGATATGATTTCCAAGTGAAAAGCCTGCCCCAGAGGTGAAAACAGACAAGCCAGTTAAGCCTGAACAATGGCTCTGTCAGATAAAACTGATAAAAAAGTTCGGGAAACATAAATTTGGTCGAATTATTTCTCTTTCTCCCCTTTATTAACACCATTTGTTATTGTATTTTATATCGGTTTTTTTAATCGTTGATTAGTCACCTTTACGATGAGGTACAGCTTGTAAGGACCAGATATATGTGGAATGAGCAACACAGCTAAAATAGGTCGGTAGCACCTCCAAAAATGTTGCCAAAATGGCAAATATTCACCCTTGTTTTTTCAGTTGCTTTGGATAGGATGATTGCACTCTCACACAGTAATAACGGAGAAAACACATATTGGGCATTTTTTTCACTTTATTAATTTTACACTCGGTGTTAGAGAACTCAGTATCGTGTGGAAGACCCCCTTTGTGGCTGTGTATGGATATTCCAGACACTAAAAAAAACCCAACAACAACATAATCATCAGGTACTATTATTATACTAGGATAAAGTGTTAAAATTATGTTTTTATGTGGCCACACCCACCAGTTCATCAATACATATATGCCTGGTGGGTGGTAATAGGTGGTGATCCACCTGAACTGAAGCTGCACCCACTTTATTGTATCATAAAGGGGGAGGGGTTAGGGGAGGGGGTGATATTGGCATGATATAATCACGACACGGGATAAATAACTGACCAAATTTCCTTACTTTTTGTGAGTTTAGTTACACTAACACCTCAACACTTTCTTTCTTTCTTTCTGTCTTTGAACCCTATTTAATAATGGACAAACCTTCAGTGAAAATATAGCAGATCTACATGCTGCTTGTGGATCGGCAATGTTTGGCAAAGATATTTGGTGTAGAGGGACAAAAGGAGGGGGTAGACACCCCTGCCTATATACTTCGTTGAGTAGGGAAATTAAGAATTCATTATAGTGTTAGTGAACACTTATGTTAGCCTTGTATGCTCCAGTGAATATCATGACACTGCATCTCAGCCCCAGCTTCCACATTGAATCATTTGAAAGCGTTTTTGCATCAGCTGTCTACATGAGGCCATATGCTTTGCATCGGTCACTGCACACATTCAAACTCCAGCAGCAGACACTATAGCTACAATCACACGGTGAACAGAAGAGAACTTCAAACAGTTCTGCATGAAAATATACAGCTCCATATTGTCTGGACTATTACTTATGGCGGTTCTTAGCATAACAATGGACGACAACACCACACAGTAAGTAATGCACATCCTGACACACTGTTCAGCTGTTCTCTCAGTTATACACAATAACTTGAATAGTTGAAATACCAGTAGTTGAAATAGTTGAAAAACCAACATTACACTAATGAATTCATTGACATGCACGGACGTTCTGAAGCTGCATAACCATACAAGTTGAGAAGAGTCTGCTGGGGTGTCGCTGTGCGTTGGTGGCCAGTCAACCTCTAAGTAGATGCAGGTGCTTCCCTCTTAAACCACTGAAAGACAGCAGAGGGAAGTTTCTGTCTCAGGGCTGGATGAAGATACCCTGAATTTAGACTCCAGATTTCTGCAGCTGTGTTCTCAATGCTAATTTGATGCCGTGGCGGTGGCCGCCCATTGAGGATGTACAGTACGTAGGCCTACAGGGTTTGTACACGTTTTATACAGTATGTAGTTAAAGTACTGTGCAATGTGCATTATTAGCTTCCCAAGTTACATCGTTCCCAAGTAGGCCGGTGGCCGACGGGCACGTACAGGTCTAGGTACTCTTAGTTATTGGTTTCAAGTCATGCATCTAATAGTCCGAAAGGGAATATTCCCCAAGGCATTGTGGAATATTGGCTTGGTTGTACAGTACGGTACATAGATATGTACCGTATGTGTGTGTGTGTGTGTGTGTGTGTGTGTGTGTGTGTGTGTGTGTGTGTGTGTGTGTGTGTGTGTGTGTGTGTGTGTGTGTGTGTGTGGGGGGGGGGGGGGTGCCTGCGTGCGCCTGCGTGCGCTGAGTGGCGTTTTTGGAAACATGGTGAGGGAGTTTTGTGGTTAGGTTCAAGCGATGACATCACTGGAGGTTTGGCGACTTTGAGAGGTTAAAAAGCATCAGTCCACCTGTCACTCTGATTGCATCTGACTCAAACTAAAGTTCAGAATCCAGAACACCATCACTGCATCACTCAATACCAAAGAAGACCCGAAGCTACTGTTGTGTGTGAGAAAAGTTGCACATTATGCACTGGGACAAATGTAAGTACACTGAACCTGAATGTTGTTGTATATATTGTGAAGTGAAATTCAAACTCATTAACAATTCACATACTGTATCTATGTATATGAGATGAATGTACATTTATTTTCTTTTTGGCAAATACCAAATGCTCTCAGTAATTAGAAGAGAATAGAATATATTGAATCAGAATATTATCTGAGCTGGACGGAATTTCATTAGGAAATAGAATAGAATATATATAATGTGATGGAACAGAATGGAATGAGGTTATAGAAGGTTATATTGCATCCACATACATGTACGTTTAGCTGGTTTTCAAGGACCCCCCGTTTGACATGCATTAGTTTATGCATTTACGGTCCCCCATTTAATGGTATTTCTATCTCTGGGACCCCCAATTTAGATTGTAAAATCAATGTTAATTTAACTCCATTTGTACACTCTCAGAGTTACAGACCCATAAGGGTCCATTTGGTTCCAAACTATCATTTAGCTGGGGACCCGCTGGAACTTCTTCAAGGACCCCTGGGGGTCGCCGGACCCCACTTTGGGAACCACTGATTTATACTTCATTGCCGAAAATAGTCAATCTACAAGCCTCACAATGCATTGTAGATGTGTCATTTCCCACACATAACAGCGTGGTTGAACTGCAGTGAATATACAGTAATACAGTGAGTCATCCTCCACTGCGCTGTGCAGTGTTGCTCATTTCATTGTTCATATCAGACTGTGGGTGTCAGAGGGATTGATTGATTGAAGTATTTATTAACAGATTGGAGAATTACAGTGCATTTCAAGCACAAGTCAATACAAAACGGTTGACTGTGGACGACACACCGTAAAGCATTACACTTGTTTGCAATAGGGTCCAGCATGTTCAATTTATCATAACATTACTGAACAAATATACAATTACCGTAATACGTGGAGTGAAAGTCATCAGATGTTTTGATGGGTTAATGTTTGGTGCAGCTGTAAAATCCCATTTACGCTGGAAGTTAATCTTTTACACCCCTAATAATCAAATGTAATACGACTTGGGGCCAATTCATACTCCTATTTTAGAGCAGAATTAAAGTCGGTTCGGCTCTGTAGAGCCTACAATGTGACGTCATTTGAGGTTCGGGGGGCGGGTACCGTCCTAAAGTCGTCTCTTCGGTGCTACTGAAAGTATATGAATCGGCCCTAAGAGTTTTGTAAATTAACACCGGATTCGGGATACATTTTAGTGAAGGCTAGATGTGTTGTTCTGTGTATGAATAGACTGTAATACAGTGAACAATAATGCAGTGCCAACAGACACGAGAGAAGAGAGGCTTTTTGCTAGAAATAAATGAATGTCCTTAGTTTGTTTACATAGCCTATACATTTGATCACATCTTTCAAAATATTTCAACTTTTAGAGGAGACGTTGGACTTTCTTTTGTCTATTATGGCCTACTGCAGGCTCCAGAGAAAGTACTGTGTGGAGCTGTTGCATTCATCTTTTGGAAAGAGGAAGGCAATATAAGGCATCATTTAAGCGTTGAATCTTGATATGCAAAATCGATACCATGGCTCACCACTGCAACAGACAGCTGTGGAGCTTCCTCTTTTGCAATGCAGGTCCCTGTGTGTGTGTGTGTGTGTGTGTGTGTGTGTGTGTGTGTGTGTGTGTGTGTGTGTGTGTGTGTGTGTGTGCGTGTGTGTGCGTGTGTGTGCACTGTGCACACACGCGTCCGTGTACTTACTATACTATACTTTTGAGGACCAAATGTCCCCACAAGTATAGCAGAATTTAAGAAACGGGAGCATTTTCCTGGCCCTCAAAAGAGAAAGAAATGTTTACCGGTTGTTTGTGTTAGGCTTACAATTAGGAAAATATTCAGTTAACATTAGAATTAGACACAGAGTATAGGTGTAATAGATAGAGTTTTCTTCTTTTTTTTTTAGATATTTTTTGCGGCTTACACCTTCTATTGTTTTTTTATGAAGGGACAGACAGTAGGCTGACAGGAAACGGGTGAGAGATGGGGGAAGACATGCAGTAAAGGCCGTGTCGGGCTCGGGAGTCGAACCCGCGGCACACTGCGACTGGATTACCAGTCGGGTGCCCAGGCGGTTACGCCACCGCCTGGGCCAGTTTTCCATATTTTATACTTTGTTGTGCAGCAAACGCCAGTGATTTAGGGCTTTCACTTCTAGTGATTTTTACTAGTTGACCAATTTGCCAAGTTTACTGTAGCTGATTTCGCAACCCCTGAGCTCTTTCAAAGGCCTAGCGCTCAAGGCCTTGACAGTGTTGAACAGATCCTCGTGAAAATATACGATGGATAATGAATGTGCTAAAACTACTAGGCTACTATGGCTTATAGTATACCATAAGAGCCTGCCGGCTGTCCTCACAGGTCTTGTAAAATCCTGATATAAATCACTAGCAGCGATTAGCACCCCACCCCACCCCTGTTTACAGCCCCTTCTTACCAGCAGCCCGTTGGCTGAGTGCCTGGCTTCTTTAGAAGGCCTTTATCAGGTGTTGGCTGTGTTGACAGACATGTTCCCGTACGGCATACGCTGAGTGTTCCTTATTGTTGTAGACTGGCAGGGGCTGTGATCCCGTTTACATCAGTGCACCACTGCACAGTGCACACTTCAGAGTGCTCTGATTGTTCACCTAGCCCTGATCAAAAGAATGTTTTATTTTACAGCTTTTGTCTCCACACGTCTCATATTTGCCATTGACAATGAAAGGAGAAATTAGGTCATATATGTCCTTCAAATATGACGTAGATTTGTGGCAACACAAACATTAAATGCCATTGACAACGAAGGGAAAGTTGACGTCATATGTAGACGAGCAAATCGGCGAACCAATCACATAAATTCAGTTGTTCATGAGGTGATGTATGATGATGTATAATGATAAAAATCACACAGGTGTGATCTTTATTTAAGCAGTGGCCGTATGTCACTTAAAGCCGTATCAAGGAACCTTGTGAGTGAATAAAACATTATTTTGACCTGGCTGTATGTATGTTGTATGTTGTATGTTGTTAAGCTACATACACTCACTACACATTGAAAGAAGCACACACTGTTTACCTTTCGTCAGAAGCTTTTACATGGCGGCAGCATTGCGGTACAAAGGCACAAATTAAATCCTGAAATGTGGATGGCAGAAAATCCACCATGGACAGCGATCCTGGAGTCGGATTTTAGAGGTTGGAAAATCCTCTGAACCGGACCAATGTTAAAAGCTTCCGTAGCCCTCAACCATTAGCCCTCAACCATTATATAGACGGAGTATACGTTGGGGTACGTATATATACATACCTGGGATATGACGCCACCTAGCGGCGACTTCCGTATACAGACTTGGGGAAAAAAGAGTTAAGGTCAGTGTCTTGGTCAAGGGCAGGACACGGTTTTGGATCTGTGATGGCTAAAGCCCTCTTCTTTGGGACACAAACAGTTTGACTATAGGCTGGTGAGGGAAGACTCACAAATACTTTGTTAAAGTATTTGTGATTATATGGGCGCCTAAAAATGTGATTCAATTATGTTGTACAACATGTATTTAATAGTTAGATTATTCCTGTGGTATGGGAAATGTCTAATAGCTAATTGATGGTTAATTGGAATCTGTACTTGTGGTAGGATCCACTCCCATGGGAGTCAGTAGTACTTGAGCAGGCAAAGCGTTTTAAAGCTGGGCTGTTGCCTGAGTCCAATGCATTTCTGCCTACTTCCGGTCCAAGACTTAACTCTGTCTATACTATCTAAGGCTCTGACTGACGGGAAATGCAGGTTTTTATAGTAAACGCGACCTACATTCTCCCTGCTTTTGGCACTCAGCATCAAAGGCTGGATTGGGGGGTACTGTAAGTCTCTGACATACTGTACAGTGTATACATCACTACAGAAACAGAGATCCTGTCTTATGGCTCGGGAACTGTTGGTTCCCAAGGCTATACATTACTGTCAACAACCGGGTTAATTTATTGGCCAAGAGGTAAATCATGCAGTCACTGACAAAATTCTGGAGAAGGGAATGGCAGATGTAATTTATAAAAATTGTTCTTGGATTTATGCTTAAACTTTATCGTAAGATAATTTCCCATGAGCCTACTCACAGCTGTGACCTGATTAATAGAATATATACTTAAAGCGAGTTCTGTTTTCAAAATATCTTGTCAAATGTTTTTGGTGAAAAATGAAAATGCGACATTATTCATAACTTTCTTGCCGAACAGTTTTCAATCATTTGGCAAGAAACTATATAGGTATTGACAATAGTTGTCAAGATATGTAGAATAGCCTGATCACAGTGGGCAGAATGCAGCTAAGCGACGGTTGGGATATAGCCTATCCTACCTATCGAGTTCTCTGTGGAAAGTCCCTGGCCTGTAGCAATGAATGAATTATACTTTGACAAGTACAGGTGGCATGGCTAGAGGATGTCAGCACACAAATCTAACAAAAATACAGTAAAAGTGACGTAAAAGTCGTAGGGGTATCTGAAAAGTAACACACAGTTGATAACGTCTTCCAATAAAGTTGACATTTGCAAATTTGCCACCCAATTTATATACATTTTTACATGTCTTTAATTGAAAACACATGTTTGACTTAATTCCTCCCTCCTTTAACTAATAAAATACCATGCCAAAATGTCAAGGAAGGGAGCATTCATAGATGTGCACAGCCTTGCCTATACTATAGGCAAAAGTACCATATAGCGTTAAAGAAACGTTCTCCTAAACGCTATGGACCAGAGCTACAGTATGGCTGCACCCTACTTTTCATGATGCATTGTGGGACAAGATGAGTACAAGATAGGGTATAATATTTATCACTATACATTTGGAGTGGACTACAAAATAACTAGCGATGCAGCCAGAGCGAACAGAGAGAAAACAAGACAGAGCGCGGTTACATGTCGGTTACAAGTGTCTAATATCTTATCTTGACGTATGCATGCCTCCATGTTTTTGGCAAGGATTCTGCATCATGAGGAAACATGTACTGTACTGTAGTAATATAACTTCATTCTATTGCAGTAAGTTATAGGATAAATCCAATTTCCATACATTCCAATTTCTGACTTTTTGCTAATTGTCAGATCAATACCATAGTTTAAAACCAAACAAAAACATTATCTGGACTTATTTTCTTTTGCCAATTGTCTGATTTGGCAAGGATTCTGTCACATCCATTATGAAATGAACGATTCAAAATGATAATAATAACAAATATAGCTGCAAGCAATGATAAGGCGGGACCAAGGAATAAGACAATACGCAATAAGAACAATATGCACAAATAAGAATCATGGGCTGAGTTGTCAGTACCCGGATTTGAACACAACCCTTATGGTGTAAGGGCATCTACTGACTGAGCTACACGGAGACAATCAGTGACTACATTATAAACAGAAAAACCATTCAGTGTTTTGGTAACAAGTATGTGTGTCCTCATTTTGGACATGTCATTATCCGTTTCTACAGTGTGTTCGAAGTTCATGTTTTCACGTACAAACTTCTCTTCAATTGGGATTTCAGTTAATGGTCCATAGAATGTGTGTAGAACGTTTCACGCAAGTTGCTCAAAAATCAGGGCAGAAAATCAGGGGTCAAGGAACATGTGGAGTTACATGAGTTACAAAGCACAAAGCATGAGTTATGACTGTTCAAAGGTTTCATTTAAAAAAAACTGCTATAGCGCCCTGTAAAGTTGCCCGAGGGCCAAGGCTCCAAAAACAGTCAGTAATGCTTTTTTTGTGGGTTTTATTTCTCCAAACTCCAATGCAGATATTCACAGTGAAACGATATCCAACAGCAAAAACAATACTGGCCAAAAATACAAAATAAAGAACTCAAAATACATAGGACAAAGGAACTAAGGAACAGAACTGCACTATGCTGTCGGGTGTTTCCCTATTCTATATAGCGTGCTGTTAAGACCTGAGTAATAATACTCTCCTCCCTCCTACTCGAGCCCACCACCCTCTCAGTACCAACCTGCCTCTGAATGTTATAAAGGTGTCTTCCAACCTCCCCATCATCCCAATACTCCTGCCATGCTGCCTGTGAATATACTTTAATAATTGGTTTGACTTCACTCTTGCTTAATGGCACGTGCATATCTACCTGCTCCACTCTTAGTGTTTGCTTGGCCAGAATATCTACTCGCTCATTTCCTTCAACTCCAGCATGAGCTGGAACCCACAGGAACTGTGTTTACTATACCTTTATTTCCTATTCTATACATACTCATATGTACTTCACTAAGAAGGTCCATTCTACATGCAGATCTGCCTGACTTAATACTTTCTAGTGCAGAGAAGCTAGCTATCAGACGCAATAACAGTGTTATCAATTCCCTTCTACTCTATCCACTGCAAGGCCAGAATTATTGCCACTAGCTCTGTAGTATACACTGACAAATGGTCGGTTAGTCTTTTCTTAATATTTATCTCGCTTACAGGTATGAACACAGCTGCTCCTGTACGTCCTGATTCAGAATCAGGATCCTGTGTACTTCTGCTCACAATAACTCTGGACTGTGTACCACACTGGAGTTGACTTTGGCTTGTTCTTTAATTCCTTCTGTACCCCAAGATCTATGGAAGCCATGGAAATAACCAGGGGGGAATGGGAGGGAGTGTCACTGTGGGGCTGTATTGTAATTAATGTAACCCTATACTCCTTGCCTTTGCATTACCGATCGACCCAAAACTCGTGCAGTTTGACTCATGTTCCCAGCAGTCCTCTAAAACACTCTTAGTAGAATGAGTACTACTGTGTCCCTGGAGGTTGACCCAATACGCTAACCTTAGCTTCTCTCTTCTCATCCTTAATGGCATTGCTCCCCACTCCTGACCTGACAGACACTGTAGTATATTTATCACTTTTTTACATTTCCCTTTAACCTTTCCTAAATGAGCCTTCCATGTTAGCTTTTCTTCAAACAACAACCTGAGAAATCTCATAACTCTAGCCTGCTCAAGAGGATGACCATATAACTTTAAGGATATTGGCACTAACTGTCGGCGCTTTGAGAAACATATTACTTTTACGTTTTTGCTACTGACTTGAATCCCCATTTGTTTGCCCATGTCTCCACTATACCTATTACCGCCTGCATTTTCCTATTTACATACTCTGCATTACGACCACTTATCCACAACGCCCCATCATCCGCGTACAACGACTTCCCTACCCTCTGATCCACCTGAGAGAAAATATCATTAATCATTATATTGAATAGCAACGGACTGCATACGCTCCCTTGTGGAGTTCCATTTTCCACTGCATATACGTTAGAGTATTCTGCACCTACTCGTACTTGTATTTTCCTATCCAGAAGAAAACTCATTATCCAGTTGTATACCCTACTTCCAATTCCCAATGCCTTCAGTTGTATTAACAACCCTTCTTTCCAGAGCATATCATATATTATTTTTCTACATCCAAGAAGACAGCTACCACTACTTCCTTTCTAGTCTGTGCTTTCCTGATATCTGACTCTAGGCATAGTACAGAATCCATTGTATTCCTACCCCTACGAAACCCACTCTGATGTGGGGACAGACGAGCTTTGCTTTCCAGGAGATATGTCAATCTCTCAGTGACCATTCTCTCCATTACTTTCCCTAAATGTGAAGTTAAGGAAATGGGTCTGTAACTAGACGGATCTGACGGGTCTTTCCCCGGTTTTAAAATTGGCACTATTATTGCTTGTTTCCACACTGAGGGGAGCTGCCCACTCTCCCATATTCTTTTTTTCCAACTGTTTTTATTTAGGGTTTTACAGACACATATTCAAATAAACAACAACAACATAGTACAAAGACAAACTTCACAACAACCACATAGACACAGAAATCAAAAGAAAAAAAAGAAAAAAAAAAAGAAAACTCAAATAGAACCTTACTTGAGAGTACCTTTAACTTTTCATTTACATTACTCTATTATGTTTCACCTCTTGTCCATTTATATAACGACCATTTTTCCCATCTTTTTTCATAGAGGTCTACTCTTATTCTTATTTTGAATGTCAACTTTTCCATGTCTTCAATATTGTCCATGATGGTTCGCCATTGTTTAAAGTCTGGTATGTCAGTCTTGAGCCA
Source organism: Protomyctophum bolini (assembly GCF_963924005.1). Classification (NCBI taxonomy): domain Eukaryota; kingdom Metazoa; phylum Chordata; class Actinopteri; order Myctophiformes; family Myctophidae; genus Protomyctophum; species Protomyctophum bolini. Next base: position 37,079,137 of record NC_137870.1, on the reverse strand, counting down.
GTTCTTTGTGATTGCTTTCTTTCCGGCAGCTAAAAGGATTTTGACCATGCAGGTATTGGTCTCACTCTCCCATATTCTATTAAACAATCTTAATACCTCACACAACAATTTGAGTGCGATCGAGTTGCTTTTCTGTTGCTTTGGATGTCCCAGCCCCGCCATTACGTCTACGTTTTGGATTCCTAACAGTATGATAGCTCTCGCCACTCTCATCATGAACTCCCTCTTCCATTTCATCAAGCCCTGACCCACTTGGTAACCCATCACTTAATGCTGCCATCCCTAGAACAAACACAGTCCTTTACCAATCGCCGTACAGAAGAATAGATTAATCTATGTAACTGACCGTATTTCTTCCGTGTCTTAATTTAAATGTCCCGCACAGAAGTTGAGCCACCCATACCAAACACCATCCGGGTCCTGTCGCAGAGGAACTCTAACAAGCTTTTCAGACCTGTCGTGTCTCCACAACCAACTGACTTACTCTGCCTGCAGTCTCCCTTTTATAGGAGAGGATCCTGCCACAAACAGAGAACCAATTAACATTAAACAGCTGATCTACCAGCTCACAAGTAACATACGAACATGAATGAGTAACCAATTAAATAGATGTTCTATTTTAGACTAAACATCATTTAGGTTTGCATTCAGTTCAAAAGATAATATACATACTTTGCTCATCACCATTGTGAAACACGGCCTACTCCTCAACAGTACTTGGCACCCTCCCCCCCCCTCTTAAGCCGAATGTCCAGCTCTGTTTCGGCAGTTCAGATTTAGAGAGAAGTGTGCCAGCACTGCAGAGGCCATACAGGTGACAAACAATGAGCAAACACCGGTTGCAATAAACTGCATGTTTTACCCTGCCAGTCATCATCGTGAAACATTGATATCATTGTGAATCATGAATAAGTTGTGAATGCATTCAACAGTAGGCCTATTGACAATTATTTGTTAGGACCTGTCTGCCCCACTACCCACAGACACTTCAGTTGCCTCCAACCCGGGCCGGTTAATAGTTGGAAGCATCTGTGTGGTGTGTGCGTGCGTGCAATGTCCTTAATCAGAGTGTGTGTGTGTGTGTGTGTGTGTGTGTGTGTGTGTGCGTATAGGGCATGGGCTGCCCCGTGACACGCCCCCCCTTTGGCCAATTGGAATAAGACTGCTTTCAGTGCTATTTGGCATGACCCTCTACTATACTGTAAAGTGACATAAGCATATGATGCTGCATGTATGTATTAGAGGCAGAAGAAGAATTTTCACAAAAGGTCCAAAGTTCACGTGTAGACGTTTTTGTGCATTTTGATCAAAGATCCTGGGAGGAGATACATTTGAACTGTTTTTCATATAATTCAAAATGGCGGGTGATCTAAAAGTCAGAGGTCAAAAGTCAGTTGTTCGGCATGAGGAGACACATGTGTATCAAAGTCATTGTCATTGCCAACGGTCAAACGGTTCATGAGCTATGCACGTTCAAAGTTAGCATTTTCAATTGAGTGCTATAGCGCCACCTTTTGGCCAATGGTCATGGGCTTCGCATAGTCACCGTTTGGCATGGCCCTCTACCAGATTCCTGTGTTTCGCGAAAACCGACTGCACTGTTCAGAATTTTTGGCGGAAGGAGAAGAAGAAGAAAAAAACCAAAGTGACCAAAGTCACTTCGTGACTTCTTGGTCCCTTAAAAAGTCTCTAAATATTATATGAATATATATGAAATATAGTTTTTCGGTCTATGCAGAAGTTGTGTGCAATGTATTGGATTGGCAGAATCATGCCTCAGGACGACGGTGCATTACATCATATTTAAGAGCATCTGAAATGAGACAGTTTTATGTTTTACACTTTATGTCTGGTACGTTGGAAGCAGCTGCATCAGCACCGACATAGAACCCTGGACGTTAGTTAGTCCAGTGAAGTACTTAACTTCCACATCTGTCATCATCTTTCAAGAAAAACTCATAAATCTTCCTTCAATATCCTGTTCTCCAACAAGTGGTTAATTTTACCCTGCCTGTGGCTACAAGAAGTGCATTCCCGATGTTGTCCACTTCCAAACTATGTGCACCTTCATTCCCTTGTGACCTCTCGACCACTTCATCCTGTGGTGCAGCTATCACCCACCTGTAAGCTAAAATTGATCACCTCCAGCTGGTGCTGATCGGATCCATGTCCAATCTCTGTGGTGTTGCAGGTGCAGTGATGTTCCCTGTGAGAGCTTGCTGTGCCCCAGGTGTAATGAAGGTACCCATGATGACACTGTAGGATTTCATTGGCTGGTTTGCCTAAACAAATGCATTCTATATTCTTTATCAGTTATGCAGTCGGCTGTATAGCATGACACCAACAGTGAACAAGGCATCTTGGAAGCCTTACGTTTGAGTTACATTGTTTTATATCTCCAAGCTACAGAAACCTGAAAGATCGCACTCCATTAGGAACCATTTTTCCCATTGTCAGTTGTGAGAACAGTTATGGCACTTCTGACCTCCGTGCACCTTCATCCTCCTTTGACCTCTGTTCTCGGTCAATCATCAGGGCACTTGCAAAAAGCGTCCAAAATCCTGAGCGTTAACTTAACTCAGGGCGTATTCACAAAACTATTGCCAAGATTTTGCACCCACTAAACCTGCACAAATAAGATAAAAGGCAATTATTTAATACTCAAAGCTCCAACAAAGGGTAAAATAAACCCCTAACTGCTAACTACGTGCATTGCAATGCCAAGCAAATAGTGTGTGTGTCAGTGTCATATAACCTCATATAGCCTCTGTGACAGTCAAAGACGCATCGGCACACAGACAGTGTACTGTAAATAGTGTGTTGCACAGCCACATTTACAGTATATTTGCAATCAGACAGAAAAAAACCCCCATAATATTCAATAAATATATTTTGGCCACTAAACTATATATTCTCAATTTTTTGTGTATTTTGAAACATGATGTTGTGTGTGTGTGTGTGTGTGTGTGTGTGTGCTGATTGGAGAAGGAAGCCCACTTCAATGCTTTTGAGTCTACCAGTTGAGCCCTCAGGCAGTCTGGGGTGGTTTACTTTCACTCATCACTAACAATCGGTTTAACCTGTGTTCTTAATGGCTTATCTCATGCATGGAGCCTTCTTGCCTCTAGTTGCTTTATGTTTTTTAAGATTATCAGTACGATTATCAGTGTATACACAATATTACACATACACACACGTATAGGCCTACATGTGTATGCACGCACACATGGGGGCTTCTTTAGAGAACATGTAGGTAAAGGTAACATGCTGCAGCCTAGTACTTAGATTACAGTGTACAGTGCAGTACAGTATATTTCCTCTGCCGTCTCAGACCCACATGTGTAAAATCAAGGGCTATGGAATAAACTGAACTCCCCCTTGCTGTCAGAACTGCAGACTCACTCCAAGTTTTCTTCCGTAGTCTGAAAACTCACCTCTTCAGATTCCACGTCCATGATATATGTTGGTTAAAAATATATGTTTTTATCATTGTCTTGCACAAACACTCCCTGGATGCCAACAACGAACCTCTGCCCCAAATATTCCTCAACGGCCTGTTATAGCGCCACCATGAGGCCGATTTCTGTAAAACACATTGCTTATGTTAGTCGCCCATGCAGATTTCATCCAAATCTCACGCAAATCGGTCCACATGATCTCTCATGTGATCAAGACGAGTCTGTTGGATTTCTCAGATTCTACACTGATTGGCTTACACACTATCTCTATAGTCATGTGTTCAAGACGGATCTGTCCGATATATCATTTTCCATCCTAATTGGCTAACATTGGCTTTCAACGTTTGCAGGATTGCCCCGTTTTGAACAAAAAGCCTCAAATCATCCAATTGCCATCCAAGGCGAGAAGAAATGGCACCCTTTTCACATTGGCCTATTATAGCGCCACCAGGAGGCCACAACCTGACCTGCCCTGGTGGAGACCTGTACCGATGGGCATTTTATCTAGTTTAGATTTGTTGTTCTTGTCGACAACTAATAAGAGCGTTGTTTGTTTGGACAGGTGCTTTGGACATTGTTTTCCTGGTCTCCCAGTTTCTTTGAGGCGTAGCTGCAGCCCAGTTTATATTTGTTGATGATATATATATATTTTGGTGTTAGGACCACAATGGAAACAAGTCCCCAGGACTTTTTGGTGTTATCCTTTTAGCTCAGAAGTGACTACATTGTTTTCTCTGCACTCTACTTGGGTGACAATTTATAATGTGGTTTGCTGAGTTTTCATGTCAATATCCCACACTTTTAAGTCGCTCTGGATAACGGCGTTTAAATTGTATATTTTCCATTTTCCTGTCAGCCTCTCTTAAACGGTCCCAATTAATCTCTGAGAGAATCCCCGATGCCAGCAGGCACACGTTCACCTGCAGATTAATCTCTGAGAGAACCCTGATGCCAGCAGGCACACGTTCACCTGCACATGTCTAGCTAGCTACTGTAGCTAAGCTCTGACAGTCTGATTAACTTTTGACCCTTGTAGTCACTCATGACAGAACGATTGATGTGTACAGTATGTGTGAGAGAGAGGGGCTGTGTGTGTGAGTGTGTGCATGCGTGAGTTTGTGTGTGTGCATGGCTGCATGCGTGCGAGCACTTATGTGTTTCTTCATGCTTTCATGAAAAAAGGAGAAACATGGGAGAGATGAAGACAGAGGGGGTGAGAGGGAGACAGATGGAAAGGGAGAGAAATATAGTGCAAAGTTCAACTAGAAGATAACAAAGCTAAAATTTAAAAAGTCACAATTTTTGGCTCCTTACGCAACTTTTATTCATACTGCTTGGCTGCTTGCACATCCTCTGCTTGCTTCATTTACGTTTCTGAGGAACTGACCTCGCTGGGTGCTTAACAACGGATTAACACTGACTGATAAACACTGTTTCAAATGGGCTGTTCCAGTACATTCAGCAGAGACCCCAGCTTAGATTTCATTTTGTGTTTACTTGCAGCTGTAGGTAATTAACTGTCAGTCAAAATTATTCATTGCATGGTTCGAGGAAAGCACAGTACAAAAGGTCTGCTTTTGAAGGATTGAGATCCCCCAGAAAAGCACTAAACACAGTACTGTACTATGCAAAAAACATCAAAACATCATATAAAACACGTAAGTGCTTGAAGGAGAGAAGGGATCCACATTCCTTCACAACTGTTGTTCCACATTTGCGTGGCATAGGAGCGATATGAATTAGCCGGATCTGGGTTGAACGTGATTTAATTGTGGAACTCCCTCTGGTGTTGTGATTGTAGACTTTGTTGACGTTTAGGAAGTATTTCGACAGGTACAGCAGGGTGTCTGAGGTGTATAGCAGCGTAGGCCCGGCCCATTGCAAGTTGCTGTACTAGTGTCAACTACCCTAAGCCATCCTAAACTGTCTTAATGATCAGCGTTAAGGTGTGCTGTAGGAGAAAGGTCAAGCAGTAGCCTGACCAGGTTGTTTTAGGATCTCTGGGGCCAATTGTTTTTTTAGGGACTGTGGTACATGCATAGTCTAGGTGCATGCATAGTCGAGGAAACCTTGAATGAGTGCTCCTGTTAGAGTCTTCAAGGTATTCTTACTGACCTGGTGAGATCCTGTACAAAAATCTTTTAGTTGCCATATCACATGAAATATGGAACCCATAGGTAATATAATCTTTTCTTCTCACCCACTTTGACTGTGAAGCCGTACTTGCTGAGATTACTATTTGACCCTTAAAAGAATGGATCCCGTTTTTCCCAGGTGTAATGATAGTTTGTTATCGGCGTGCCAGGTGCTGTTTCTACCGAGTTCAGAGCTGAGGGCTTTTTCAACCTGCAAATTGTCCGTGTGTCATTCTGTCTGTGGACAGCTAAATCTCCGGCTCCGGCTGGCTTGATCGCAGCGAACCTGTGCACTGGATGCCAGAGCAGAACCTCCGGCCACCGATTGGAATAGGAGTAGCACTTTTCTAGTTTAATTTGTGGTTTTGTCTGCTGAGAAACCACCGATCATCTGTTGTTCAGTATCAGGCCATCTACACTGGATGGCAGGATCAGTGTAACAGTGGACAGGACATACACAATGTTCAAATACCTGCTTCAGTTATGTAGTTCTGCTTAACAACAATCTTTTCACTTTCTGTAAGAAGCAGTAGCAGAATTACTCCATTTGTGACTCAGACAGACGACAGTAATGTTGGACTGTATGCATGTTTTATATATATATATATATATATATGGTGTATACATACATACAATTGTAAATTGCAGATTGTATGGTTTAAAAAATAGCGATGGACCTTCCAAGGAAGGGACTGCACACTCCAGGGAATAGAAACTTACTGCATCAACTTGTTTATTAGCACAATGCGTTTTGCTGTGAGCTTCGTCAGGTGCTACATATACAGTATATATATATATAGCACTTGACGAAGCTAACGGCGTAACGCAATAACGTGATTACAAGATTTGAGTAAGCTACAGGAAACCTGCAAACAATAATTTTATCTATATAATCTAACCATTCCTCACATAGTTGTTCGTGTTTGATATATCTTTGTGATCTGTGTCACCAGCTATCATCAGTCTTCACCCCATACCATACCGTGTCCAAATAAAGCATGAATTCATAAACAAAAAAACCTGCTGAATTACAGAACAATTCAAACTACTCCTTTTAGATTCCTTGTCAAAAGGCAATCATTTGTACACACAGTAGACGTACAGATTTTACTCATTTGACTTTTAACAGAAATGTGCACGTGATGGCATACATCAATGTACCTGTCAGGTGCTGCTTCGGGGTGGAGGAGTCACATTTTTCAGTCACATGTATCAAAGCTTATTTCTATACACAGGTTTAATGTTTGTCTTTAGTTCAATGTTTGTTTTGTAAACAGCATTGACAATGAAGGGACCATTTACGTCATAATGTGCCTCATTACGTCATATTGTCTCTTCAATGTTAATGGCGTTTATGTTTGTGTTGGCACCGTTTGTTTTACATTGCCATTACATCACCTAATCACCATGAGTTAGACTTTAACTTAGCGCCCTTCACTTCACACGGGTGTGATTTTTCCCTCTCTGGTCTAGCACCGCCGTCAGTGCTGGCCGGTTCTAGGCCATACCAGGGTGTTCGAGTCAGAGACCCCGTAAAAGAGCTGCTAAGGCGTAAGAGGAGCCTGGAGCCACAAAGTGCCAAGACAGCATCCTCTACTCTGGTGAGGGACTGCTGAAACGTAATTCAATACAGTGATATTATTTTGTCATCGTCTCCGGCCAAAGGCATGGGGAGAGTATGTTTTGCACTCCGTCCGTCCGTCCGTCCGTCCGTCTGTGGACAGCTAATCTCTGTCACTGTTGTCTTGATCGAAGCCAAACTCTGCCCACACACTCCCTGGATGCCAGAGCTCAACCTCTGCCCCAAAGTTTTCACATGGGTCTGTTATAACGCCACCAGGAGGCCGATTTATGTAAAACACATTTTTTTATATTTATCCAAATTTCACACTAATCGCTACACATGATCTCTATAGTGATTTCTATATTTGATTTATCCTATTCCATCCTGATTGGCTAAGATTGGCTTCCATTTCAGGAGTGGCCCGTTTTCTACAACATGCCGCAAATCATGAACGCAGTGTCTGTCTGATTGCGGTGAAACTGTGCATGCATATTCCCACTAGGCTGAGGAAGAAATGCCACTTGACATTGTTTTTAAAACACTCCTATCCTGCTGCAGGAGACCTGTGCCCCGAGGGGCACTTTTTCTAGTTTACTTTATGTAAGAATCACAGTGAGCTGAGAAAACAAAAAAACCTAACAAAACGAAAAACGTTTCAGGTCAGGGTACAGAACAAACATGAGCATTTGAGACAATACCATCAGTGCAACATAGAGTGACATCATAATTATAATGGTATTAACTGAGTTGTTGAAGCATTTATAAAACATGGAATTTTAGCTGTATAGAACAGCAATATATAGTGACTAGTGACAAGCTTTAAAGGGACACTTCACCCTTTTTGCAAAAATATATATGTTAATGACGTTTAGAAGCTTTAGAACACTTTCCTGGGGGTCTTTATGTGTGTAATATGTTGTTTTAGATATTTTAGATTGTAGCAGTGAGCCTGTTGTCTCTGATGTCATGGACACTGGGCTCACTTCCTTCCTGGACTACATGTTGTCTCAGTAAGACAGCTCTCCCCCCTATCCACAAGGAGGAGCAGTGCACCAAAGAATTATGGGAATTGTAGTCCAGGAAGGTAGTGGACACTGGTCTGTGTCCATGACATCAGAGACAACAGGCTCACTGCTACAATCTAAAATATCTAAAACCACATATTACACACATAACTACCCCCAGGAAAGTGATCTAAAGCTTCTAAACGTCATTAACATGTATTTTTTTGCAAAAAGGGTGAAGTGTCCCTTTAAGCATGCCGCAGTCACGTATAGGCTAAAGTAATTCATTATTGTGACTGCAGGTCGCAGTTACTATGCAAACATGCAGGAAGCCTGTAACGGCGTAACGCTCAAGCCGGCCTGTCACACTCCCTGTACTCGCTTTGCCTGTAGTGCTTGCACAGCTTTCTATGAGCCAACCTAGCCTGTCAGGTTTCATGTAATGCTTCCTGTCAGGTTTCATGTAATATTTCCTGTCAGGTTTCATGTAATGTTTCCTGTCAGGTTTCATGTAATGCTTCCTGTCAGGTTTCATGTAATGCTTCCTGTCAGGTTTCATGTAATGTTTCCTGTCAGGTTTCATGTAATGCTTCCTGTCAGGTTTCATGTAATGCTTCCTGTCAGGTTTCATGTAATGCTTCCTGTCAGGTTTCATGTAATGTTTCCTGTCAGGTTTCATGTAATGCTTCCTGTCAGGTTTCATGTAATGCTTCCTGTCAGGTTTCATGTAATGCTTCCTGTCAGGTTTCATGTAATGCTTCCTGTCAGGTTTCATGTAATGCTTCCACTCTTCATGTAATGCTGCTAGCCACCGCCCACTCCAGGAAGTGTCAGCTACTCAGCTCCGGAGTAACAGCGGAGCGCTATACACGACCCAGCATTAAACCAGGGAATGTTGCATCACGACTTTTGCTTATTCCTTCTAAATCTCTGTATATAAAATATAGCTAACTCGTCGAATCTCTTACAGTAGTTATATCAATAGTGTTTTTATAAAATATAATATATATAGTTTGTGCCTAAGTATTCATCGCTTTTGTCAATTTGACTGCAGGGACTTCCCATACACACACACACACACGGGGGCGACGCGTGAATTCCGTTTGTGTCCGAGCATAGGCATGGTAACGCCCTGCCTGCCTGTGATTGGCCTACCTACCGACACTGCCCGCCTTGACTGTCCTCCGAGACGCCAGGTTACTCTGTGGTGAGATTGAGAAATAAATAAAAACAAGAGAATGACAGCTCGGTACGCGCGACAGAATGCAGCCTTGTAACTAACTTGTACGTTTTACTTTTGTAGAAGAGGCAAACTAATATTGTTTATGCCTTTTGCTTTGATTGAATTATCGTGTATTCATCTAATTATAGTAAACTAATGCTATTACACTAAAAAGGATAAAGATGAAGGGAAAATAGACCTTTTTATAGTACAATAATGTTTCAAGTTTACACATACTGTACAAACAAATAAGACAATAGTCAACACAAACACTTTATTTTAGAACACAAATCAAATCATATTATGGCGTGCATGTTCAATCAATTATTCCATCAAAGCAAACGGCATAAACAATATTAGTTTGCCTCTTCTACAAAAATAAATTTTGTATTATTTCCCACCACCACGTACGGAGTATAACCTTGCGTCAGACTAATAATAATAATAATAATACATTTTATTTATAAGGCGCCTTTCAGGGCACTCATGGTCGCCGTACAACAAGTTAAAAACAGTTGACACAAAACACAGTTAAAAGCAAAAGCAGACAATAAAGTATAGCTTGTATAGCTTGCAGCAGAAAACACAGATCAATCACAGGTGGGTTTTGAGGTGGGTTTGAAATGAGGTGATTGAGGAGGACAGTCAAGACGGGCAGTGTAGGCCAATCACAGGCAGGCGGGGCGTTACCATGCATATGCTCGGACACAAACGGAATTCACGAGGGGGCGACACCCCACTACACACACACACACACACACACACACACACACACACACACACACACACACACACACACACACACACACACACACACACACACACACACACACACACACACGCACGGCCATAATGAAGTGACATTATTCCGATAGTGTCTCAGCCCTGCGGTCGCTTCTCGCCTTTAACTTAAGGCGTCTTACTGGTAGTTAATAGTTACGTGTTTTTGGGGGAATGGTGTGTCCACTTCCCGTCAGGTCACCTAGTAGGCTCAATGAAACAATATACCCCTCATCACTGCAAATTCATGAGAGAGAGAGAGAGAGAGAGAGAGAGGGAGAGAGGTTTCAGTGCAGCATTCTGGAGCTGAGAGAGAATGGTCTCCGGCAGAGCCCTAGAAGAAGTGCAGCAGCCATGCAGGGCCTCGGGCCTGGGACCGGGAATAGGGGAGGGGAGGGGGGTGGGGTGACTTGTGTTGGGGGTTGTCCTTACATAATGCAGGTGTTTTTCCATGGCAGTTGAAGGCTTTCCCGTGTATGGCTCCAGGGCTGGGCACAGGGCCCTATGCAAAGCAACTCAGCCTTGCCAAAGACCCCTCCCACTTGACTATTAGTTATCGCTGCCAGCATGGCAGAACGTATAACACACACACACACACACACACACACACACACACACACACACACACACACACACACACACACGCACACACACACGCACACACACACCACACTTAATCTCATTCCGATTCCGAGCAGCCGTGGGGAGAAAGAAAAATATAGAGTGTCATTTGAAAAAATGTGGGCATTGCATTTCACCTGTCAGGATGCGAAATGTAATTGATAACACTCCTTTAATCCACCAAAGACATTTCTGTGGCAACAGAAGACAGTCTGCTCACAGAAGACCTTGGGACCTTTAGATGGTGCAATGCCCATATGCAGATAATGCACCAAGACAACTCTGTTTACAATAGAATACTGTTCACCGTTTGGATGTATCTTGGTCTTCAGTTGTTGTTTTTTACGTAATTTGATCTGAGATGAGATTCTAAAAATGTCTTTTTTAGAAAAAGCTATGTTTCTGTGTCAGTCGTTCTTCGATTTTTCAAAAAAAGCAGACCTAGCGTAGCACTTGGTGCCGCTCTATGAGCTTGTAGATCTGCTATTTTTGCTTAACCCATTCTGACCTGAGATCAGATTCATACGAGGACACACCACTGGTCTGATTAACACATTCTGACCTGAGATCAGATTCTAAAAATGTCAGTCGTTCTTCGATTTTTCAAAAATAGCAGACCTACAAGCTATTGAAAAATAGCAGATCTACAAGCTCGTAGCGCGCCACCGAGTGGCGCGCTACGAGCTTGTAGATCTGCTATTTTTCAATAGCTAAAGCACAACATGATGCCAACACCAAAATGGGTTCCCGTTCAGAATGGGTTAAGCATAACATAACACCAAAAGGGGTTCCCGCCCAAAATGTTAAAAGTCCATAGACTTGGCTGCCAGAGGACGTAATATCCCAAAGCCAGACATTGGAGGGGCTAGTGCCCCTCAGAATGGGCGGGTATAGCTTATTGCGGGCCAGTAATGTTTTACAGCGAAAAGAAGCCAATCTTATAGCCAATCAGGATGGAATTCTGTATGTAGGGGTAATGTAAGGTTAAAGGTTCTTCTCTGGCCTCCAGGGAGCAATGTGACGTGAGCTGACGTCACATGACGTGAGCTGACGCCATCCGATATTTATATTTTCATAGAAAACTTATGCCATATCACAATAGTACAATATCCAAAATTCAGACAGCATATTCTAATATCATAATATAGATATAATATTGATACTAGGGATGTCCCGATTGCGTGTTTTTGCATCCGATCCGATCATTTGAAAATGACGCGATCGGACCCAATTTCCGAGCACGTGATGGGATCGGGACAACCCTAGTCGTCACGCAACTGCAGGAAAAATGTTAAATTCAGAGTGTGAGTTGCAGTAGCTTGATGATGGGGAGGAATTGTTTGTCAAACATGAGCTTGAGGGGAAAGGAACTGGTTGGAATAATGTGTTCCTTCCACACGCTACGTCCAACCAGGGAAACTCCCCCCCTGTCAGGTGTAAAGGAGCAACTTGGACACTCAGGCATGAAGGAAGCATGAGTTCAAGTCCGTTGCTCTCCCCATGTCCCCCATATATGGGGACTAGGTTGTGTGTAGAGCCCAGGATCACATTAGATAATTGACACAGGGGTGAAAAATGGGTTACAAAATCGTGGGATAAAAAATATTTAAAAAAGAAAAACATGAGCTTGACAGCATTATGCGTTCATATGTGTTCATGAGTATATTTACATTAGAGTAGACACAATGTCAATGCAAAGCAAACATGCAATATTATTAACTGATTTTCATCATTGCCACTATAACTAGCCAGGACCTCAGAATCAGCACTCGCTTTGCTGCAGAATGCTTCTCAAACTGTAAACCTTATTTGCGATTAAAAAAAGGGACCACTCCCATTCAAATCATCATGGGTTGTTTATGAGTTATTATGACGCATTAGATTATCGATAAGAAACCAATTAACCATTATTATCATCCCATTGTGTAACAGAAAACCATCATTGCTCAGAAGAGAGCACTGAATGTTGAGCGCTGGCTGCGGCGCATGTTGACTCTTCACAATGCTGTCAAAACCCTGACACTAAACAGTTCCCTCTGCAAACCCTCTGGCAGTGCATGCTGTAGTGTGCTACCTCTTGACGTGCCCTGCTATGCTTGACTCCAGGCAGTATAACTTTCACTGCATGCTTCCTTCCCACCTTTTTGTCTTCCTTCGTAAATGTCGCAATACAGATCCACCTTTGTTGATTCTAATTTCTCAGTGCAGGTTCTGCCCTGTTTGGCCGCAAACAGGGACAGAGTTCTACATGGACCTTTTGGCATGCTTAGGTCTTTTAGGGGGAGATTATACATGACGCATGTATGCACATGAACGTCAGGTACATACAACTCTCTGTGTGTTTAGGTATTATTCTGTACATTGCACGATGTTGATGCTTGCAGAAAATCTGATCTTAAAGCGAGACAGTAATAAAGAGCAGGCTTAAACGTACACGTACATACATCCTACATAATTTTTTACATACATTCAGTATATGTACGTAAATAACATGATGGTAGTTTTGTACTTTTATTTTTATTTTTAATTAATTAATTAATTATTTTTATTTCTATTATTATTTTAACACTTTTCAATTCATGATTATGTTTTCTTTTTATTTGGACTGAGATGAAAAAAAGTATGATTTACACACTAGGTGTCATTAAATACAGCATAGTTCTGTACAGTATGATACCACACTCCTATAACTTTAGCTGACATGCTCTCCTCCCCTCTCTCTCACACACGCGCGCACACACACACACACACACACACACGCGCACGCACTGGGATCATCCCAGTTCAAAAAGGATTTTTTTTGGGGGGGGGGGGGGGGTCGCTGCCTGAATAGGTTGAGAACCTCATTTAGTGCAGTAGATTTTAAGAACAAGAGCTTTGTTTGTTGGACCTGCCGTTGAGAATGTGGAAGTAATATGATATGACAAGACTGTATATATTTTAAACAAAGCTGTCTTTCTTAAAATCTATCTAAAAATATCAACTTAGCATGGAAATGCTATGAATATTTACTGCTTGTCGGACATTTAATCAAAACAAATATTGGATAAAGATGTCAAATGACATAGTGCAAGCTCATTAGGTCACATATAGGCTTACAATGGGGATTTTGGCTTTCTCAAATCGGTTTTGGCTCCGTCTTTAGAGGCCCCTCAATGTGGAAATGGGTGTGTGGCCTATATGGGCAGCTGTCTCATGACCAATTACCTAGGCTGAAATGTTAAGAGGCCTGTTATAGCACCACCATGAGGCCTATTTGAAAAACTTAGGTTGAGTGTCTTCCTTGGTCTACTGGGCATTTGCATGCAAAGTGTGACAATGATCACACTTTGAAGTAAGTCGCTCTGGATTAAGAGCGTCTGCTAAATGCCTAAATTGTAAATTGATCAATCCAGAGTTTGTGAGATTATAGCTGTGCAGACTGACAGACAGACGGATAGAAACATACATGGACACACAGACACGGACAGTGGTGAAACCATAATCAGTGCCTCCCAACCAACCATACTCATAACCATGAAAAACTCCCATACTCATAACCATGAAAAACTCTTATACTCATAACCATGAAAAACTCCCATACTCATAACCATGAAAAAGGCCCCACACAGTATATTTATGGTATATATTACCTCCTTGTGAGGATTTTTGATCCCCACTTGGATAGTGAAACGCACACACGCACGCACGTATGCAGCACGTATGCACGTATACACGTATGCACGTACGCACGCACGCACGCACACACACACACAAACACACTTTTTTGAGTCACCTGTTACACACACCTGGGCTTTATCAGTCTTAACTGTAAATATTACATATTTAGATGCCAACACTTTCCTCTCAACCGCAACATGTCATTAAGTTTTTATCACCAGTTCTTTGCACTCGTCACTCACGTCTTTCATTGATGTCGTCCCTGTCTCCAGGCGGCCGCTGCCCCAAACAACCAACCATCGTATTCACGCGCCAGTAAGTAATTCTTTCATCTACTGCCAACGTAAAAAGCTGTTACACTCTGTCACCCTATCAGCACCTTTGGACCAGCCTGCCTGTGGTGCTACGGTTCACAAAATCACTATTGTCTTAAAAAAACAAAACCTTTCAATACCTTTTAAAGTGATGTTGAACTTTGCTAGAACCGTAAATTGTAGAGCCACCTGGCCATGAAGTTCAAATATTGTCAATCATTGTTAACTATGGAATTGTGCATTTCCGGCAGTCAGTCAGTGTGTCACTCAAAATCACCATACATAGGGAAAGCCCCAAGATAATGGTGCCCAGGTCTCGTGACATCACGTAACATATAATCAGGGATGGAGATCACTGATGCCATAGTAAATGCGACCCGTTGTCACAATAAAGCCCATATATGGAGATCATACGCCCTCAGGCGTCTGCCGCGTCTTACTGGTTACTTCTGTGCTAGGAATTTCATTTTATTTTTGCTTTCTCCATTCACTGTCAAAACAGTCAAAAAACAGGTCTCAAATTCATTACAATGAGTGTGCTGTGAACAGAGCAGAAAAAGCAGGGTGTTCTTCTCACCCAATTGAATTATGCAAAGGACAATCATACAGACAAATAGACAAAGAGATTCCTGTATTTCTTTTTTAAATGAATAAGTGTATGTTCACTTCAAAACATGAATAAAGCCATTTTTTCGTACTTACTAAGTAGCATACTGTACCTTCTACTATACTTGATACTAAATTATCCTTCTTATGCAGGTATTTTTGGTGTAGAGGCAGCCAGAGGCACTTCGCCTGACGCTTCCAACTCCAACAGTAATGGAGGGCTGCACAGTTCAGGGTGGAGAGGCCAGTCTGCCATGGCGCCATGGCCCACCTTCTCTGACTACACCCAGGTGGATATGACCTATGCTCAGAGTCTGACCTATCCGACCAACCCCGCGCTCACAGCCGACATGTACATGCAGGCGCTCTGCCCCAGCTTTACGGTGGTCGGACCTCCCGCCATGTTGACCTACACGCATGCGCCGCTGATGGCTAACTTTGGGGTGAGATAAATAACCGCTGGCAGTTGTATATGTGTACATGTTACGAATTCGATATGGTCTTATTCCGAGTGACATAAAGTGCAGAGTAAAGGTGCATTCACAACGGGACAAAAGCTAATCACGTTGCTTGGATTGTGGGAAATGTGTCCTTCCGTTGTTTCCCATTCTGAAAAGATCAATATATCTTAAAAAGTACGTTGAGAAATATATTTTTATATAATAAACGTGGCCAACGTAACTCTGTTATTAACTTATATTAATGAAGCAACTCTCATTTCAAAAGAAAGATGTTTAGCAAGCTCAGCATGTTGCTGAGATAATACAATACATATGCTATGTTGATAAAGAGAGAGAGGTTGATATACAGTATCAATTGATATCAACTTTGAATTGTCATCAATCATTTTTGTAGACCATAACTGGGGCTCCACCATTAGCCAGCACCACCCCCCTCCAGGTCGACCTCCAGGACCCAGGCCTGGCCTACATCCCCTGGGCACAACCGCTCGCCACCATGCCCTGCACCATGACCAACTCTGGTGTGCAGTTTACCACATGCTCAACCACGCTGCCCGCATCACCCCTGGTTCACGTGCCTCTGCAAACGCCTTTGACCACGATAATCCCTCAGCTGGAGGCACAACGATCTCAGCCCGTCATGGAACTCCTCTCAGATCAGCATCTGAATGCTGCTGAACCCCAACCACCCCAGACCCTGGATACCTCGACCTTGAAGTTGGACGAAGTCGACCTGCATGATGTGGTCGAACCAGAGTCTCCAAACCCCCTGGAGAGGCTTCTAGAAGATACACCCGCGGAATGTGAAGAGGAGGCTGAGGACGCGTACGACACCACTTTGTTCAGACTGAACGTCTGAATGTCACAGCTAAGTCTCAGAAGTTGTGTGTGTGTGTGTGTGTGTGTGTGTGTGTGTGTGTGTGTGTGTGTGTGTGTGTGTGTGTGTGTGTGTGTGTGTGTGTGTGTGTGTGTGTGTGTGTGTGTGTGTGTGTGTGTGTGTGTGTGTGTGTGTGTGTGTGTGTGTGTGTGTGTGTGTGTGTGTGTGTGTGTGTGTGTCTCGTCTCCCCCCCTGCCATCAGTATTATTCAGTAATCATGTGCTGCCTTTTTCTCATGGATGAAGTAGGCTATTTGTCATGCATTTTGTATTTGACTTAATGACTTCAGTGTTAGTTAGTTCTTTATCTGGACCTGGTATCAGCCAGGGGAGGGGAATAGACCATACAGCAGGGGTGCCCACTGCCCACACTTTTTTGACTTGAGAGCCACTTTCAACATAGGCTACAGTACTGTAAGACATAAGACAAACACACTTGGAATGGGAAATAGAGGGAAAATGGAATTGGTAGTGTTTTTCTTTCTACCGACAGTGTGTACTGTAATATTTTATAAGTGCAGGAAAGTGAGTAAACTACCTCGACGCACCCAAGGTCTCCTGTCTCGCTGTTTCCTTGCTCCACAGTAAACTTTGTAATGCTACTGACATTATAGTGCATAACAATCTCGAAAACAAAGTAATACATTGTGGGTTTGAGCTGACAGGCCCTTCTAAATGTCAATCAATGCCAAAATTTCAATTAAATATATATATTTTTAGGGGCATGTAATGTGATCTACCTGCACAGCCCCTTTGTGATCTGCTGGTAGATTGCGATCTACCTTTTGGGCACCCCTGCCATACAGTATCAGTACTGTATAACTGGCCCTTGAGACTGAGGAGACTCGGTATATACATGTCCTTGACTCTCGGCAGCAATAAGACCCTCCCCCCAGGATTAAACTGACAGCCAGGTGACCTGACCTGCAGTACGTCCGTCAGGTCAGGCCCAACAGCACTTGTGAGAAAGTGTGGAGAAGGGCGCGGTGGGGTGTTGTAAAGACAGAAGTTCATTCCACAATGCGTTCTCATTCCAAACTCATTAGTGTATATTGCCATGCTTGGGCACTATTATGGTCAGGAACCTTTCATGTCCAATGTTGACACAGAGTATACCCTTTACACATAATGTAATGCCAGAATGCATTTCATGGTCCAATTAATATTATTGAACAATTTTGTCTGCAAATTTTATTGTTATTTGAATGAAATGTATACCTGTTATCTTAATCAAATCACATTATTTGTTTTGGTCGAGGAAACCCTACCATGAGCTTGTCTTTACACAGCCTTTAGGCAGTCCTTGTTAGTTTTAAGATGAATAGGATCTCAAATCTTTTGAATGCATTTGTCAATACATTTTAGACATTGAGCTGCCCTGTGTTAGCCACCTTGAACAAGAGGAGGATGCTCTTTGAGATAACTTGAAGACTCTGTGGTGTGTGCTGGTACTGTAGTCGTAGATAAATGGATAGTATGTTGACCACCAAAGCACAACATCTTAGGTTTGATGCTGGCAGGAAACCTGCATTGAATGTTTTTCCTTCTCATTGATTGGTTTACTGTTTCTGATAAGTAAAACATATATAAATACCTTCAAATATTACTCATTAAATGTAAGAATGCCTAAAGGAATCCAATTAATCAATGAATTTGATCTAAAGCGTCAAATAGTAAGAATCAAGGAAATGAAAATAGTTTAGAAAGAACCCCAAAAATAGTAATTTAGAAGACGCAAGAATCCAGACCACAACGAACACAACGTTTTGATAATTTAGTGAAGGATAATTCAATTAAAGAATACATGTATTCAGAAATTGCATATAATCCCAAAGTTCTGAATTCTGAATAGTGTTCGAGGCATATATTTGTCCTTGGTTTTAAAGATGGAGAGGACGTCACATTGTTGATATTAGTTCATTTCCGGGTTGTCACAGGATGAGGACCGGCGTGGAGGATGCTGCCATGTCCTGGTTGGTCCAGCACAGACTATACTGCTATGGACAGTTGTTGTTTGGTCTAATGTCCATCGCTGTGCGCCTACACCTCTCCGCACCACTTTCCCTGAACACTTCACTTTGCTCTATACACACGACGATCAAACATGTAATGTCACAGAGTGAGTCTTGCATTTCAGATGCCTAATAGCTTATATGCCTCAAAGTCAACTTATCACAGGCCAAGAGGTGTTGCTGAAACATGTCTTTAGTGTGGGAGGGCAATCGCATGTGCAGCCAACCAATTATTCTCGTGAAAACTAGGCGCCTCAGGACAAGGATGTCTGGCACCCTTATTTCAGACCAAGCAGACAGAATTTCACAATACAACACAATTAGATTCCTTTTAAAATACTTTCTCTCTCTCTTGTGTGGTGAAGGATATTAAATGCTGCTGGTGCGGGACTGTTGAAATGTGTGTTGGCAGAGTGTCAGTGCATGAGTTTATTCCTTCAGCAGAGATTAGGTTACAGAACACAAGATAAAATAAAAAATAACATGCTCCTACATACTATCTTAGTCTTAAAAGGTCTTAAATCAGACCAGCTAGGATGTCTAAGATATTACATTTTCACCAGTGATAGAAAGTTGAGTATATTACTTGGAGAACAATGTCAATTTCAGCCCTTCAGCACCAGATCTACATTTTCTTTTTGGAGGCATGTTGTTCATGAATCAACAAGTTCAGGCCTAATATCAACAGAGATTGGGATAGAATGAAGTTGGGGAAGGAGGGAGGTGGGGGGGGTGGATTGCATTCAACTGCATGTGGCTTTATTATCTTTATCTTTCGGATTGATTAGATATGTCATTGTATTGCATAATTATTAAAACTAGTCCTCACCCGTTCTGAATATATGAACAGCAAATAATGTTCGCCAGATGGTGCAGTAGAGAGTACTCTCTACTGCCCCATCTGGGTTAATATAAGGAAGTGTAGGCTACAGACAGAAGGACAGACAGAGTGACTGACTGACTGACTGACTGACATTTTTGGGGGCTTTTATAGATAATATAATGCTAGTTTTTGGATAGGGGATACATGACATTGTGACAATTAAGAAAAGTGTGAAGTGAGGGGAGCTCTCATCACTATGGGGTACACACAGACACACAAAGCTTGCCCCTCAAAAATAAAAATCAGACCTGTCTGCTCTGAACTGAGTGGTACTGTACTGTACTGTACTGTACTGTACTGTACTGTACTGTACTGTACTGTACTGTACTGTACTGTACTGTACAAGCCCTCCTCCCTGGCCTCTGTGTGTGTGTGTGTGTGTGTGTGTGTGTGTGGCTGTTAAAAACTCAGCTTCCCATCATACATCTGTGCACAGTGTAAAGATCAACAGCGCCACTTTGTCACCTGTTGGTACCCTAAACAGACAGACAGACATACATACATATAGGGACACACATTGCTGTGCATTGGATATGGCCCCCCCTAGTGGTTGTAGCCCTAAGCGACAGCTTATATTATTTATGGCCCTTTATTGCTTGCTACATAGCCTGAGCTAACGCTAGACCTTTCTGGCCTAGGTGGGAGGGCCGCGGCTCCGATTTGCGCACACCCTGATTGATTCACCGATCTGTCCGTCCTGTTATTGTGTCGACCAGAAGCAGAAACCACTTGTTGCTGGAGTATACTAACGGACTGTCAAAGTTATTTCCACAGAGTCGGTCAGAGTAGACAGTGTGGTGGGTTCTTCAGCCATTCTCCTCATTTTCCTCGCATAGCCTCGTTTGAAGTTCCACTGGTAATGATTTCCTCGCGGTGTTATTTTGAGGGGTGCACACCGCTCAGAGCCCTGACGTCACATCATTTGGAGCGATCCCACTTTTAGGCCAGTGCAGCCCATGCGTAAATCCAGGCTTTCATTTTTCGCACAGACGAAATGAAAGCCTCGGTATCGAGGCTACTTGCTACATGTCTCACTGCTCTCTCACTCATGTTGTAGCACAAAAATCACACGAACGTGTGAACTGAGCGGCGCAACAGTGCCACTTTAGGTTACCCAGCGGCATTGCAGCTGTCCGTATTCAAATAGATATAGGCCTAATAGGACAGACACGCATCCAAACTCAAATAGACATACGGACAGATACACACAGCTGTTCATTGGAGCGGTTAGGCACCGCTCAAAAATTATTGAAGACCAAATGAATACAGAAAAGATGTGTTTGGTGATGCCTTTTTACTGAGGTTTTTATTAATGTCTTGATGAGTACAGATAATGTGTTTGGTGCTGCCTTTTCACAGAGGTTTTTAATCAGTCATTTAATTATTGTTTCTGTATGGATTTTCATCTAAGTCTTATCTTGTCCTTATGTATCATGCCCTAGCTGTATGTGAAATGTGCTACAAATCTTCTTGTTTTCATGTTGAGCTGCGGCAAAAACATTGATGGATTAATGTAAACAGCTAGAGCACAGAGACCAGTACCTATAACTGGTTTTCAGGGGAAAACCCATACTGTGTGTGTGTGTGTGTGTGTGTGTGTGTGTGTGTGTGTGTGTGTGTGTGTGTTGTGCGTGCATGCGTGTACCTTTATCGCTAACATCTATGAAATATAGACTTGTTGTTTGGATTGTACCAAGACAAGGTGCGCTGTTTTTGGAAATCTGAGATCTCTGGCAAATATGATGAGATTCTTCAGACGTGTTCCCAACAATAGGCTACCTGAATAGTTCAATTATAATTTAGACAGAGGTTAAAAAAGACATAGATCTTTTATTTATCTTTAAAAGAGTTCTTGTCCCGGGCGGCTGGCGTAGTTGTTTGGGCACCTTGGCTGGTAATCCAGTCTGGTAGTGTGCCGTGCGTTCGACTCCCAATCCCGACGGCCTTTACTGCGTGTCACCCCCCCATCTCTCTCCCCATTTCCTGTCAGCCTACTTTCATCTACCCCTCTATCAATAAAAAGAAAAAATAAATCTTTAAAAGATACACAATCTAAAATGGTATTAAACAATTCTTTATAACAGCCAAAAAGATAATTTATATGTTGCATTAAATTAGTTCCGTGGTACTTGACTAGTATCACTCAGCTTACTGCAATAGTTACAGGTCAGTTAAATTAACTGAGGTGATTTGTTTGTAAATATTGTAACAATAAAGCTAAATGTGGTGGTTCTAAAAGAACTCTAACGATTTTTGTTCTATTTATTCATTCCTGGAGAAAGGAAAACAAACAGTGACATTCTCTAAGAGGTACAGCTTTAAAGCTATTAGTGTTGCGTTATCACTGAAAGCGCTAGGCATGTTAAGACTTGTGGCCCTTCAGAGAGAGAGAGAGAGAGAGAGAGAGGGGGTATTCATGGCGAATATTATCCTCAAACACCCCCTGAGCAGGAGCGTTTCTAGCATTGATTATTGTGCGATAAACTGTGCCCCTGTGGGTCTGGAGGATCTGAATTTACTGTAGCTACTGTTGTAAACTCTAAGTACTGGACCCTCGTCTGGTTTGACAGACAGGTAGTGTGTGCATGCTGGGTGTGATAATCCGGTTGAAGGATTCCTTCGGTACGGCGACTGCGGCGGCGGGCCCGGGAGAACAATAACGTGACACGAGACAGCATCACGCTAAATGTTCACAAAGTTTATTACACAAATAGGATCACAATGACGTGCACAACAAGATATCAGACATAATAACGTGCCTACTGCAGCAAGGCTGACCTTGCTGTCACCGAGATGTCTCTCGTAGCCTAACTATAAAGTATGCTACAGTTCAGGCAGTAGCCTACACAATACATATCAGGTACACTGTGTCTCACGTTCAAGTACACAGACATGGGCGATCATGATTATATCAGCTACAGTCATAGGAATGATGGAAACAAGCATGGTGGTGGTATGTGTGCATGTACGGTATATTCACAAAGATTCTGAATACATTACTCGTACTGACTCGCAGCATGATGAAAGTCAAACTGTGTGGGTTGAATTCATTTTCAAAAAATGTTAAATCAGTAGTAGTTGGCACCGTCTATAGACCGCCTGACCAGCATGCGTTCTATGATATAGCGGGTGCTTGATAACTGGGGAGGAATGTGTAGAGAAAATTCTGATTGGCGATTATAATACAGACATGCAACGAAAGGAAGCACCTGTGTCTGTGTTCAAGTCAGCTAATTACCCAACCCAAAGAGTGTGTGATTCTACTCAAACTGTCATACACTGGTCTCATTCTGACCTCGGACAAATCCAGAATCTCCAAGAAAGGTGTTATTGTATGCGGGTTTAGCGTTCATTTCATGATTTTCTATACCCGCAAAAAACAAAAACTAACGTCCAGCTGTCACAAAACATTCATATCTATAGGGACCTCCAAACCTAGTCTAGCGAGGCCGTGGATTGGTGCGATGAGCTCAGGAGCACACTATAGTCGAAGAAGCATAGCTTGGCTTCAAAACCAAATTTACATCATAGTCCGGCAGCCGACAGGCTTCTTTTGTTTAAAGTGGGAAATTTGGACATATAGTCATTTTTATTGGCCTAAAATATTGTCTACATACATGTACATTCATGAATCCACTTGCTGACCGGCTGTCGGTATTGGGCAATTTTTTTTATAGGGGTTTCTTGTGACCCTACCATTTAACATCCTATGGCAGGCAAACATCTCAAACTTCCCTTATGCTTTAAGTAGCATGTGACATGTCAAACTATAGGGGTTTTCATGATTCTGAATGCATTCCAAGCATTAGTTTTGCACAAAATACACTTGTGAGAGCCCCGTCTTAGCTCTCGAGGAGTTGATCCCGTAGTTGAACCTGGTTGACGCGCTGTTCCAATGCCATACTGTTTGTTTTGTGTGTCAGCCCCATATTGTGATAATAAACACACAGGCAGCTCTTCTTGCCTTTGACACATTTATTTCCCAAGCAGTGAGTACGGCATCAGTATCTGCGTGATTTCAAAATGAACAATAATCAGCATAGACACAAACAATGGATATTCTCTGACAAGCATTTCTCCACACAGCATTTGAAAGTGGTAACATACCTGTGGTTAGAACCATTTGCCCTTCTGCAAACTGTTAATAAATAAATAAATAATCAATCAATCAATCAATCAATTTTAGCCTCTATACAAGGGGGGGGGGTAGCATTTTTACATCAGAGGAATAAAATCGTAGGCATGCAGTTGTGAAATGCATGCCAATAAGACGTCTGTATGACAATTCAATATTGCCAAGGAATGAAGCAGCATTCTTCTATACACACAGATGTGTCAATTTGGAATTTGGAGCACCAGATCATAGCCTATTATTCAAATGACATCAAACTTCATGTCAGCAACATGTCATGTTGGTACTAAGTGCAGACAGTGTGCAGGAATCCTTTTTTGTCTTATGTTAACTACCTGCTTCCATTGAATTAGGCGTGCAAAAAGGACTTTTGTTTTACTATGTTAGAACAAGAAATGACAATCCCTTAAGCCTATGTGTTAACCACCGACCTTATTTCAGGCATTTACCCAAACATCCATTCAAAAAGACTTTGAGGGAAATAATCATGAATTGCAAAATGCTATTACTTATTTCCACTGGTTTTGGGACTACAAATTTTGCCACTGTATGACTTGCAGCTTGTTTGGTGCTATCTGATTTACAGGTGTGGTGACCTTATACAAAGAAATATATGGGTTGGTCAATACTGACTTGTATTTATTCAAGAAACGCCCTCTGGTATAAACAGATTGATGGAATGGGTTACATTTTAATGTATCACATCTTGTGAAATATTTGTGATAACTTGTGGATATGATAACATTCATTGCTGTGGATTGAAAATGTAACAATTTACAAGCCACAACAGAACTGTGTGTGTGTGTGTGTGTGTGTGTGTGTGTGTGTGTGTGTGTGTGTGTGTGTGTGTGTGTGTGTGTGTGTGTGTGTGTGTGTGTGTGTGTGTGTGTGTGTGTGTGTGCGTGTGTGTGCGTGTGTGTGTGTGCTTGCGTGTGTGCGTATTATGTGCTTGCTAGCGCTCTGGCATGTATGTTACATGTGTGTGTGCGTGTACGTGCTACCGCTCTATGGCATATCCAACATTTCTTTAAGAAAAATCAAGTTTTAGGTTGTGTGTCAACAGGCTTGGGGTATTTCATTTCCTTCTTTTCCATTGCATGAAGATCTAATCTAATCTAATATAATCTAATCATTAATGTCAAAAATTACGTAGTATGACATATTGAAGTACAAACGGCTTTAAAGCTTGTAAATCTTTCCTAAATTTCCTTTCAATGTGTGACTCGTTAACTCTGAGGATTTAATAGTGTACTGCACTTCCCATTTAACTACTTTAAACCTGATGCCCCTGTTTTGGGCATGTCATTCTACAGAAAAAAACCTAGGGATACACTTCTTAAGCCTTTTGTGCAGTGCAGGTATATGCAACTAATTGGGAATCTCATCGTCTTTTGCACAGGGGATTTCCACAATTGCTTGCTTAACAGCTCCCCTAGATTCTTGCACACAGCACACACCCTGATCACTCAGTGCTTGGCTTCTTTGACACATAACATAGTATTTGACATGGATTATGAGCCTATACCGTATTATATTCAGCACACTTGGCAGACTTTCCAGCTGCATGTGTAAAACACCAGAATACTTACATGCTATCATGGATTGGACGTTTTTGGATGTGTGATATCAAATACATAACGGTAGTGGGTCGCACACACCAAAATATTTATTTCATTTTTGAACAGGGACAAACGTTTCGGCTATCCAGCCTTCATCAGTGTGATATGAAATCCCAAATTTGATCCTGTGTTGTTTGCCTTCCATTTGCTGTCTCTCTATACAGTTTTGTCCAAGTTTGTTTTGATGAACGGAGAAAGACCTCATAACAGATTAGACCAAATTGTGTAAGAAGTGAAGTTGTCCACAAAGCCTGGAACTGTAGACAGAAACAACCCCCCCCCCCCCCCCCCCCCCAGCACCAGCACCATCTGTGAGGGATGGGACGCCCTCTTCCCAATGTACATTCTTGCCATCACCGCACTACTGACCCTGGAGGTAAACGGGGAGACAGAGTTCCGCGGAGGTTTGTTTATAGTAGTGAGGAGCTGATAGGTGGTTAGATGTGTGTGTCTTCAACTGTTGTTAACTGTTGTGGTTGCAGTTATAGGAACCAGTCGCACATATACCCAAGATATCTCCTTCAAAGCCTCGCGGCTATTTGAAGAAACCTTTATAAAATGTATAGCTAGACGTTCACCGTCATGGGAAACAAACCGCCAGATACTGGAGGCTTACAGTATCACTTAGGCAGCAAACATTCAATCAAGTGCTGCTTGAGGTTGATCTGAGCTTTGAGGATTGATGGGCTTCAGTCAGGTTTGGCATAACAACAAAATTGTTCAGCCCAAAGCACTTCACTGTTATGATACTGACTGAAGCAGCCATAGAAACAATGGTTGCAACACAAAAGGTGATAACACATGGTTGATAAGACATCTGTAAAACTGGCTGAAATCCTACCTTGACGGCAGAGAACAAGTGGTTGATATCAATGGACCCATGTCCTCGTCCCTCCCAGTGACCTGCAGGGTTTCCAGGGAAGCATACTAGGGCTGTTACTGTTCCTTCTATAGGCCTACATTAACTATCCTAACTGAACAGTGAAGTACATACTTCTAAACATAGAATCAAAAAAGGTTGATACAGGAAAATATGCTATGGAGAAGACAGACGATTAGATAATCCAAACAACATTAAAAGAAAAGTATAATCCAACTCCTCATTGCTCCCTGGGAGGATATAGCTTTAAATGTAAAGATTCACTCGGATTCTAGCTTCATTGAGACAGAAGAGACAACTAAGAAGCATAGTAAAGAGAAAGTACATAAGTAGCCTTAGGAACCAATAGTTCCGGACCCATGAGGCCCATGCAGGAGTCTATCTGTGTCTCTGTGAGACGGCTTAATATAGGCTACATCCAAGGACGGATTAACCCCCACGAGGGCCCATGGGCCGATATAATCGTTTTGACCTAAATTTAACACAATCAATGGCTAATGAAGGGCCTCATGCAGGAGCCCTTGTCAGGGCCTCAAACCCAATACTGCATGGTCCAGTTTCCCCGACGGGCCCCTGAGAGCCAATGGCCACTGGGCCCGGCCCCACCCGCCCAATGGCTAATTTTAACTATTTTAAAATGACCAGCTCTGCAAGGTCTACCCACAATCTTTTTTTACCTGAGGGGGCTTTGGAATAGCGGCGCAGTCGTTACATAAACAAACGCACTTGGAATGGGAAATAGAGGGGTAAGATTGTCTTCCTCCCATTCTGTATGGAAGTGGAAGGTTTCTAGGTTAGATAACTTTGTAATGCTACTGTTTGCTCAGACTGCTCTTGAAAACAAAGCATTGCATTTGAGAACGATCTAGTCCTAGAGCATTGGGGGTTTGCCTAGAAGCCGAGAGCCGACAGGCCCTTCTTGATGTTAATCAATCAAGTCACCTCACTTCAAGTGGCAGATGGCAGATGATCTACTACTAGTTAATTAAGGAGAACTCCTTCTAACGCTATATAGACCAGGGCTATAGATCACGATCTTCTCTGAGCCCCCCACCACACGTATAAAATGCACTTTTTGGGCGGAAAAAAAGGAAGAAAGAATCTTGTCAATGGGATTTTCTCTTGGAAGTATCTGTGGGGCCTAGAGGGCGCAGGAGTGAAGTAACTTTACTAAATATATTTTCCTTCCGGTGAAAGAAATTCATGGCCAAAAAATGCATTTTATACGTGTGGTGGGGGGGCTCAGACTCAGAGTGCATCTACTAGGGAATGTAGGCTTTCTTCATCACAAAACTGTCTTTGTATTTGTGAATAGCGAAATAGTTCTTCCTAAATTAGCAGAAGCTGAGAGGCTGTGCTGCATGCATGTCAAGCGGCGGCAGGAAATGGAGAGGCCCATAGCCTTAAGGAGAATACCTTCTGAGCAAAGTTAACATTTTGCCTGAGGGTGGCGTTACACACTAATTTGTATTGGTCTGTTGCTATTATTTTGTCCATAATGTTGAAGTAATGCAGCAACTGCAACAATATCGACCTTGAACTTTGTTCCCTGCCGCAATCAGGCGGAGTCAGGTTAGCGACTCGAGTCAGATCGATCAGACTGACCTACCGGTAACATACAGTAAGTTTCCAATACCGGTACCGGTTGTCAGTACCAGTGGTGGTACTGGTTTCACGGCCCCTTGGCCTGGCCTGCAGCCTATATGGTGTAGGCTACTGCCCTGTCTGTCTGTGTTTCTCCCACAGATCATGTGGGCGTTGGCCCACTTGAGACTCCTCATTATAGGTGTATTAGGAGCACCTGGCCAGTGCTCCTGGAACCCTATAAAAGAGGGCATGCCAGCCATTCTCGTTGTCCCTCTCCAGATGACAGCACCCTTTTGTTTGTTTCCCTTTACTGGTTGATTTATAGAATCATACATAGAATTATACATGAGCATTATTTAATATTAGTTACCTTTTGTGACTCCTGGTGGCGCTATAACAGGCCGTTCTGGGAATTTTGGGGCAGAGGTTCATCGTTGGCATCCAGGAAGTGTGTGCGCAAAATTTGGCATCGACCATTCGACCGGGTTAACGGTGCGGACGGACACATGGACGGAGTTCAAACCATACTCTCTCCACCATGCCTCGGCAGAGTGGAGAGTGGAGACAACTATATAAATCCTTGCTCAGAAACAAATAGGACGCAGCAAGCACAATATACGTAGGCTTATACGCAAAGTGAAAACAGATGACTATGAATATTCATGTATTTCTATATTTATGACTTGTTCACATTCATTTTAATGTGGACATATAGGGCCTATAGTAGGCTATATGTAGTTCAAAGGGAAGAGAAAAGTCATACCATGACCTCCACAATGCATTAACCTGACACTATGTCTAAAATGTTTAAGAATATAGACAACACGACAAAATTAAGAGGCGTCCTGCATATTTTGTCGTAAATTAAATGTACGGTATATTTGCAAATGTATTTCCAGGGTCGAAATATATTTTCAAGTAGAGTTTTTGGCTTGTTTCATATATTTAAATGATCTAAAATATTATTGTACTGTTCTCCTGCTGCTGAGTTTCAGAGCAGCTGAGAGACGAATAACCATCTAAATCCATAATTTATTCTGACCCCTCCCCGAAAAGGCATATCTGCTTGAACACTTATCTGTAATTTGTATACATTAAGGATAATTAGTGTGGTCTGGTTATTCGTCTAAACTGCTCCAGTGCATCCGCACTCGCCGTTATTTATTTGACAATATAGTTACTTTGTAGATTTTGATTATTATTTGCAAAACATTATCCTACCACTTCAGCCCTTATACATTTCGGCCATTTGAAAATAGCATATCTATGCAAGCTCGCAATGCGTCCCATGCAATGCATTGTGAGTGAATTTTACTTGTAAGAGTTCAGAGAACAGAGTATAGTATTTATACTTGTACTTAAGTAGGTAAATGAGAGTACTTTTTCCACCACCACGTTCTGGCCTATAACGGTCCAATTAAGCCTTAATTGAATGGGTGTCAGGAATCTAAATCAATACTGAGAGGCCTATCTTTGCAATGTCTTTTCATGATCAAATGATGGTTTAGAATAATGAACATCTTGTTTATTTATCGGTATTTATTTGTAGGCTTTATATGCGTTTTGGTAGCCGTAATATAGCGGTGTAGCCTATTTGCCAGAATATAATAAAGCTGTTTGTGATGTTCCATGCGGTAACATGCCGTTTTGATATGCCTATAAACTGCACCCCTGAGACAACGATATTACATCATCATGCAGGCTATGATATTTTCCTAGACAAACAATATATATAGGCCTATATGAATGCAAACATATTGATGTGTTTGTAGGCAGCCCATCGAAATTGAGCAGCTATAGGTTATAGTACAGCGGGTTCATTGCGGCATATATACGAATTTATACACATTTTATTTCACAGTTACAAAACTAAAGCATGTATGAAAAATAAAGTGGTATTAAAGAAAGAGGATCATTGGTACAAAAATAAAGTCAGCCTCTACCACAAACAACAAATAAGAACAATAATGCGCACAACATCCACTCAGCCATTCTCCATTCACTTCAATAAGACATTCGAACCAGACCATTCGGTGAATATTTACCGTTGATTATTAGGCTATACAGACATATAGGCAGTGCATTGCATTTACATCGTCAAATTACGAAACAACACTGTTCTTGACCGGCCTCATCATAATACATTGTAGCACATTTCTGAGCCCATTGGCGCCAACTCCCTTCTGAAATAGTTGTCTTCCACTGGGTAGGGGTATGGGTAGTCTATGGGGCCGTAGTAAGGTGCATACTCCTGGGCAGAGAAGTTGTCCTGCTCAGCCGGCCAGCAGTGGGACATAAAGTGAAGGTCCTGCTGGAGGTTGTTGTTACTCCAGGGCTGACAGTGGTACTGGTCCGGGCCAAAGCCCTGGTAGCTGCCGTCCATCCTGCTGGGCGAGTTGTAGCAGGAGGAAGAGGATGAGGAGGAGAACGAAGAGTCCTGTGGCGAGTAGCTGCTGCTGTGATCCACCGGGCTGGGAAGGTTCACCGAGTCCGGTGGAGAGGGAGCCTGCATGGGACGAGGAATAACTTAATAAGACATGAATAGGTGCAGGGCAATGCATGGGGGACTGACTGCATGTAAACTGAAACGACTGCAGCCATATCCTCAGTGCGCGACACCGTCGTACGACCGAGTGCATTAAGCAAGCATAACAGTGGAGTAGGCAGGCTGCAGCACTTGCAAAGTAATCAAATTACGCATTCAAATGAACCGTTCCCTGCCGGAGTGTGAGTGCTAAGTTTAAACCGAGCCCACATCCAAATTACGCATGCGACTTTTTTACGAACCCAAAATACCTACCATTCCAGGGTTGCTGTAGTAGTCGGCGTTTAGTGAGTGCTGCTCGTGAGACCAAGGCAGCGCAAAGTTGGACTGCGGGTGGTGGTGATGATGGGGGAGCTGCAGGGAAGCGCCGGTGACGACGTTGTGGTGGTTCTCGCCGTTATACGTGTCGCCGCCGCCGCCGCCGGACAACAGCGACATGTCCACGAACTGCCGCTGATGATCAAAGGAGCCCTCCTGCTGCTGGAACTGCACGCTGCACGCGTGCGCATGCTGAAGGGTGCGCGTCCCACCGGCGCTCACGTCCGCTCCCTGGAAAGCTGCAGCGGTTGTGGCGTCGACGTGGTTGCCTATTTTTGCAGAGGTACAGTATACCATGTGAGAGACTGCTAGTAGTGCTATACATACAGTGCACGATGAGCGCGACACGCGTATAAACACACAGGGAGACATTTAAATGATCTGAGAGACATCACATGCTAAGTTGTGATGTCAGTGGTCCACCACCCAACACATTTGAATGCACGTTTATAAAAAGGGGTGACATATGTATGACATTATATACGCTGCACTTTGGGTGCATGTGTGATATAGTTTAGCAATTAGTTCCAAATTGCCCTATCCTTTAAGACAACTGTTCTTGCAGACTGCTTTCATGGGTTTCATGTAAGTATCTTATTTTTGGTTTCTTCTATATAGGCTACATCAGGGGCAGGTTGTTAAAACGGTTACATTTCACGTCAGCTGATATGTCTGTCTTTTGTTTTGATCATCAAACCCACAACAAACGCGTATACAGTTATGTCGTTTTAACTGCATGCCTGCAACGGCAACATCCACGTGTTTCGATTCCACGATTAAACAAGGGCATGTGTTTGTTTGATGAGTGAGCCTAGCGCACGCACATGGGAGGAAAAAAAATATCCTATCCTTCATATGCACATGAAGAAACACACTTATTGCTCTCAGGTTTGTTAAAAGGGTGCTGTATATAGTGGCCATGCAGAACGACATGATGATGATATGATGATGATTATACCTTGTAGAGTGGATACACACAACTCTTGAATATCCACGCGACCTTCACGCACCTGCTGAAAAACAAGAAAGGAAGAAAATGTAACCAAAATGGTTTTAACAATCAGTCAGACATTAAGATATTTGTGTTAATTGGATATTGTTATAGGCCCCCGTAAAATCGGAATCCCCCCACCCCTTTTTCCCCTCACTGTATATGTTTCTTTTCCCTTTTTACCTCCTTTATGATGAATTCCTGTTCTGTTCTATAGGTGTCTATTTGTACGTCTCTAAATGTTTTGATGAATTGAACAAGGTGGACCCTCTTGTAAGCAAGTGTAATGCTTTATTGGGTCGTCCACTCACAGTTAACAGTCTTTGTATTGAGTTGTGCTTGAAATGTATACTGTAATTCTGCAAACTGATAATAAATAGTTAAATCAATCAATCAATATAGGCTATATGGATTTGTGTTGCTGTATGGGTTATGTGTGTGTGTGTGTGTGTGTGTGTGTGTGTGCGTGCGTGCGTGCGTGCGTGCGTGCTTGTGCTTGCGTGGACCTGCCCAGCGCTGAAAGGGGATTACCAATATCATAATTCCGTTCAGGGATTTCAGTTTTTAGGGAGCGGCATGCCCTTTGAGCACGCCGTTCAAATGACATGGTGGGCAACTCGTGTTCAACTTTCAGGGCATAGATAGGGTCAATAATTAACGAAGGCGGCTGCTTGCTTTATTATTATTTAGCTATATCTTTGGCTTTGGGTGGACGTCATATATAGTCTATAGGACTATAGGATGCATGTGTTCATAATGTAGCCTATAGAATACATGTATGCATCATGATAAAGATTTCCCCCACCTATAATATATATTTATTTGCACATTTTAAGTGCACTATATTTGGGAGGGCTATGTCCTATATAGGAGACAGACCGTCCATTCCTTGGACATGGGTTCATGTAAATAAATGTTTAAAACCATTATGAATTGACTTGTCATTTATTGTGTAAGTGTGTATGTTGAGAGGGGGGTCTCTCCTATACCGTTTTAATCGTTTTCAGGGCCGCTCTGTGTCTCTGCAGCAATTCTTTCACCGTTTTCTTCACTCGCACGCCTTGGTATACCCTCTGTTTATCTGCAAAATGACAACAAAACAAACATCTCCTTATAGTGAAAGTCTGCTAAACACAGCCTCAGGGCCAGACAATTTGACAACAAACTATTGGTCGTCTTTCTCTCTATCTCTCTGTGCTGCGGACTTCAGCTCTAATAGCACAGAAATAAAATGTACAATAATAATGTCCTTACCTTCATGGTGAAGCTATGACATCCACCACGGCAATGTCAATCGTGGCCATTACGTTTAAAGTAGGAAATACGCCTATTTATTTTATTTACACATTAAAATTAAAGGCATATAGCCAAATCATTTGTATGGAATAATCTGTTGAGAAAGTGCCCAGTGTTATCTTTGAAAGGGTTTACGTGCGCAGACCTCCCTCGGACTGACAGCAGTGTATTAGTTATACCATCGTTATAAAATGATGCTGTTATAATTAGTGGACGGTAAGTGCTATAGAAAGAACCAGATGCATTTCGTTACTGCAATATAGGCTATGCTGCTATATGGCTGCATGCGAGGCAGTATAGAAGTAGGCTATAGAATAGTCTTCTCATGGGGTTTATATGCTATATGTTCACCCTGGGACCGTGTGCTTTTTGCGCCAGGAGCGACCCCCCTTCATGCCCATATCCACGTACTCTTTACGGCAGCTCCGTTTACACTGTCATCAATAGTGTCAGTCCATGGACTGTTGCGCGAAAAAACACCCCACCCAGATCAGGGACAAGGAAAACGGTGCAAAATATACTACCGTAAGTGCTCATTTCACATCATATAGCGTATAGGCTATGGCTATAGGTAGGCTATGCTATAGACCACATGTTGGGAGAATATAAAACTGGGGTTATTGTCGGTAAAACGTATGCGTGTATCGCTTGTCACAGGGCAGCGGTAACCGGAAAAGTGGTCAAGTGCAGACAAAAGTCGCAAGCAAGTTCCGTCTAAAAAGTAAAATATTGCTTTGAAAACGCGAACGAACACAAACGCCCCGAGTTTAGGCTATGTCAGTAAAAACCTATAGTCTTATTCCGTACAACAATGTGTTTCAGATTCTTGAACTAGGGGCAAAATGTTCTTAAAATCAGAGAGCAGGTTAGCTCCACAAAGCATAGCCTAAACTCACATAGGCTATAACACACTCCCTATACGGCTAAGTGAAATATTTCACCCTAAAGGTATCCTAATCATGGAAAGACTTGTCGCTCTCCCATTTCGAGCAATATTAGACCATAGGCTATATTGTTGAGTAGGCTATGCTATAGCTTGCATGTGTTATTGGCTACACTTTGTCAAGTTTGATGAGGAGGTAGTTGGCAACATTTTATTATAAAATCAAGACCCAAGTGAGCAAATGAAGTATCGAGAGTAAAATTAGCCTATACT
The DNA here is from genome assembly GCF_963924005.1 of Protomyctophum bolini. Classification (NCBI taxonomy): domain Eukaryota; kingdom Metazoa; phylum Chordata; class Actinopteri; order Myctophiformes; family Myctophidae; genus Protomyctophum; species Protomyctophum bolini. Next base: position 37,045,017 of record NC_137870.1, on the reverse strand, counting down.
CAGGAGTGGCAAAGCGTCAGTAAAGGCGATTCGATAAGAGCAATCGGCTCGGCGTATAGTTTCAGACGTGTGCGTGACTGCGAAATCTCGTCTGATAAATATTCATACAACGGAATGCCACTTCACGATTTGACTTAGGCTAAATGTAGCAAATAGTGAGCATAAGTTAACGTCCAGACCAATTAAGTCCCACCAAACCCTATATGCGCCACATAAGATGGGGTTTATGAAAGAAAGTCTGAGTTACATTAACTATAAAACTGTCATAAAATGACATTGCAGAATATATTCTGCAGTATAGTCCTAATAGTCTCTGCATGGGTGCGATTGAAGTGAAGCATAGCCTCTAATAAATACAACTCATCATTATATTTTAGTATGAGTCGATCAACTGTCTTTACTTGTTATAAATCCACAAACTTTACACAAGATTGCTACACATTTTGGTGCACGTCCAAAACCTGACGTAAATTATCAAGGGGAATATATTTAGGGTTTAAAGATTTGTCATACTTTGCTGTCCAAACTTAATACTAATGTCATTTTTTTTTCTCTTTCTGTTGTTCTGTGTTACAGGAGAAAATACTCCATAATCATTTCCAGATGAAAATATGATGTGAAACTCACCAGACATGTTGGCTGAAGGCTCCTGGGAGAAGACCTATGGGATTCAATAACGTCCTTTTCTGGCTCACTAAATAGCCAAGAACGAAATTCTCGCAAAAGTCTCCAAAAATCACAACATAAATTTGTTAAAACAGCGTTAGAGCATACAGCAATATCCTAATATAGCTGGGGATATATTAGTTTGTGATTTTCTCCCTCCATGCCTACTATTTAAAACCCCTAGAACTCAATGATTTGACAATGATTTGATTGCGCGTTACTTTCAATTTGAATATTCAGAAGCAACTCAAAAATATAGATTTTTCACTAAAAATCAATACATATGGTCATAGAAAAATGTCCCCTTTAATATAATATACTGATATTTCACACTTTGACCAAAAAATTATCGACGTTTTATACATTTTAGCCACCTTTTAGACATCAGGGCATCACTCCCCCTCATTACAGTATAGCACTGAAGTTAGTTATATGAGTCAATTAAACAGCGCTCTGACTTAAAGCTGCCGTGCTACATTTATTACAATTGTTCAATATGCTGCCAATATATTAAAATATAATTGTTAACTTTATTTCCCACAAAAAAGTATATATGTGGGACAGTTGTGGGCGGGGCAAAGGGCAGTAGCCATCTTTAGTAGGGCCGCAGACTCCAGGCTTCAGTGCAGTCTCTCAAAGCACCTGCCGAGGCCGTGAAGGGAATGGATAAAGGTCCCAATGGTGGTGTCAATTAAGAAAATCCCTTCATAATTTTCACACAACAGTTTTAGACTGATTATCTTAAAGATGCTGCCTTGTAGGCTACTGTCCAGTGTCCAGCATGCCACCAGAGTTTTCTTAATACAGATATAGACCAGGCTACTGTGACAGTCATTTGGAAATTGCCTTGTTAAGATTTGTAATTAATGTTCAATTATTAATTACAACTCATTAGTTATGTCATTGATTTTAGAAGGAAAAATATACATTCATATGATGCCAATTTGTTACGTTTGGGTAAACTTAAAGTTAGAAATAATCCAAACTATAATATTGCAGTTACAGCTACATTATGGTAAATGTATTTTCTATTTCTAGGTTGTTATTAATATTTAGGCTGTTGCGTGGTCGGGTCAATACATTGATGAGTCCGACTTGCTCCTATAACTTGGTAAAAGTATTAACGTTTTTATGTAACGTTAGCATTGTCTCCCACATGGACACTTACTTTGCCCTCTATCTGTGTCAAAGCCATTTTACTATATGCTATACATCTTCGCCCTCGCCCCTTTCATTTTGCTGCAACACAGTATTACACAAAACAAATCACACCACAAAACGTATTAGGCCTTTTCAATTTATTTTTCCATAGGAGGCCTACTATTACATTACATTACATTAGTGGGACTAGTCTAGGATAGTCCCTATCCCTAATGTCACCATGTGGCATATGCTCCGAGTCTAGTCTAATCTGAATCTTCAGTCCAACGCATGCGGCGTAGTGGTAGAAGGCCGCCATCTAGTGGCCAAAGAGTGTTCTTTGGTATTATAGTGCTATTTCTCAGATATTTTAAAGAATAGTTATTATTTTGTCTATTATTTCCGGCGTATTTTAATATTTGAATCAATTCAGTAGATTTCGAGATTTAGTATTATATTTTAATTTATTCAGTGTTTTCTCTATATGACCTCTTGACCTGGACACCTCAACCTTCACATCAAGTATTAAGAATCAAGTATTATGTGTTTGTTTTTGTGAACTTACAACAAACTTATTACTTACAAATGTAATTAGCAAACACTTCCCCCGGCCCAGAATGATTCACAGTCAAAGCTTGTCATTAAGGCAATTAACAGAGTTAATGACCTGTTTATTACCTGTTTTATGTCGGGTTTGTGACAGGTGGAATACCGGACTTCTCGCCTCGGCGAGTGGACCTCACCTTTGGCGAGTGACCTTCCCCTTTTGCTCAAGGCCAGGGCAATTTGTTGATGGGTATAGGCTATCTACTGAAAGTGTGTTGACCCTGGACATTTCCATTGCAACACAACACAGTCCCTATAGTCAGCTGAAGACTTCAGAGAAACCACATGCTGCATGAGTATATATGCATGCACTAATGGAAATTATCGGTTCTGTTGCGTTGCTCATTCATGATGGAAAACCCTGGGGATTTCTTCTTCTTGCCTCATGGCAGCTTTTCCAGCTCCCAGTCTGGGTGTTTAACTGGAAGACCTTTCGTTTACCAGTGGTGGAAAGTAACTGTATAGGATAACTAGAAAGAGGCAATTCTGGGAAATTGCAAAGTGTGATTGCCTACATCGCAGCCGTCGAAAATGGAATCGCTTTTGGCTCCGCGTTGATTAAGCCACCCTCGACACGCGATTCAGATTTGGGACGGATCGGACATTCCGTGCGTGCAATAGGCCCTCCCCCTCCCACTAACTTCGGAAGACGATTACGGCCGAACGATACAGAAGATCTCAAATCTGACTGTGCCGTTTTAATCGGATAGGTCCCGAGATCATGTGTACCGATTGTTGTGAGATTTGAGCCAGTATTGCTTTGTGTTTAAAATATAAGGGTTTCTCCATTTCCAGAGAAATGATCACTTTGGAATTAGGTGATTTCTTCCTGACAGCAGAGATGTTGCATAGCAGATATTCAAGCAAACAGACAGACAGAGCATCCATGTAGGCATTTTGAAAGTTTGGAAATGGTAAACAAACCTTGGTCAATTTCTGTGATGATCAGTTCAGTTCTTTATCAGCTGTGTCCACCAATGGAACTTACAGCTGAAAATAATGTAGAAAATATAGGATTTTACTCATTTACATTTTAACTATATTTAAACAAATACAATGTAAGCATTTAGCAGATACTCCTAATGAGAGAAAACAATAACCAAGGTATTCACATATTGTACATATAATGCAGAAAGACAGTGTATGTATGAATGAAGTGACATGTGCTTGTAGATCTGCTATTTTCAAATCTGTATGCTATGGCATTTATATTTCTACCCGCAATTTGCAACTCTAGATTTTTTTATAATGGGATGAAGCTAGAGTTGTATTATCCTCCATTGACTCCCCACTCAACACATTTGGTTTCCCATTTGCATAAAGGTCCACTGTAGACATGTTATGAGCTATGTTCTTCCCCACAATCGACAGACAGACAGACAGACAGACAGACAGACAGACAGACAGACAGACAGACATTGCATTCATGTACATTTGAAAGTTTGAAAATGGTAAACAAACCTTGGTCAATAATTCTGTGATGATCAATGTCAGTTCTTCTGTGTGTCATCAGCTGTGTCCACCAATTTGATTCCAACTCACTGCTAGTTGACTCACATGGATACCAAAGGCCCTGACTGAGGTCATCACCTCCCTTGTCAGCCAATGAAAAGGCCAGACTGCTCTTTCTCTGCCTGAGAGAGGTGGTTCTAAGCTCATGCCATGTGTGTGTGTGTGTGTGTGTGTGTGTGTGTGTGTGTGTGTGTGTGTGTGTGTGTGGGGGGGGGGGGGGGGGGGGTGTAGCACCAATATGTAATGGATGTTTTACATTCATTATTATTTCACTTGTAGCCTACAATAGTGGTTCCCAACATTTTTCATGTCAAGGACCCCAAATTGACACTCATTAGCCACGGACCCCCATTTGAAAATATATGCCAGGGACCCCCATAAAAGAAGATTTTTACGGTTCTAGGAGTGATTTGCAGTTAATGACATTTCAAGGATCCCAGTTTGACCTGAATTAGGCTACCGTTCCCCATTTCTATCTGTGGGACCCCACTGTATATTGCAAAATCAAAGTTAATTTAACTGAATGTACAAATGTACAGTGAAATTGGTTTACCCATATAGTATGTAGTACACTCTCAGAGTTTCAGACCCATAAGGGTCCATTTGGTTCCTAACTATCATTTAGCTGAGGACACCTAGGGGTCCCCGGACCCCACTTTGGGAACCACTGGCCTACAAGCCAGTTGGTATGAGATGCTATTTTTGTGGCAATAAACCAGTTGAAAATATAATTAAATTCTAAATACTGTACATCCATAATTGGACAATACAGTCACAACACCAACTTTGATGTTTTTGCAACAACCAGGTAATTGTTTGTGCAATTGTAGCGCCCCCTATGGATGAAAATGGAATAGCTTTTGGCTCTGTGTTGATTAGGCCATCGTCAACATGTGATTCAAATTTGGGGAGGATTGGACTTTCCGTTTGTGATGTGTGCAATTTTTTGTAAATTAGGCCCCTCCCACTAACTTTGAGCTGATTACGGTCCGAACGATATGGAAGATCTAAATTCTGACTGTGCCGTTTTAATGGGATAGGTCCCGAGATCATGTGTACCATTGTGAGATGTGGACAAAATCTGTAGGAGGAGGAGCAAAAAGTGTGTTTTGAACAAAATTCAAAATGGCGGGAAATCTATCTAGACGCAAATGGGGGAGATGCGTCATGACCCAAGGAATCCAGGGAAAAAATATTTTTGATTTTACGACCTACGGTTCAAGAGTTATACCCCAAAACGTGAAGTTGCCTGTTATAGCGCCACCATGAGGCCGACCGGTATACTTTTAATATTATATAATTAATTTTAGTAATTATGATGAATCTCTCCTCCAAGTCTTGTAAGTATAACCCTTATGGTCTCAGAGGAAAAAATACTTGAAAGTGAGTTTTTGCATTTTCCCATTCATGTCTATGGGGAAATTTAATGCACTAATTCAATTAAACTATCCTACAAATGTCTTAGCAGTTGATACGCAATCGATTCCCGATGCCCGTCGTTTTGACATATGGCTCGAGTGCGTGCGACAAAAACTGTGGGAGGAGTAGCACGTAAAAATAAAGTTTATCTATAAAGAAAATAATAATAATAAAGGAGAAATAAAAGTGCATAAAACAATAGTCTGATTGCCCTCAGGGCAATCACACTAACTAGGATTGTATTTGATTTGACCAAATGGCGCCCCCACTGGTTGCCTTGAGAAATGGCACCATGGTTCCCTTTAATTAAGCCACAGGCTCACAGCTGTAGGAAGAAAGACGCGTGCGCCAGTAGAGATACAGATTTTCAACAGCTTGCACGCAACGCACAAACAGCGCAGTGAAAGAAGAAAGAAAGAAAGAAAAGTAGCCTACTTTATTATTTGTTTATTGAACCCTGCGCTTTTGAGACCTTTATTTAGTTTATGTCTGGAGCCTGTTCTTGTTTTTTGTTTGCCCCGTTTATTTTGAACTATACACTCACACAACACAAACTCCTACCAATAATATCAACCTGTGGCAGTCATCAACAATCACCATCGACAAACAACTTCAAGTGAGTAAACAACAACAAGACGCCCAAGTCCCAAAGTGTGAGCACATTAAACCGTATATCTCTGGTGATAATAGAAAGTACTAATTTTGAGGTATTTGTACTTCAGTATTTCCAATTTCAAATACTTTTTCTTCTACTCCACTACACCCCTTATAGGCAAATGTTGTACTTTTACTCCACTACAAGTATTTGAAAACATGAGTTTACTAAAGAAAAGGTTGATACATTATCCACTTTGAAAATAGCTGATCTACAAGCTCACAACTTGTCGCACCTGGTTATTTTCAAAATAGTTTTAATACATTATATACATTTGAAAAAACTTGAAATGGGACACTCTGCATATACTTTCTATTTTTGGTATACTTTAAGTACATTTAGATACCAATACTTGTGTACTTTTACTCAAGTAAGGTTTGAATAACAGACTTTGACTTTGCAACATTGATACCTTTACTTTAAGTTAAAACATTTGAGTACTTTTTCCACCACTGCATATTCTTTAGCCTTGAAGGACTTGCACCCATGCACCCAAAATGCACAAAAGTTACATTTTATTACAACTTCACATGTATTTTCTTTTTAAATGTGAGAATGTCTGTCCTCCTGAGTGCAGGCTCCACTTGTGTAGTATGAACAGCGGTATATACACAGAGTACACTATATACAGTTAGAGTATAGCTATATACAGTTAGGCAATTCCCTATGAAATCCTATTATTCTTCACTTCATATAAATATACACAGGCCCATACGTATCTGTATCTGTATGTGTGTACGCACTACGCAGTAATATAATAATAATAATCATAATAATCATGAAGAACAACATTCGGCCAAAATGTCCTCTCAGTACAGGGTTGTGTAGCATGGAATGCCCTTCCTCTGCGTATAAGGGATTGTGCTACATTTCCCTCTTTTAAATACAATCTGAAAAAGTGGTTGCTTGAAAACCAATTAGCTGCAACCATTCATGATTATTTTAGGTGTATTTATTTTTTCATGCTGTGTTCCCTATGTAATGTTATGTAAATGTATTCCACTGTTTGTCTGTTTTTCCGTTTTGTGTTTCCTGTGAGGACTGCGGATGAAAATTAGCAACTGTGCTATATCCGGTGTATTTACGTCCATGTGACGCCCATTAATATGCATTGTCCTGTCCAAATAAACAGATAAAGTAAAGTAAGATGATGATGATGATAAGTCAAGTGTGTCCTCTTGTTCTTGCTGGGACACATAATTCCCTTTGACAAGGAGTGGTCCGTCTAATCTCCCAACGCCACATATGCCATTTGCTTCACTGAGACCGTCAGCCTTGTATAGCCTATACATTCGGTTCCATTTGTACACTCTCAGACTAGTCAATAGGACCTCCTGATCTCGTAGGGTGACCAGGAGCTGCCGTCCACCTTGACCCAGGAGGAGGACAGAGTGTCTCCATGCGGCGGCAGGCTGCCGTCGGCCTCCTCTGCCCCCTGCAGCGGGGCCATCTTGGACAGAGGGGCGTCGGCGGACGACGTGCTGCTCATGTAGGGAGGGCAGGAGAAGGAGGAGGAGGAGGAGGAGAGGCCTGGGTAGGACCCGGTGGTCAGGGCGTGGTAGTGGCTGTCCTCCATGGCGTGCAGGGTGGTGTAGGGCTGGGGGGTGGAGGTGGTGGTGGGCCCCAAGGCGGACCCCCGGCTCGGGGAGCGGTACTGGGACGGGCTCCCCGCCGGGGCCTCTGGGCTCACCATGGAGGCGGGGATGCTGACGGAGGCCAGGCTGTCAGGACAGATGCCGTCCACTTGGGATATAGGGTCCGGAACAGATTGCTCCCATGACTCTCTCTGGGAGAGGAGAGGAGAGGAGAGGAGAGGAGAGGAGAGGAGAGGAGAGGAGGGTCATTTATATATTTGAATACTCTCCCCTATTCATGATGATACATATATGGATTCTGTTGATTGCATCTGATCTGAAACCAACTCAATACTGTCTTCAAACTCTGCTTTGCTTGTTTTGTCTTTCCTTTTCATTCCCATTTATTGAATTTTATCCTGGGTGTGTTCAGTTTGTTAGTGGACTTTGAACGATATGTTTGTTTTATTGCAATCTGTAGTTCTGAGGATTTGGGGTGTGTGTGTGTGTGTGTGTGTGTGTGTGTGTGTGTGTGTGTGTGTGTGTGTGTGTGTGTGTGTGTGTGTGTGTGTGTATATATGGGCATGCGTGCACGCGTGTGACTGGAGTATGTTACCAGGAACAGATGCGAGGACTCTCCAGAAAAAGGCGGTAGCAGAGAGGAGAGGGCAGACGAGGGGAAGATAGACCCCCCACCGCCGGTGAAGGCAGCGCTGCGGTAGTCGCCGAACGTCTCAGGGTAGTAGCTGTCGATGAGGGAGGGGTACCCACCCATGGCAGAGGGGTCACAGCCCAGGGATTTACCCCCCAAGGAAGAGGGGTATACATCGCCGGGGAACTGCTTGGTCGACGGGCAGAAGTCTGAGTCAGACAGAAAGGGTCTTCTCATTCCGTAGTAACCAGGTAACATGTGCGATCCTATAATAAAAAATATATAATATAATTACAATAAACAACCCAGTAGCTACTTTGTTGACTGGATAGGCAAACATTTGGTGAAAATAGGCAAGCATTCAGGGAAAGGGAAGAAAGGAGGGACATAGGAGAGGCTGAGTACAGAGTAGACCAGTGTACCCCAGTCAAAAAAGAAAAAGCATAATGGCTTTATGTGGTTAAGATCATTTTCAATTCATTTTGTGAGCTGGGGAGTCCTGTGACATTGATATTCATAGCTCAAAGTAAAGAGTCTCACCTGGCATTTGGACAAATGATGGAGGTGTGGTGGATCCTCCCTGTGATGGGGAAAAGAGACAGGTGTTACAAGTTACAGTAATGGGATGTTGTGACATCATGGCATCTCTCTGAAACGTCAAACCTCTGCCATGCATCATCTAACAATCATAGATAGATAGATAGATAGATAGCGACAGAGAGAGAGAGAGAGAACACGGGTGCAAGATATAGGAGAGAGAGAACGTTGCAGTGCAGGGCTGCATACAAGCTCTCTTTTGTTTGCGTAAGGCTAACATGAAAGAGTTGATATTAAGCCTGTGCTGGCTGGCAGGCAAGCAAATTTTGAGGGCAGAATTTGAATGTGATTTGCGATTGCCAAGACTTCCTCATGTGTCCCATGTACGGCTCAGTGCATCTCTGAAGGGTGCACATGGAAATGAGCTTGTTCAAGCTTCCAGGCGCACAGCGGCTTCACGGCAAATGCCTGATGGAAAGACATGGCGGAGGAGGATGGGACGGGGTGAGGGTGTGGGGGCAGGAACGCCTGGCAAACCCTTTCTGACTGTCACCAATGTGTGTGATGTGGAAACATGGCTGATGATATCGCTTGGCCCTGTTCTACACCAAACCATTCTGCTATTCTTCCTGAGCACAGCTGTGTCTTTTTTTTTGACCATCTTTTGATGAAACACAATATAGACAAACCTCTCATCAAAAACAACCTTTCCAGCCTGGGCCGTGGCTCAGCGGTCCAGGTTCGACTCCCAATCCTGACGGCCTTTACTGCATACGTCATCCCCCCATCTCTCTCCCCATTTCCTGTCAGCCTACTGTCTGTCCCTCCGTAAAAAATATAAAATAAAAAAGGCGAAAGCCACAAAAAAAAACCCAAAACCTTTCCAGTCAACACTGAAGCCATTGGACAGGTCTTCTGCATAATGTTTTAACCACTTAAACCCTTTGTTGACCTAGTGTCCCCCAGGCATCTATCCTTGGCCTAGTTTTGTGCTTCTACCCAAATCAATCTCCTTACGAAAAGTCTACAAACCCCAAACACACACTGAATGTCCACCTATTCTGATATGCCCAGGATAATGTTTATGTGGTCAAAGAATAAAACTTCAATAACTTTATATTGAGGTATTCAAGGACTGCTGGAGCGGTTCTCCTGTCCAAACCTATTGTAAACCATTGTGTTCCCTCAGGTCAGACTCACCATGTCACGACATGAACAGAATCACCTTGTGGTTAGAGTTTGTACCATGTCTCACAAAGGCTCTTTCTGCTCTGACAACAAAAATAGAAGGCTGTTAACTCTAGCAAAGAGTACACATGAGTGAGAGGTGAGGTTTGCTTTTAGCTACTGTGTTTTCCACGCATAACTGACTCTTTAGAGCTCAGCCTATCTCGACTCTCCATTTCTTTTTTTTTATTACAGTTCAACAGACACAGATAATACGAGAGCAATAAAATTATTTCACATAATTGTTGAATGGAGTGACGGTTTGTATGCAGGTTCGCCATGGAGGGACTGTCGTCAGACTGGCAGGTGAATTCGATAAGGGGCACAGTTGCGACAGCCAGTTAATTATAGCTATGGGGACATGGGCCGTGGGAAATTGCTCGGTTTCTACCGTTTCTTTTTTATCTGCAATATAGGCTGGGAAAAGGGTGACGGGGACTCCCCCACACTGTCTTCAAATGCAAGAAATCACTTTAATGGTAATTGGGAATACAGTGTTGTTTTGGTCTTAGATCTTCATCAGGTTATCTTAAGATCTTAGTAGATAACCAACTCATGTATAATAAGTTTAATATAATAAGAGGTCACAATGCAATAATCAGCTCGTAATGTAATAAAATCATGTGTGCATGATGTCTTGTTGCATAATGTAATGTGTATTATGAACCTTACTTAGCTACCAGGTCTAATGACAGAAAAAAATATATATAATCCCATTATGGTAATTTCTTGCTTTTGCAGACAGTGTGCAGGAGTTTATTTTTTTCCCCTGTTGCTATTCTTGGGTCCCCACCCGGTCTTCTATGCACCTGTTGCCTTTGTTAGTTTGCAAAAGACTATAAAAAACAACTTTGCTGTGATACATACACCTTGAATAAATGGGAACTGTGACCTCTGACCTCGGCTTTGACATAGTGGAGTGTGGATAGATGACATTACATTTGATTGTATACAGGTGTGTAACCTCGTGGACATCACACACTCACATGATCATGTGAGGATGACCACACCTTAGGACTCAGTCACCTAGACTTGCAAGACAATTAGATAGATCATTGCATACATATGGGCTGTATTTTGCGTGTCTTAAGTACCAGGTCTTATTATTTGAGACTTGGAGGCGTGATCAATGCCATTTGGCTATTCTGAGTGTCCAAAGAGCATTGACCACGCCTCCAGGTCTTAAGTTAAGTAATAAGACCTGGTACTTAAGACACACAAAATACAGCCCATAGTGTCATGTATCCAATCGTATGAATCGCTATAGTACTTCCAAAACACCACAGTCTCACACAAACATATAACTATACTAAACACGAAAAAGAAAAGCAGACTATCATGCACAAACGAGGAGTGCACCTGGGTGAGCGCACATTTGTGAACTCAGCCTTGTGTTGAATCCAAGTAAATGCACGCCCAGGCGTGCTCCTTGTTTGTGCATGAGACTGTTTGCAGCAGAATTGTTTTTAAATAGTAAAGTGTGAGTGACATAGGCTACTGCATGCTATAATCAGATACATCACACTCGGAGTAAAACAATTTGAAGGTCAATTAATTTAGTCACCCCTGAGATGAAGGGGGAAAAAAAATGTTTGCCAGACATACAGTATGAATTGACCAAACACATGCCAATTAGATGTTTCCTTTGACCTTTTCTCTGGCAAAACCCAGTGATTCAAACCCAGAACAGGCTGACATTCAAGATGCATGCCTTATCGGTTTGGACCTACTTGATCTCTGTGAAGCCATTGTGGATATACCCACGCACGCACGCACGCAGAGAGCAGGGATGACATACCCTCGCTGTCATCAACTGCTGCTGGCGAGCACCCGAGGAGAGAAGTGGGCTACGGCTCCTGGTGCCTCACTCAAGTGCATCGACTGGTACACTACACGGCTCTCATGAGGGAGTGGCCGTTTTGGGATATGGAAAACAGTGTGACCACTTTGGGCCCAGTTTTACTGGCCCAGTTGCCGACTAGCGGTGGATTGTGGAACTGTTCTTCCATAAGTTTGATTGCGCACCACACAGAAAGGCTTGGCAGTATCGTGCAGTATCAGTTGTATCTGGGTGCCTTGTCACCATGAGCATGGAAACCAGAAACCATGTCATAGTAGTATAGGATTACTTGGGGGTTAAGTGGCCAGAGGCATACTGTATGTGGTCCCGTCCTGGACCAGAGTGCTGCTACCATGGCAGATGAGCATTTTGATCACAAATACATCAAGTACAGTAGCCTACATCAGTACTCAGGCGGGTCTCCCATTGTCTGCTGTGATGGTATCTCCTCTTTTCTCTCTCACATGTTCTCATGTAAAGAGCTATATTGACAGGCAACTTTGTTGTTTTTACGTAAAACATTGTGTAAAAGATCCCAGCTTTCTGAACAGACCTTTTCAGTGACCTGTCCTATACACCGCATCCAATACTATACAGGAGTCGGCTTCTTAAGGTCCTGGGCGCGTTTTTTTCCCCGGAAAACCGACACTGCTAAAAATCTGAAAAAGCACAGCAGCTAGTGTCCAGGGACCTTTACGCTTTTCTTTTTTATCTTTTCTGGAATGTGTTGCAGTCTGCAACCGATTCATGTAGCCTACAAATTAAATACAGTTGCAGAAGAAACTGTCTGCAATGAATTACAAATCAATGTCACTTTATAAATGACTGCTTTCTTTTTTTAACTAGCATTTTCCACACCATCCCAACTTTTTAGATATTGATATTAGATTTATTGACAGACGGCAGGACGGACGGATGGATGGATGGTCGGTCGGACAGACAGACAGACAGACAGACAGACAGACAGACAGACAGACAGACAGACAGACAGACAGAACTCTACCATCTCAGTACAAATTACATCACAAATCCATCAAGTACATATAAGCACTCAGGCGCGTCTCCCATTGTCCACTGTATCTCCTCTTTTCTCTCTCACTGCCTGACTGGCTGGTGGTCTACCTGGTCTATAGAACGGACACGCTGATGAACAGAGGGCAAACACGGTCCTGTAAAGGGCTATTGACAGGCAACTTCAGGATGAAAAGCCCTTCTTGTTTGTGCAAGTTAACCCTGATGTGAGTGTGTGTACGCTGAGTGTACAGGTAGCTTATGTGAGCGCGCATATGTGTTTGTATGTGTGCACATTTTGTTAGTGTCTGTATATTTCGTGAGTGAGTTCGTTCGTGAGTGAGTTTGTGAGTTTGTGAGTAAGTGAGTTCGTGAGTGAGTTTGTGAGTGAGTTAGTGACAGAGAGAGAGACAACAATAGGAGGCTTGTCTGTGGTCTGTACATGGGCAGAGGACAAACAATGCACGCTGGCAGCAGGTGTGCGTGGCTCTGACTTTGCATAGACAACCTCCTGTGTGACCCAAAGGCCCATTCTGTCTGTCTGCTACCCACCACAACACGCACACACACACACACACACACACACACACACACACACACACACACACACACACACACACACACACACACACACACACCTCTCCCTCACCACACCTTGGGAGTGTTGGAGTTCATGGAACCATCGCCATTTACTATCATTGTGTAGTGCTCTTTGTGAGGTTAGGATGGGAGTCCATGCTTTGTGTCTTTCCCTATGCGCCATGCTCGGGTATTTACCCACAGGCTTTCAGAGCGCCGGAGGGATTCAGACTGCAGAAAAAGGTAACTTTTAGAGGGAGGTACAGCTGGTCAATAGGCCTATGGATCGTCGGTACACAAAAAAAAGCCCAAATGTAAATAAGTTAGGGGATTTAATGGACGGCCTCGTGATTGTGTCACCAACAGAATGTCAACTGTCATTGTTCCCATATATACCAAGAGACGCACTGTCTGTCGGTGCAGGCTCTTAGAATAGGAGAAGGGAAAGAGAACATCGATACTTGTTTTATCCTGGTGTTATTGACGTGGACGTGCACATTTAAATGTTCAACATGAACTTATAATGGAACACAAAAACAGAGTAGATTTGACTCACTGAGTATCGGGGGCCACCTGTCTGTCGGAGGCGCTTCTCTGCCAGCAGGTCTTTCACTGTGTGCTTGACCCGGACACCTTGGTACACTCTCTTAGAATATTCTAGATGGGCAGAAGGAAAGACAACGTTTATACCTATATCAATCAGTGTTTTAATAATGAATAGAACAATGAACCTTTTTAAATACAATTTATTTACAAGTAATTATACTCATGGAACCCTTTACTGCATTGATAAATTAACAGTTTAGCCTAGGCATTGATATGATAACATTGTTGGGAACTCCGCACAAATTCCCACACAGCCCCACAATTGCGTATTCATTTGAATGTTTCACAGTTTTATGTATATAAGTGAATAACACTTTGGGAAACGTCGTGTGTAAATGGCATGGAAATGTCCTCTGGTTTGGTCCATGCAAATGAACAGTTAAAACGAGGCAATTTATTGCAAACATTATGGACTATTAGACTAACACTAGTGAAGGCAAGATGCAAAGCCCCGTGTTGTGTGTAACATCAGTCTATGCAGTAGTTTGTCGTCCTAAATCTCAACGTGAAGTGTTACATTATTGTGATTGTGATTTGAGCACATTCCTGGGAAGCAGAAATAAACCCAATGAAAATGCAAACTTTATTATGCAAACGGAAATTGCATGCAAAAAACGTTATGTAAAAGATCCCAGCTTTCTGAATGGACCTTTTCGACCCCCCCCCCCCCCCCCCCCCCCACACACACACACACACACACAGAATATAATTATGTCCACCATAACATTTCATTTAAGCCATGGACTCGCTCGCATTATCATTATAATATAACAACCACAGACTGCCCCATAAAGAAAGAAATACAAAATATCCAATGTTCTCATTGACACCCAATGTTGGCTTTCTCTACAGGTATGTCAGCACAATTATTAGTATTTCAGGTATTTCTTTCCACAGGTGCATCCCATGTTTCTTTTACTTTTTATGACAATATATATCATATTGCACACATGAATCAAGGTAAAAATGTTAAGCAAATCCAAATCTTCATCGCTAGATTGGTGAGATTACAGCGATGCCAACCAGCTATACATACCTGTCCTACACTGCATTCAGATACTGTATACAAGAGTCAATGGGGCTTCTTACCTGTGTCCATTGTGCTGCAAACGCTGGCCAAATATCACAGAAAGCCTTGCCTAGAGTGTTCAGTCCCTGTGTTCAGCACCATACCAAGCATCACACTACACTGGAAGTCTTTTTTACCACTTGGTGAAAGAGGGCAGGGACAGATGAGACATGCCATCACATCACATACTACAGTATACACCAGCCTCTGCAGCATTCTGAAATGACCTTTGTCTATTTGGTTAAAATGCAAATGTTTGGTAGGGACGTTTTTAGACAATTTGCATCCGCAGTCGAGATTAGGGGGAGCGGACATCAATGCAAGCATCGGGCAGGGGGGGGGGGGGGGGAGAGAGAGAGAGAGAGAGAGAGAGAGAGAGAGAGAGAGAGAGAGAGAGAGAGAGAGAGAGAGTGTCAGAGTCTGGGAAACAGCATCCCCCCTCCTCCCTAACCCAGTTTTAAAAGGATGTATTGTTTGTTTCCACATTTTGACTAGCTGCTCCTGCCTGTTTAGATGTGAAGGTGTGTGGGAGACAGCTTGTATCTGAATGTGCTTTGTATGCTTACAAAATGAAATATATGGCATGCTCACTATACTACTGTATGAATAATATGTACAGTATGTATGTCATATTGTCATATCTGACAGTGGGAGATAAAAGAACAGGTCCATGTTGAGTTTCTAGTTCCAGTAGAGGTAAGGATATAAGGCTCTGTAACCGAGAGACAAGAAACATGTATTACCTTATCCATAACAGGCACGCTAACCAAACTTTTCCATGGCACAGCGTAACAGTTCTGAGCACACTATATTAAAAAAAAAAACATGGACTTTAGCAAACAATTCAGTCTGTTGCAGATACAGTAACACTGGTCTTGAATTTTTGTATACTGACCAGAACAACCAGTATTCTTTGTGAGAAGTTGTCACAAAGTATAGGCTGTCTCACAACAATCCACCGTAGTCCTGAGTACTCCTGACAATCTCTCAGGGAAAGGAAGCTTCATGTTTTCTGATAGTGTTATTACTATTTCTTTATTTCTTCATTTACAAAGTAGCTTAACAATTAACACCATTCTACTCAAATTGGGGTGCAGAAATTATACATGTGTTACAGCTGACACTAGATGTAATGTAGCTGTGATTCAACTCATGGATAATTATCCTGCAGTATATGACTGTGACTGTTGTTAAAATGTGGGCAAAGGCTTGGGTATTATTATTGCAGCAGGTATCTGGTGGATTTGCATGTTTGCATCTATGTTTCAAAGAAACATGACGTATTTAACAAGTCATCATGCTCACTGGCTCAGTCATGACTCTGAGCTGTATATTGTGATTGGTCAAGCTTCTAGATCGTGATAGAATTTATATTGATTAAATAAATGATGTCCAAACAAATGCAGTGTATTCAAGAAAGAAGTATTTGTTACAAGAAACTTTGGTATTTGGTAGATTTAAATACAGTACAGGTCAGCCTTAAGTTCCAGGTTAGGCCATTATGAAATAGGTTTAAATTCAATGGTAAAATCTTGCCTCCCTTTACCCAAAAAAGGAAGGGGGCCGGGCAAAATACAAAGGTATTTTGTTTTTGTCTATTTTGTATTGTTGCTCCCCATCCCCTTTCTCCAAGAGGACCACAGCGGAAACAAGCCTATAACGGCTTTCTTGTGACTCTATCCTTTTTAATGTAATTTCAATAAAGTAACCAAATCAAGCAATCAGTTAGTCCCATTTCATGCTTTTCTGTACCTGCTCCATTTTGAATACCAGGCTTTTTTTTTTAACAATATACTGAGGAAATCATCTGGTCTGATCATGTAATCATGTCTGATCTGATGCTGGTGAGTTTCTGCCAACACTGATCATCCTGTGCTCGTCATCCTCCAGGTGGAAAACAACTGCTCCATTATGGAGGTGGCAGCAACCATGACATCATCCTTTGGGTCGCTACTGTCACGGGGCAACCCGTGCCTTATACACACACATACACTGATGGGTAACAAGACAACTCACCCTGTTTCTGTTTTCCTCCCAGAATATTCCCCTGTGAGGGGTGGGAGAGGCTGGACAGCAGACGGCTGGACTTTGAATTTCTCTAACTATAAACTTTCATGACAGCAGACAGCCTAAGTTCAAATATAATTTATGAAAAGCTACTACAGTGAAGTCTGTTCACAGAAGTTGTTGTAGGATATGTGGGGATTATCTGACGAGGTACCATTTGAGTGGGCAAAACCTTACATATACTAAATAATACTAAATTGTTTATAGGGTCAATATAAGTAAAATAATATAGCCTTTCCACAGGAGTATCTTTTTATATTTTTCCAAAAACAGCCAATAGCATATATTACAAAGTTATCCCCCTCACTGGTGAAAATTCCGGGAGGAAAAACGAGCAAGCACCGGGGTGAGTTGTCCAGTTTTCCACTGATGGAGAACAATGCACACACCTAAACTGCACAGTTGCATCCATTTAACTAACTTTGCCGGACGGCTTGGAAGACGGTGGAAATGGACATTAGTGCATATTTATATTATTTATTATTGGTAACTCGCAGTGATTTGTAAAAGAGAACACAAGTACTTCGCATAGATTTTCACGGTATATGTTTATGGTCAATGTGTTTAAGTGTAATTGTTTGGCACCTGTCTCTCCTTCAGTGCTGGTGTTCCTCTTGAGTGGGGGAAGGTACCAAGTGCTATAGAGCAGGAGGGGTGTCTGTCTTGTGTTATGTTCTAATCATCTTGATGTTGTGGCACATGTAATGTATCTGACATGTATTTGAATTGGTTTAGTTAAACTAGGTAATTGTGTAAGTTAACTCATGGGCCGTGGTTAGTCAGATGTTGAGTTAAGTGGGTTACCAATTACAGAACTGTTCCTTGGTATAGTCTTACCTAGTATAAGAGGGAGGCTGCAGGGGCAGTGAGTCAGTTCAGTTTGAGGCAACCAGAAGGTAACACCCAGGGAGAGCTGCCCTTCATGGTAGGGTTTATAGCCTAACAGTTTCTCAAGTTCTGGGTTTGGTTTCCTAATTTACTTTCAAGTAATTTTCGGTCTTTTGTAAGTTTAGTCTTTAGTGTTTTGTTTGTTAGGCCTGTGTTTCCACTGTAAATACACTGCAACAGGGGGAAATAAATCACCCTAAAAGGTATTTTTGGACTTTGGCCACTTGGCTAACTTTAAGTTACAGTAACAATTTCTTGAACCCCAGTATTCATATTCCCGGGGGGAACATTAGCCAAGTGAGCTTGTAGATCGTCGATTTAGTCATGTCACTTTAGCCTGGCTAATAAGCCAGACGCGAATCAGCCGTTGGCAAAAAATAATTGCCTGCCGGCACGACAGTGTGATTAGACGGCTTATTAGCCCATCAATGATGTGGGTAGAGCTCCGATTCAGCCCCTGTACGCCTGTGGTGTGTGTGTGTGTGTGTGTGTGTGTGTGTGTGTGTGTGTGTGTGTGTGTGTGTGTATTCAGGCTCATGTTATGTGTCATGACAGCTGTACACTGTGCACTGTATACCTTTTTAATTACATTATCAAGATCAGACTGATAAGAAGCTCTCTTTCCAAAAGCAACGGACTCCCTACTTCTCTGGATGAGGTGTGTCAAATGCATGTCTTACCTTCACATGCTGTTATAAGTAGATATCGTATATGATATGATATGACAACTGAATTTCCGTTGCCACAACAGACTCCTCTATGGGAATATAGTCAGAGGGAGAATGCCTGGGGGTGTTGCAATTCTATGGAACAAGAAGCTTGACTCCTACAGTAAATACAGTAAATGTGATCAGGCTTGGTGTGGATTGGTGTATTGCAATACATTTTATTCAAAATGATAAGGACTTTGTCATTCTGAATGTGTATACACCCTATGAGCGTCGAGAAAAAGGATGGATATCTAGATGTAATTGGTGATATGAATGCAGATATTTCAGATTGTCAGATCATTATCAAGCAAAGAGTGTCTGTCCTCATATATTAGTGAGGCTTGGCATAGCACATCATGGCTGGACCACTGCATTAGCAGTAGCACTGCTGATGCACATGCCTCTCTATCATGTATGGAAATTATATTGTAACAGCAACAACTGATCATATTCCGTTTGGTATGTCGATACATCGGTTGAACAGTTACCTGGTTTGTCATGTGATGATGGGCACAACAACACTGTAAAGGTAGACTGGTCTACACTTACAGAGGAAGATTTTATAAAATGTTATGCTCTTACAGAAACTCATTTAAATGCACAAATATGCAATAATGCTATTCTGTGCAAGGATGCTAACTGTAAGGAGGAGGAGCATATAGGCAACTAAGGCAAGCTCTTATGTCTTATGTATTTATGTATAGTTGGTGCTCTGCATGAAAGCAGTAAACCATATCACAAGCAGCTCAGTGGCCTTGTGGTTAGAGTGTCCGCCCTGAGACTGGGAGGTCGGGGTTCAATCCCCGGCCAGGTCATACCAAAGACTCTAAAAATGGGACCCAGTGCCTCCCTGCTTGACACTCAGCATCAAGGGTCGGATTGGGGGTAAGTCCCTGCGACATACTAGCGTCATGTCCAGGGGGTGTACTTGTACATCAAGCTGCCTCACGCTACAGAAACAGGAGATAGGCTCCTGCCTTATGGGCCTCATGGCTCGGCAAGGCTACTTACTATATCACAAGCATAAGAAAATAGTGTATATAACATCAGACCTGGTTGGAATGAGGTTGTAGCTATAAGCATCATGCAGCATGATATAAATCCTGGGACAAGGGCAGGAGCTTGAGCTCACCAATGCCAGGTTTAAGTATGCACCTGGGTGAGCAGTATGGGTTAGCGCCCCAGCCTGTGTCCTCCGTGAGGAGGAAGCCCAACAAAACTCGTGAGGCCTTTAGGAGGGCCATTATAATCCACCACTCCTGAATGGAGTGCCTGGTGCTGGGAGTCTGGTGCAACGCACAGGTAGGGTGGCCAGACGTCCGGTTTCACGCCGGACAGTCCGGTTTTAGACCCACCTGTCCTCCTCCCACCTCAACCTCTGGCCGGACACATAATTGTCCGGGTTTTTGTGATATACAGTGCTTGTGCCATAACTGTCATTTACGTCGTCTGCCTGGGTATTAAAATCTCTGCAGCGCTGCTCAGCTCCGAAGCGAGTGGAGACGTTCGGAGTGTTGCCATGTCCGCTTAATTATAAGCGACTTTGGGCTTGTTTTATATAATAGGCTACTAAGCCTAGTCAGGCTTCTTTTGGGCTTGTTTTCATAGACATGGTTGCTTGGTTCTCTTCCAAAACCTGGCAACACTGCCAGTGGGATGGTCGGTTTGTTACTTTGTTGAGCTCTCACAATCAATTTAGTATAGTTAATGCAGAGATAAATAAACCAAATATGCCGAAATGAAAAACTACATTTAATGAGCAATATGGAGCTCGACATCATAAAGAAAGGGAGGCTAAAGCACTGTGAACATACATATAGGCTACTGGCTTCATTCTATTTCTATGTCCTACACCGATGACCATAAGACTGTATAAAAAACCCCACAAGAAAGAGATTAAACATAAAACATACCGGTATCTAAACATGAAATAAAATTAATTGATTATAAAATGAATGGCCTTTGTGGTACCCTATAGCCTAATTTAAAAAGGTTAATTTAATTAGCAAATATATGTTCTCTGTGGACATAATGCTGGAGAGGATGGTGGTGAAAATCAGGTGCAATAGTAGTAGTAATAATATTAATATCTGGAATCTGGGGGGGGGGGGGGGGGGGTCGGGGGAGCGAGCCCCGCAAAAAGTGTCCTCCTTTCTGAGGTCTTGCAGGTGGCCACCCTACGCACAGGTCCTGGGCCTGGTGAGAGCAGGAGTGGACCTGGTGAGACAGGAGTCAACCCACAGAGCCTATAGTCCTTCCACGCGCCAGAATTTGGTTCTCCCAGTCCCGGGCAGAGTAGTTCTGGAGCAACGGATTGTGTGGCCAGCTTGCTCATTCCCTGATGGACTGATCTAGGGTAGCTACTGGGACATAATTCGGGAATTGATCAACCCCGGCTGGGTCGCCTGAGTGAGGGGTATGATGTTGGTAGACCCGAAACCCCGTTGACCTCAGGAAACATCACTGAGGATACGTCCCAGGTGCATCCATGCAATGTCTTTTTTATTATTATTTTTAGTTATGCTATAAGATTCATTCATAAAAATTAACAAACCATGAGGGCTGACTCCATTGTAAAGAAGCTATTAAATAACAACGTTGTTGACTTCTGGAAAGAAGTGAGACTTTTAAATAAAAGTAAAGCATCATTACCATGCTCTGTAGATGGAACATGGGGGCATAAAATATAGCTGAGGTATGGCACAAGCATTATAGTAACCTTTTCAACTGTGTCCAAAGTGAAATGTATAAATCAGACAACATCAAGAGTGTTGACTCTATGGTTATTAAAACACAGGAGGTATATAAGCCATGCATAATAACAAGGCCTAGGTGGCATTGCTGCTGAGCATATTAAATATGCCAGTGTAAAATTATCTCCTCTCCTTGGATTGTGTTTGACTGGTTTCATGGTATACGTCCTGATTCTGCATGCTCTCTGTTTTATTACTCCCAGTTATAAAGGACAAGGCTGGTAAAGTTAGTATAGTGTTCCTTTTTTCAGACCTATAGCTTAAGCCAGTATACTGTCTAAAGTATTGAAAATGATTCTGTTGGACAAGATAAATGAGTACATTGACTCCACAGACAATCCATTTGGATTCAAACCCAAGCATGGCACTGATCTTTATCTATGCTTTAAAATAAATTGTAAACAAATATCTCTATACTCAACAGTCCTTTAAGTCTTTTATTGATGCGTCGCGTGCCTTTGATCGTATCAATCATAATCTTTTTTTATTAAATTAAGCCTAAGAGGGGTGCCTGGGGGCAGTGGGGGCATAGTTAGGATCTTGGCCTATTGGTATGCCAACCAGACCATGAAAGTAAGTGGGGCAATAGTAAATCAGGCCCATTTGGGGTCACCAATGGGGTCAGACCGGGAGGAATTTTGTCACCTATTATTTTTAATTTATACATGGATGATCTGTCGAAACAGTTGAATGCTTGTAACACTGGTTGTATGCTGGGTAATGATCTTGTCAATCATTTCATGTACAGTATGCAGATGATTTAGTCATATTTTGAGCCCAAGTAGCGCTGCGGACTACAGCCAGTAATGCCAGTAAGAGTGTTGTTCTTAATTGTAGAACAAAAGTTAAAAATAAAATCCTGATTTTAACACTCTTGGTGTCTGTAGTAAAGTAAAATATCTTGGACAATTTATTACAGAACAGTTGACATGATGATGATGATGATATACACAGACAGTGCCAGTGCCGTAGGATGTATGCACACTTGCACAGGCGAACACCCTTGCACGTAAATTCAGTATGTGTTCAGAAGCAGTTAAGATTACTCTATTTATAGCTTATTATTTATGTCACAAATGCCTGTCTAACATGTACATTTGGACTGTTTTTTTATTGGATGTATTGTATTTTGTGATTTGTATGTTTTTCTATGGACCCTGAAGGCCTATTCATACTCTGGATTTTCGGTGATGAGGTGACCACCGCTCCGGTGGTGAGCTGACCACCGGAGCTGGAATAACGTTGAGTGGTGGTGAGTAAAAACAGAGAGACGGGCTGGAGCGGTGGCGGTGGGTTTGCTCTTCACCACGGCTCGTGACGTCATGCTGTAGTTCGGTGGTTACCTAACCACCGTAAATCCAGACTATGTATGAGCCGTCAGGCTGCAATAAAGGCATTCATTCATTCATATTGTAAAAGTATAGAACCAGTAAGACGCCTGCGGGCAATAAGCGACCTCGCCCTAAAGGGTGAAAGGCCATATATGGAGCGGTGTCTTGAGTGTACAGGGTTTGATGAGGTCAGATCAACATATGGAATGTCAGAACAGGTCAGCTCTATATATGGAGATCTATGGGTGGCAGCGGGGGAAGGCCATTGATAATTAATGGCCAGTTTTGAGCGTTTGTCCCAACACAAACATTAAATGCAATTGACAATGGCCATGCAGTTTTGTGTGTTTGTGTAAACACCAGCATTGCGTAAACAAAAACATTGAAGACACAAATTCTGATTGGCCCGGAATGAGATGATGTGATGTACAAAGATAAGATCGCCCCTCACTTCACACGAGTGTGATTTTTTAATAGCCTATATCCAGACAATCTACACACTGGGCAAAGTCTCAACATGTGTCTTTTACAAGCAAACGCTTAATTGCCGTCTCTTGGAAACATGTGTTTGAGTGTGATTTTTCTTCCCATGGCCACTCAGGGGCTCCGTATGATTCTGTTGTTGTATGTAAATTGGAGTCAATCTATAAATACAATAATTAAAAAATCACACCTGTGTGAACTGAGTGGTGCAACTCCCCTCTCCCCCCCTGCCCCTCTCTCTCTCTCTCTCTCTCTCTCTCTCTCTCTCTCTCTCCCTCTCTGTTTCTGGCATAACGGCGCCACTTGCCCCTACTGGTACTCTAAACATTGGGACATAGTCACATAACAGAGTTGACTTCATCGCTGTGAATTATTGTTACCCAGCCATCCGATCAATCACAAATAGAATTGAGGAGAGGGTGAATTGGATTTACTGCTCAGAGCACAGATCCAGTCTAGAACCTGCCTTTTATCATGATGATGATGATCAGATGGACCCACATGATCTCACATGACGGTAACCAACCGTGCTGTTACCAACTAATAGACACACAAACACACAAAGTCACATGATGGAGAGGTTAGCAGTACTGCATAAATAATTAATGATATCCATGAAATCTTTAACATGGAAGTTAAATTTAAGTAATGATAATGATGTACCGTGCATGTTCACATCATGTATACTTTAATGTACTTTTCTACTTTCTACTTTTATATATATATATATTTTTTTTTTAACAAAAGGTGCCCACTCTTCCTTAGTGCCCACTCTTCTCCTACTTGTGTGTTTGTTGTTGTGTCAAGTGATGCCATTGTGTATAGTTTTCATTGCTGAATACTGGTGATGATTGGGGGTCTATAGTAAGTAAGTAGGTACTAGGTAGTGTCTCTGAAATACCTGTAGGTGATTTCAAAGCTGACCCCTAGTGGAATCTTTTGGTCAAGACGACGAGTAGCTTCGAACCGCATGCCTTTAGACAGTCTATGCTTTAGACATGCTTTAGACCACGAGTCTACACAGCGTTTAAATCAGATTAAAACATGTTATGTCCACTAGAGGGCAGTGAAAGACAACGCTGCATTGAACAGTTAAGAGCTTTTTTGTGTGTGTGTGTGTGTGTGTGTGTGTGTGTGTGTGTGTGTGTGTGTGTGTGTGTGTGTGTGTGTGTGTGTGTGTGTGTGTGTGTGTGTGTGTGTGTGTGTGTGTGTGTGTGTGTGTGTGTGTGTGTGTGTGCACGCGCGTGTGTATATAATATATATATATATACACAGGTAAGGAAAACAGATGTGGTCAAAACACATAAAGGCAGCCGTGCAAGACAAGTATAGGTACAAACAGACAAGACCCTGCCTTATCTTCTTCCCAAGGCTCTTGATGGCTCTGCTGATGATGCTGTTCATTATTCAACCCAGCGGCTGACTCTGATCACAGCACACTTTCTCTCTCACCATCAAAAAATAATAGACTTGCACATTCCTCTCCTCTCCTCTCCTCTCCTCTCCTCTCCTCTCCTCTCCTCTCCTCTCCTCTCCTCTCCTCTCCTCTCCTCTCCTCTCCTCTCCTCTCCCCTCCAAGAAGATGCTATCCTTTGGATCTGTTACATAAGAAATGTTGATGTTGAAGAGGCCATGTGGGCCTGCAACTTTGTATTGCGCTTGTGTTTATTACAGATGAATTACAGTTAGGTAAACTCATTTGACATTGATTGAGCTGTCCGATTTTATCGTCAATATTTTCCACGTATAAATATGAGATGAAACTCATATTCTCGGTGAAATCCCATAAATGTTGCTTTTTTCTTCTGTCGCCATCAGGAATATTAAACACGTTTCTTATCACAGGACGCTGTCTTGGCCCATTCAGAGGAATTTTCCAGAAGGGCTGAGTGGTCGGTCTGCTGTTGCTGCTGCTGCTGCTGCTGCTGCGGAGGAGGAGGAGGAGGAGGAGGAGGAGAAGGACACTGTATTGGAATCAGGCTGAGTGGTTCCTGTGCGTAGTATGCACATATAGGGATTAAACTCATAAAAACAGAATTCCAGCTTGTAAAGCTTCGGTATGCCTCAAGTGACTCCCCGACTCACAGACACAGGTCTTTCTCCTTGGAAACGACTCTGCCTCGTCACATCGAAAGAGAAATGCCTGAGATTCCTCAGAAAGTCTGGATGATGTATTTTGCTGAGTGGGGTAATATAAATGTTTATTCAAAGCCCGAGCTCTCCTCCGCTATATACTCACATCGTATTGTAGGGAATGATATCTCACCAGCATGGATCACTGTATCGTCACTCTGCATTATTTCCATGCTGAATCTTTGTAATAATATGAAACCTATAAAAATGTATGCCGTCCAGAGCTGGACAGGGGTTCAGGGGCCATCAAAATGTCCCTGTACACGGACAAATGTGTCTGCCTCACTTTGACATTTAGTTTTTGTACACACAATTATAATATAAGACCCAATTACGAATGTCAGTCTCAGGTTTTCAGGAATTTGTATGACACTGATTTACTATGACACTGTGTCATAGAACCGCTGTCCTGGGAGACTCTAATGTGCCATACACTGTACAGTATGTCACATATACTGCCATACAGTGTAGGCTATGGCACATTAGACAGAATCCACTAAGACAGCGGTTCTCAAACGTTTTATTTTCAAGGACCCCATACAGTTACAGACCTGTAATGGTCATTTAGGGCTATAGCTCTTCATGTGTTTGTCTACTAACTTTGTATGTCCATGGCAAAAATATATATTTTTACAAAATGTCCACCACAAGCCAGCTTGATGCCTTCTCTGCACTAGTACAGGTCCACCCATGCAGCGGCCAACTGCCAATATCTAAGAGATTGCAGATTCCACTGATATGGAAGTTCACTAGTGTGCCCTCTAGTCACCAAATGAACACAACAGCTGTCCTGTTGCAGTGAAACATGTTTGATAAAATCAAAACGGAGCCATCAGGTAGCACGTCTGCCCTGCAGACAGTTGGTGTCATCTGTTACAGTTAGGGTTAGATTTAGTGTTGACATAATTATGACCGGTGGCAAGCATTTGGCCCCGGACATGGAAACCTATTAAGGTGAAGGGAATCTAATCTACTTTCTCTGGCCTTTTATAAACAAGCTATAAGGAAGCAGAGGCCCCAGTCTACAAGAGATGGAAACCTGAGGTGAAATTGGTCAAAATGTGTAAGATGTTATTATTGTTAATTGGATTCTCTTATACTTGCTGACAGACTCCAAGGCTTTGGAGCGGTCTGCCTGATGATCTTAGGCTCGACATTTAAAGCTCCCCCTGAAATCTCTTTTTATAGACTTGCTTTTATATGATTCCATGGATACGGTTACTTTTACTGTCATGGATTTACTGTCGTCTTGTTTTTACCCATGTTAATGGATTCAAAATGTGAGAATGTGCAGTGGTTCTCAAAGTGGATTCCGGGGACCCCTAAGGACCTCCAGGAGGTCAGAGGGGGTCCCCATGCAGCAAGATTTGTTAACATAGCATCAAAATATCAGATGTTATTTTCAAATCATTCTGAAAAAAAAACAAACACAAATCTTGTATGGGGGTCTCTGAAACTAATGACGCATTGTGAGCTTGTAGATCAGCTATTTTCAAATGGCCGAAATGAAGTGCGGTTAATGTATGTTTTGTAATAATAATAATAATAACTAGAAATGCACTCTGTCGAGCAGCACTCTGTCTGTTGGAGCAGCGGTGGCCGAACGGTTTGCGGAGCGGTCTTGATATCGGAAGGTCGCTAGTTCGTATCCCCGGACCGGCACGTTAAAATGACCACCGCTGAAGTGCCCTTGGACAAGGCATTGAACCCCTACCATGAAATGTTCTATGAGCAGGGCCTGGCTGTAAACAAGTTCTTGAGCTTAGGGGAAGTTTTTGTCACCAAGTTCATAAATTGCTTGCGCCCTGTTGCAATTGCCTACACAGGATAGGACAACGTCTGGTCTCCACAAGAGAGGGTCCGGCCCATTCCTCTCTGTTATGTCATATGACGAGCATTTAACTTTTAATATCACAATTATTGTAGCTAATCTAACTGAATCTGGAAGTATTCCTTTATTAAATGATTCTTCATAGTCTGGAATTGTAACTGATCAATTTTCTTTTGTGACTTTCGCCTTTATTTTATATGGAGGGACAGTCAGTGGTGTAAACTTTATTTATATAGCACATTTCATACATAAAATGCAACTCTGTCACATTCTGTCTCTCCCTCAGTCTCCACACTGGCCTCCCATATCCCATTCCAGCACACCCAGTTCCATTTACACACCTGTCAACTACCTAATCAGCCCAGCAGTGAACACTTCTCCAATCAACCTGCTCACTATAAAACTGGACTCAGTACAAACACTCATTGTCAGTTCATAACCTGTGTCACAGATGTCCTGCCTGTTCATGTGTTGACTTTGATGTCATTCTGATTCATGCCTGATTCCTACCTGCATTCCCCTGTGTAAGATATCTCGTAATTCTTTATTAAATACTTTATTATTATACTCTAGTTTGTTGTGACTTTGCTCCTGGGTTTAACTCTGTCTGCATCCTTGACAACTAAAGTACTTCACATATTAAACTTTATTTATATAGCACATGTCATACATAAAATGCAACTCAAAGTACTTCACATGAAAATAAAAAATAACAAGCAGCGGAATGCCAGAAACAAAAAGTAGGTCAATCTACAATTAGCAAATAAAAATAGCAATACAAAACTAAAAC
Source organism: Protomyctophum bolini (assembly GCF_963924005.1). NCBI lineage: Eukaryota > Metazoa > Chordata > Actinopteri > Myctophiformes > Myctophidae > Protomyctophum > Protomyctophum bolini. Next base: position 37,016,938 of record NC_137870.1, on the reverse strand, counting down.
ATTAAAAATGGTAAGGAAATTTGTATTGGATAATACATTTTAAATTGATATTATTAGATATTCAACTTTATTGACATTTATAATTAAATTGGTGTCTTTACACTGTAGAATCCATTGTTGTTTGTTTCTGTTGCTTAACTCTGTTGCTTTAATTACATATAAGTGTCTATTTGTTTGTCTCTAAATGTTTTGATGAATTGAACAATGCCCTTTGTTCAATTCATGCCATACTATAGCACGCCGTTTTTCATCATTTTTAAGGATTTGAAGAAAATTCAAAATTTCAAAAAACATGGGTTATAGCCCATCGTTTTTTGAATTTTTGAAAAAAATGTTATCCTCATTTTTCATCATTTTTGAACATGGGCTATAGCCCCTACCGTACGGCATACTATAGCACGCCGTTTTTCATCAATTTTGAGGATTTGAAGAAAATTCAAAATTTCAAAAAACATGGGTTATAGCCCATCGTTTTTTGAATTTTTGAAAAAAAATGTTATCCTCATTTTTCATCATTTTTGAACATGGGCTATAGCCCCTACCGTACGGCATACTATAGCACGCCGTTTTTCATCATTTTTGAGGATTTGAAGAAAATTCAAAATTTCAAAAACATGGGTTATAGCCCATCGTTTTTTGAATTTTTGAAAAAAAAATTATCCTCATTTTTCATCATTTTTGAACATGGGCTATAGCCCCTACCGTACGGCATACTATAGCACGCCGTTTTTCATCATTTTTGAGGATTTGAAGAAAATTCAAAATTTCAAAAAACATGGGTTATAGCCCATCGTTTTTTGAATTTTTGAAAAAAATGTTATCCTCATTTTTGAACATGGGCTATAGCCCCTACCGTACGGCATACTATAGCACGCCGTTTTTCATCATTTTTGAGGATTTGAAGAAAATTCAAAATTTCAAAAAACATGGGTTATAGCCCATTGTTTTTTGAATTTTTGAAAAAAATGTTATCCTCATTTTTCATCATTTTTGAACATGGGCTATAGCCCCTACCGTACGGCATACTATAGCACGCCGTTTTTCATCATTTTTGAGGATTTGAAGAAAATTCAAAATTTCAAAAAACATGGGTTATAGCCCATCGTTTTTGAATTTTTGAAAAAAAAATTATCCTCATTTTTCATCATTTTTGAACATGGGCTATAGCCCCTACCGTACGGCATACTATAGCATGCCGTTTTTCATCATTTTTGAGGATTTGAAGAAAATTCAAAATTTAAAAAAACATGGGTTATAGCCCATCGTTTTTTGAATTTTTGAAAAAAATGTTATCCTCATTTTTCATCATTTTTGAACATGGGCTATAGCCCCTACCGTACGGCATACTATAGCACGCCGTTTTTCATCATTTTTGAGGATTTGAAGAAAATTCAAAATTTCAAAAAACATGGGTTATACCCCATCGTTTTTTGAATTTTTGAAAAAAATGTTATCCTCATTTTTCATCATTTTTGAACATGGGCTATAGCCCCTACCGTACGGCATACTATAGCACGCCGTTTTTCATCATTTTTGAGGATTTGAAGAAAATTCAAAATTTCAAAAAACATGGGTTATAGCCCATTGTTTTTTGAATTTTTGAAAAAAAAATTATCCTCATTTTTCATCATTTTTGAACATGGGCTATAGCCCCTACCGTACGGCATACTATAGCATGCCGTTTTTCATCATTTTTGAGGATTTGAAGAAAATTCAAAATTTCAAAAAACATGGGTTATAGCCCATCGTTTTTTGAATTTAAAAAAAAAGAAATATCCTCATTTTTCATCATTTTTGAACATGGGCTATAGCCCCTACCGTACGGCATACTATAGCACGCCGTTTTTCATCATTTTTGAGGATTTGAAGAAAATTCAAAATTTCAAAAAACATGGGTTATAGCCCATCGTTTTTTGAATTTTTGAAAAAAATGTTATCCTCATTTTTCATCATTTTTGAACATGGGCTATAGCCCCTACCGTACGGCATACTATAGCACGCCGTTTTTCATCAATTTTGAGGATTTGAAGAAAATTCAAAATTTCAAAAAACATGGGTTATAGCCCATCGTTTTTTGAATTTTTGAAAAAAAATGTTATCCTCATTTTTCATCATTTTTGAACATGGGCTATAGCCCCTACCGTACGGCATACTATAGCACGCCGTTTTTCATCATTTTTGAGGATTTGAAGAAAATTCAAAATTTCAAAAACATGGGTTATAGCCCATCGTTTTTTGAATTTTTGAAAAAAAAATTATCCTCATTTTTCATCATTTTTGAACATGGGCTATAGCCCCTACCGTACGGCATACTATAGCACGCCGTTTTTCATCATTTTTGAGGATTTGAAGAAAATTCAAAATTTCAAAAAACATGGGTTATAGCCCATCGTTTTTTGAATTTTTGAAAAAAATGTTATCCTCATTTTTGAACATGGGCTATAGCCCCTACCGTACGGCATACTATAGCACGCCGTTTTTCATCATTTTTGAGGATTTGAAGAAAATTCAAAATTTCAAAAAACATGGGTTATAGCCCATTGTTTTTTGAATTTTTGAAAAAAATGTTATCCTCATTTTTCATCATTTTTGAACATGGGCTATAGCCCCTACCGTACGGCATACTATAGCACGCCGTTTTTCATCATTTTTGAGGATTTGAAGAAAATTCAAAATTTCAAAAAACATGGGTTATAGCCCATCGTTTTTGAATTTTTGAAAAAAAAATTATCCTCATTTTTCATCATTTTTGAACATGGGCTATAGCCCCTACCGTACGGCATACTATAGCATGCCGTTTTTCATCATTTTTGAGGATTTGAAGAAAATTCAAAATTAAAAAAAACATGGGTTATAGCCCATCGTTTTTTGAATTTTTGAAAAAAATGTTATCCTCATTTTTCATCATTTTTGAACATGGGCTATAGCCCCTACCGTACGGCATACTATAGCACGCCGTTTTTCATCATTTTTGAGGATTTGAAGAAAATTCAAAATTTCAAAAAACATGGGTTATACCCCATCGTTTTTTGAATTTTTGAAAAAAATGTTATCCTCATTTTTCATCATTTTTGAACATGGGCTATAGCCCCTACCGTACGGCATACTATAGCACGCCGTTTTTCATCATTTTTGAGGATTTGAAGAAAATTCAAAATTTAAAAAAACATGGGTTATAGCCCATCGTTTTTTGAATTTTTGAAAAAAATGTTATCCTCATTTTTCATCATTTTTGAACATGGGCTATAGCCCCTACCGTACGGCATACTATAGCACGCCGTTTTTCATCATTTTTGAGGATTTGAAGAAAATTCAAAATTTCAAAAAACATGGGTTATAGCCCATTGTTTTTTGAATTTTTGAAAAAAATGTTATCCTCATTTTTCATCATTTTTGAACATGGGCTATAGCCCCTACCGTACGGCATACTATAGCACGCCGTTTTTCATCATTTTTGAGGATTTGAAGAAAATTCAAAATTTCAAAAAACATGGGTTATAGCCCATCGTTTTTTGAATTTTTGAAAAAAATGTTATCCTCATTTTTCATCATTTTTGAACATGGGCTATAGCCCCTACCGTACGGCATACTATAGCACGCCGTTTTTCATCATTTTTGAGGATTTGAAGAAATTTCAAAATTTCAAAAAACATGGGTTATAGCCCATCGTTTTTTGAATTTTTGAAAAAAATGTTATCCTCATTTTTCATCATTTTTGAACATGGGCTATAGCCCCTACCGTACGGCATACTATAGCACGCCGTTTTTCATCATTTTTGAGGATTTGAAGAAAATTCAAAATTTAAAAAAACATGGGTTATAGCCCATCGTTTTTTGAATTTTTGAAAAAAATGTTATCCTCATTTTTCATCATTTTTGAACATGGGCTATAGCCCTACCATACGGCATACTATAGCACGCCGTTTTTCATCATTTTTGAGGATTTGAAGAAAATTCAAAATTTCAAAAAACATGGGTTATAGCCCATTGTTTTTTGAATTTTTGAAAAAAATGTTATCCTCATTTTTCATCATTTTTGAACATGGGCTATAGCCCCTACCGTACGGCATACTATAGCACGCCGTTTTTCATCATTTTTGAGGATTTGAAGAAAATTCAAAATTTCAAAAAACATGGGTTATAGCCCATCGTTTTTTGAATTTTTGAAAAAAATGTTATCCTCATTTTTCATCATTTTTGAACATGGGCTATAGCCCCTACCGTACGGCATACTATAGCACGCCGTTTTTCATCATTTTTGAGGATTTGAAGAAAATTCAAAATTTCAAAAAACATGGGTTATACCCCATCGTTTTTTGAATTTTTGAAAAAAATGTTATCCTCATTTTTCATCATTTTTGAACATGGGCTATAGCCCCTACCGTACGGCATACTATAGCACGCCGTTTTCATCATTTTTGAGGATTTGAAGAAAATTCAAAATTTAAAAAAACATGGGTTATAGCCCATCGTTTTTTGAATTTTTGAAAAAAATGTTATCCTCATTTTTCATCATTTTTGAACATGGGCTATAGCCCTACCATACGGCATACTATAGCACGCCGTTTTTCATCATTTTTGAGGATTTGAAGAAAATTCAAAATTTCAAAAAACATGGGTTATAGCCCATTGTTTTTTTAATTTTTGAAAAAAATGTTATCCTCATTTTTCATCATTTTTGAACATGGGCTATAGCCCCTACCGTACGGCATACTATAGCACGCCGTTTTTCATCATTTTTGAGGATTTGAAGAAAATTCAAAATTTCAAAAAACATGGGTTATAGCCCATCGTTTTTTGAATTTTTGAAAAAAATGTTATCCTCATTTTTCATCATTTTTGAACATGGGCTATAGCCCCTACCGTACGGCATACTATAGCACGCCGTTTTTCATCATTTTTGAGGATTTGAAGAAAATTCAAAATTTCAAAAAACATGGGTTATAGCCCATTGTTTTTTGAATTTTTGAAAAAAATGTTATCCTCATTTTTCATCATTTTTGAACATGGGCTATAGCCCCTACCGTACGGCATACTATAGCACGCCGTTTTTCATCATTTTTGAGGATTTGAAGAAAATTCAAAATTTCAAAAAACATGGGTTATAGCCCATCGTTTTTGAATTTTTGAAAAAAAATTATCCTCATTTTTCATCATTTTTGAACATGGGCTATAGCCCCTACCGTACGGCATACTATAGCACGCCGTTTTTCATCATTTTTGAGGATTTGAAGAAAATTCAAAATTTCAAAAAACATGGGTTATAGCCCATCGTTTTTTGAATTTTTGAAAAAAATGTTATCCTCATTTTTCATCATTTTTGAACATGGGCTATAGCTCCTACCGTACGGCATACTATAGCACGCCGTTTTTCATCATTTTTGAGGATTTGAAGAAAATTCAAAATTTCAAAAAACATGGGTTATAGCCCATCGTTTTTTGAATTTTTGAAAAAAATGTTATCCTCATTTTTCATCATTTTTGAACATGGGCTATAGCCCTTACCGTACGGCATTTGTAAGTGTAAGGCTTTATTGGGTCGTCCACTCACAGTTAACAGTCTTTGTATTGAGTTTGTGCTTGAAATGTAGGCCTACTGTAATTCTGCAAACTGTTAATAAATATTTCAATCAATCAATCAATCAAAATTGACATTTCAACTATTGATCAGACGCTGTGCATTGACGACACCTAGTGGTCATTCATTTTAATTGCATGCATGCAGAGAAATCACAACATTGTGAGACGCACTGGGTCGTTGCCATGTTTTGCCACGGAAACCAGCGACCTGCCTTGTGTAAGTAAGTAAATTTTATTTATAAAGCACCTTTCTTAACAATGTTACAAAGTGCTGTACAGTGACACAATAAAATCAATCATAATTAAAACAGGACAGTACAACAAGCAAATAAGAACAACATAATCAAGTCAAATAAAATCAGAAAAATGTTCCCGAAATAAAAACGTTTTCAGTGGACGAAGCCAGGCTTGATACGAGCAGACGTGGCAACGCGATCGAAACACAGGGGCAATCTCCCGTTGGCCGAGAGGTTGGAACTCACGGGCCAATGGGAGCCTGTGTCGTGTAATTTCTCCCTTTACACTGACTATAATTCTATCTATTTGAGACAGAAACGGCTAAGCAATACGGCAGGCTGTAGGCTGTAGTCAAAAGCACCGGACGAATGAAGGCAGGCAGAGTGTGTTCTGAAGTGTAGTGTAGAGTCGATAATTTTATTGCAACCGAGACCAAGACAGAGAGCTTCGCCATTGTCCCTGAGCCTGGAGCTCAGGGACTCCCTCGTACTGAACCGCTGCCGCGGCCAGTTTAAGACTCCGTAAACCTTGCATTTTACAGGACATATATACAGTGTTTTTGCATAGACACAGATATACGGAGGTGGAGACTGAAACTTTACATACCGGTATTCATCAACATATTGCCACTTGGTAAGCAAAGGTCTCTCCTGGATACAATAGAATACTAAGTTCCCTATCACACCTGGCCAGGCCAAGCTACTTGACTAAGGCCCACGACACCTTGACTTTAAATATCAAAGACAGGCCTCTGCAGACACAGTGACTGCAGATAGTGACAGTTGACTTATTTAGCATGCCCTTAGCACAGTGACCAAATGTATAAGTCGGACATTTTAACATGGCTTATATATGAATATCATGAAATATAGATACCACACCTGCATGCTTTTGGGCGGCCAATAAGGGCAGGGGTAAAACAGAGAGAATTGTTTCCGGATCCTTAACATCAACTAGCACAGAAAAGCTGTGTTGTATTAACCAGCAGTTAGCTCAGTCTGATGAGTGTCTGTGTTTGTGATCCACAGGTCCAGGGTTCAAATCCCACATTATTCATGTGTCTCTGTGATTCTTTGCTTTGCACACTGACTTTCAGAAGGACAACTTTAAAGCAGCACAGAAATTCCCAATGATTGTGTGCCTCAGTGGACCAACGGATAAGTCAAATGATATCCGTAGTATACCTAGTAGAAGTGTGCCGGTTCGAACCCCGACATACTCAAATCTTTACTGACACTTTGCATTCCACACTAACATCAACTAGCACAGAAAAGCTGTGTTGTAGTAACCAGCACTTAGCTCAGTGTGATGAGTGGCTGTACTTAGTTGTGATCCACAGGTCCACGGTTCAAATCCCACATTATTCATGTGTCTCTGTGATGCTTTGCTTTGCACACTGACTTTCTTGAATAAAAAATAAAAACTCAAAAGCACCAGGAGACATCTGCTGAATGCCCCAAGGTGCCTTGGCTCAATGGTGTGGAGCGCTTGACCCAGTTGCCAGCTTCAGACAGTTGGCCGGTTCAAGTCCCATGTCATGACATCAAGGTGCTGGAGGACCATCGGGAGTTCCTCCTACAGCTCAATGCTGCAGTAATTTGAACTTTTCAAGGCTAGAATAAAAAATAAAAACTCAAAAGCACCCGGAGACATCTGCTGAATGCCCAAAGGTGCCGTGGCGTAATGGTGTGGAGCGCTTGGCCCGTTGCCTCTGCTACAGTCAGTTGGCCGGTTCAAGTCCCATGTCATGACATCAAGGTGCTGGAGGACCCCTGAAGAACATTTTAAATGTCCATCTAAATTCTAAAAGGCTTGTTAAATATGAGTTCCCGGTTATACCTTACATGCCAGTGTGGCGCAGGTGATAAACCGGGGGTTTGTAAACAGGACATTCAGGGTTCAAGTCCCCTGAAGAACATTTTCAATGTCCATCTAAATTCTAAAAGGCTGGTTAAATATGAGTTCCCGGTAATTCCTTACATGCCAGTGTGGCGCAGGTGATAAACCGGGGGTTTGTAAACAGGACATTCAGGGTTCAAGTCCCCTGAAGAACATTTTCAATGTCCATCTAAATTCTAAAAGGCTGGTTAAATATGAGTTCCCGGTTATACCTTACATGCCAGTGTGGCGCAGGTGATAAACCGGGGGTTTGTAAACAGGACATTCAGGGTTCAAGTCCCCTGAAGAACATTTTCAATGTCCATCTAAATTCTAAAAGGCTGGTTAAATATGAGTTCCCGGTTATACCTTACATGTCAGTGTGGCACTTAGCTCAGTGTGATGAGTGGCTGTACTTAGTTGTGATCCACAGGTCCACGGTTCAAATCCCACATTATTCATGTGTCTCTGTGATGCTTTGCTTTGCACACTGACTTTCTTGAATAAAAAATAAAAACTCAAAAGCACCAGGAGACATCTGCTGAATGCCCCAAGGTGCCTTGGCTCAATGGTGTGGAGCGCTTGACCCAGTTGCCAGCTTCAGACAGTTGGCCGGTTCAAGTCCCATGTCATGACATCAAGGTGCTGGGAAGGACCATCGGGAGACGGTGCTCTCTCCCCCTGTTTCCTGAAAAGTAACGGTTGGGGGTTATGCCGTACGATATAGGCTATAGCCCACCGTCCAAAATGATGAGAAACGAGGATTATTTTTTTTTCAAAATTTCAAAAAACATGGGCTATAACCCATCGTTTTTTTTTTTCATTTATTCCGCAATTTCCGCAAATTGCGGAAATTGCGGAAATGGAAATCGCGGAAATTGCAAAATTGCGGAAATTGTAATTGCGGAAATTGCGGAAATGGTAATTGCGGAAATTGCGGAAATGGAAATTGCGGAAATTGCGGAAATTGCGGAAATTCTAATTGCGGAAATTGCGGAATTGTGGAAATTGCGGAAATTGCGAAAATACGGAAATGGAAATTGCGGAAATTGCGGGAATGGAAATTGCGGAAATTGCGGAAATGGAAATTGTGGAAATTGCGGAAATGGAAATTGTGGAAATGGAAATTGCGGAAATTGCGGAATAAATGAAAAAAAAAAAAACGATTATAGCCCATGTTTTTTGAAATTTTGAAAAAAAAAGTTATCCTCGTTTCTCATCATTTTGGACCGTGGGCTATAGCCTATATCGTACGGCATAACCCCCAACCGTTACTTTTCAGGAAACAGGGGGAGAGAGCACCGTCTCCCGATGGTCCTTCCCAGCACCTTGATGTCATGACATGGGACTTGAACCGGCCAACTGTCTGAAGCTGGCAACTGGGTCAAGCGCTCCACACCATTGAGCCAAGGCACCTTGGGGCATTCAGCAGATGTCTCCTGGTGCTTTTGAGTTTTTATTTTTTATTCAAGAAAGTCAGTGTGCAAAGCAAAGCATCACAGAGACACATGAATAATGTGGAATTTGAACCGTGGACCTGTGGATCACAACTAAGTACAGCCACTCATCACACTGAGCTAAGTGCCACACTGACATGTAAGGTATAACCGGGAACTCATATTTAACCAGCCTTTTAGAATTTAGATGGACATTGAAAATGTTCTTCAGGGGACTTGAACCCTGAATGTCCTGTTTACAAACCCCCGGTTTATCACCTGCGCCACACTGGCATGTAAGGTATAACCGGGAACTCATATTTAACCAGCCTTTTAGAATTTAGATGGACATTGAAAATGTTCTTCAGGGGACTTGAACCCTGAATGTCCTGTTTACAAACCCCCGGTTTATCACCTGCGCCACACTGGCATGTAAGGAATTACCGGGAACTCATATTTAACCAGCCTTTTAGAATTTAGATGGACATTGAAAATGTTCTTCAGGGGACTTGAACCCTGAATGTCCTGTTTACAAACCCCCGGTTTATCACCTGCGCCACACTGGCATGTAAGGTATAACCGGGAACTCATATTTAACAAGCCTTTTAGAATTTAGATGGACATTGAAAATGTTCTTCAGGGGTCCTCCAGCACCTTGATGTCATGACATGGGACTTGAACCGGCCAACTGACTGTAGCAGAGGCAACGGGCCAAGCGCTCCACACCATTACGCCACGGCACCTTTGGGCATTCAGCAGATGTCTCCGGGTGCTTTTGAGTTTTTATTTTTTATTCTAGCCTTGAAAAGTTCAAATTACTGCAGCATTGAGCTGTAGGAGGAACTCCCGATGGTCCTCCAGCACCTTGATGTCATGACATGGGACTTGAACCGGCCAACTGTCTGAAGCTGGCAACTGGGTCAAGCGCTCCAAACCATTGAGCCAAGGCACCTTGGGGCATTCAGCAGATGTCTCCTGGTGCTTTTGAGTTTTTATTTTTTATTCAAGAAAGTCAGTGTGCAAAGCAAAGCATCACAGAGACACATGAATAATGTGGGATTTGAACCGTGGACCTGTGGATCACAACTAAGTACAGCCACTCATCACACTGAGCTAAGTGCTGGTTACTACAACACAGCTTTTCTGTGCTAGTTGATGTTAGTGTGGAATGCAAAGTGTCAGTAAAGATTTGAGTATGTCGGGGTTCGAACCGGCACACTTCTACTAGGTATACTACGGATATCATTTGACTTATCCGTTGGTCCACTGAGGCACACAATCATTGGGAATTTCTGTGCTGCTTTAAAGTTGTCCTTCTGAAAGTCAGTGTGCAAAGCAAAGAATCACAGAGACACATGAATAATGTGGGATTTGAACCCTGGACCTGTGGATCACAAACACAGACACTCATCAGACTGAGCTAACTGCTGGTTAATACAACACAGCTTTTCTGTGCTAGTTGATGTTAAGGATCCGGAAACAATTCTCTCTGTTTTACCCCTGCCCTTATTGGCCGCCCAAAAGCATGCAGGTGTGGTATCTATATTTCATGATATTCATATATAAGCCATGTTAAAATGTCCGACTTATACATTTGGTCACTGTGCTAAGGGCATGCTAAATAAGTCAACTGTCACTATCTGCAGTCACTGTGTCTGCAGAGGCCTGTCTTTGATATTTAAAGTCAAGGTGTCGTGGGCCTTAGTCAAGTAGCTTGGCCTGGCCAGGTGTGATAGGGAACTTAGCATTCTATTGTATCCAGGAGAGACCTTTGCTTACCAAGTGGCAATATGTTGATGAATACCGGTATGTAAAGTTTCAGTCTCCACCTCCGTATATCTGTGTCTATGCAAAAACACTGTATATATGTCCTGTAAAATGCAAGGTTTACGGAGTCTTAAACTGGCCGCGGCAGCGGTTCAGTACGAGGGAGTCCCTGAGCTCCAGGCTCAGGGACAATGGCGAAGCTCTCTGTCTTGGTCTCGGTTGCAATAAAATGATCGACTCTACACTACACTTCAGAACACACTCTGCCTGCCTTCATTCGTCCGGTGCTTTTGACTACAGCCTACAGCCTGCCGTATTGCTTAGCCGTTTCTGTCTCAAATAGATAGAATTATAGTCAGTGTAAAGGGAGAAATTACACGACACAGGCTCCCATTGGCCCGTGAGTTCCAACCTCTCGGCCAACGGGAGATTGCCCCTGTGTTTCGATCGCGTTGCCACGTCTGCTCGTATCAAGCCTGGCTTCGTCCACTGAAAACGTTTTTATTTCGGGAACATTTTTCTGATTTTATTTGACTTGATTATGTTGTTCTTATTTGCTTGTTGTACTGTCCTGTTTTAATTATGATTGATTTTATTGTGTCACTGTACAGCACTTTGTAACATTGTTAAGAAAGGTGCTTTATAAATAAAATTTACTTACTTACACAAGGCAGGTCGCTGGTTTCCGTGGCAAAACATGGCAACGACCCAGTGCGTCTCACAATGTTGTGATTTCTCTACATGCATGCAATTAAAATGAATGACCACTAGGTGTCGTCAATGCACAGCGTCTGATCAATAGTTGAAATGTCAATTTTGATTGATTGATTGATTGAAATATTTATTAACAGTTTGCAGAATTACAGTAGGCCTACATTTCAAGCACAAACTCAATACAAAGACTGTTAACTGTGAGTGGACGACCCAATAAAGCCTTACACTTACAAATGCCGTACGGTAGGGGCTATAGCCCATGTTCAAAAATGATGAAAAATGAGGATAACATTTTTTTCAAAAATTCAAAAAACGATGGGCTATAACCCATGTTTTTTGAAATTTTGAATTTTCTTCAAATCCTCAAAAATGATGAAAAACGGCGTGCTATAGTATGCCGTACGGTAGGGGCTATAGCCCATGTTCAAAAATGATGAAAAATGAGGATATTTCTTTTTTTTTAAATTCAAAAAACGATGGGCTATAACCCATGTTTTTTGAAATTTTGAATTTTCTTCAAATCCTCAAAAATGATGAAAAACGGCATGCTATAGTATGCCGTACGGTAGGGGCTATAGCCCATGTTCAAAAATGATGAAAAATGAGGATAATTTTTTTTTCAAAAATTCAAAAAACAATGGGCTATAACCCATGTTTTTTGAAATTTTGAATTTTCTTCAAATCCTCAAAAATGATGAAAAACGGCGTGCTATAGTATGCCGTACGGTAGGGGCTATAGCCCATGTTCAAAAATGATGAAAAATGAGGATAACATTTTTTTCAAAAATTCAAAAAACGATGGGCTATAACCCATGTTTTTTGAAATTTTGAATTTTCTTCAAATCCTCAAAAATGATGAAAAACGGCGTGCTATAGTATGCCGTACGGTAGGGGCTATAGCCCATGTTCAAAAATGATGAAAAATGAGGATATTTCTTTTTTTTTAAATTCAAAAAACGATGGGCTATAACCCATGTTTTTTGAAATTTTGAATTTTCTTCAAATCCTCAAAAATGATGAAAAACGGCATGCTATAGTATGCCGTACGGTAGGGGCTATAGCCCATGTTCAAAAATGATGAAAAATTAGGATAATTTTTTTTTCAAAAATTCAAAAAACAATGGGCTATAACCCATGTTTTTTGAAATTTTGAATTTTCTTCAAATCCTCAAAAATGATGAAAAACGGCGTGCTATAGTATGCCGTACGGTAGGGGCTATAGCCCATGTTCAAAAATGATGAAAAATGAGGATAACATTTTTTTCAAAAATTCAAAAAACAATGGGCTATAACCCATGTTTTTTGAAATTTTGAATTTTCTTCAAATCCTCAAAAATGATGAAAAACGGCGTGCTATAGTATGCCGTACGGTAGGGGCTATAGCCCATGTTCAAAAATGATGAAAAATGAGGATAACATTTTTTTCAAAAATTCAAAAAACGATGGGCTATAACCCATGTTTTTTGAAATTTTGAATTTTCTTCAAATCCTCAAAAATGATGAAAAACGGCGTGCTATAGTATGCCGTACGGTAGGGGCTATAGCCCATGTTCAAAAATGATGAAAAATGAGGATAACATTTTTTTCAAAAATTCAAAAAACAATGGGCTATAACCCATGTTTTTTGAAATTTTGAATTTTCTTCAAATCCTCAAAAATGATGAAAAACGGCGTGCTATAGTATGCCGTACGGTAGGGGCTATAGCCCATGTTCAAAAATGATGAAAAATGAGGATAACATTTTTTTCAAAAATTCAAAAAACGATGGGCTATAACCCATGTTTTTTGAAATTTTGAATTTTCTTCAAATCCTCAAAAATGATGAAAAACGGCGTGCTATAGTATGCCGTACGGTAGGGGCTATAGCCCATGTTCAAAAATGATGAAAAATGAGGATAACATTTTTTTCAAAAATTCAAAAAACGATGGGCTATAACCCATGTTTTTTGAAATTTTGAATTTTCTTCAAATCCTCAAAAATGATGAAAAACGGCGTGCTATAATATGCCGTACGGTAGGGGCTATAGCCCATGTTCAAAAATGATGAAAAATGAGGATAACATTTTTTTCAAAAATTCAAAAAACGATGGGCTATAACCCATGTTTTTTGAAATTTTGAATTTTCTTCAAATCCTCAAAAATGATGAAAAACGGCGTGCTATAGTATGCCGTACGGTAGGGGCTATAGCCCATGTTCAAAAATGATGAAAAATGAGGATAACATTTTTTTCAAAAATTCAAAAAACGATGGGCTATAACCCATGTTTTTTGAAATTTTGAATTTTCTTCAAATCCTCAAAAATGATGAAAAACGGCGCGCTATAGTATGCCGTACGGTAGGGGCTATAGCCCATGTTCAAAAATGATGAAAAATGAGGATAACATTTTTTTCAAAAATTCAAAAAAACAATGGGCTATAACCCATGTTTTTTGAAATTTTGAATTTTCTTCAAATCCTCAAAAATGATGAAAAACGGCGTGCTATAGTATGCCGTACGGTAGGGGCTATAGCCCATGTTCAAAAATGATGAAAAATGAGGATAACATTTTTTTCAAAAATTCAAAAAACGATGGGCTATAACCCATGTTTTTTGAAATTTTGAATTTTCTTCAAATCCTCAAAAATGATGAAAAACGGCGTGCTATAGTATGCCATACGGTAGGGGCTATAGCCCATGTTCAAAAATGATGAAAAATGAGGATAACATTTTTTTCAAAAATTAAAAAAACGATGGGCTATAACCCATGTTTTTTGAAATTTTGAATTTTCTTCAAATCCTCAAAAATGATGAAAAACGGCGTGCTATAGTATGCCGTACGGTAGGGGCTATAGCCCATGTTCAAAAATGATGAAAAATGAGGATAACATTTTTTTCAAAAATTCAAAAAACGATGGGCTATAACCCATGTTTTTTGAAATTTTGAATTTTCTTAAAATCCTCAAAAATGATGAAAAATGGCGTGCTATAGTATGCCGTACGGTAGGGGCTATAGCCCATGTTCAAAAATGATGAAAAATGAGGATAACATTTTTTTCAAAAATTCAAAAAACGATGGGCTATAACCCATGTTTTTTGAAATTTTGAATTTTCTTCAAATCCTCAAAAATGATGAAAAACGGCGTGCTATAGTATGCCGTACGGTAGGGGCTATAGCCCATGTTCAAAAATGATGAAAAATGAGGATAACATTTTTTTCAAAAATTCAAAAAACGATGGGCTATAACCCATGTTTTTTGAAATTTTGAATTTTCTTCAAATCCTCAAAAATGATGAAAAACGGCGTGCTATAGTATGCCGTACGGTAGGGGCTATAGCCCATGTTCAAAAATGATGAAAAATTAGGATAACATTTTTTTCAAAAATTCAAAAAACGATGGGCTATAACCCATGTTTTTTGAAATTTTGAATTTTCTTCAAATCCTCAAAAATGATGAAAAACGGCGTGCTATAGTATGCCGTACGGTAGGGGCTATAGCCCATGTTCAAAAATGATGAAAAATGAGGATAACATTTTTTTCAAAAATTCAAAAAACAATGGGCTATAACCCATGTTTTTTGAAATTTTGAATTTTCTTCAAATCCTCAAAAATGATGAAAAACGGCGTGCTATAGTATGCCGTACGGTAGGGGCTATAGCCCATGTTCAAAAATGATGAAAAATGAGGATAACATTTTTTTCAAAAATTCAAAAAACGATGGGCTATAACCCATGTTTTTTGAAATTTTGAACTTTCTTCAAATCCTCAAAAATGATGAAAAACGGCGTGCTATAGTATGCCGTACGGTAGGGGCTATAGCCCATGTTCAAAAATGATGAAAAATGAGGATAACATTTTTTTCAAAAATTCAAAAAACAATGGGCTATAACCCATGTTTTTTGAAATTTTGAACTTTCTTCAAATCCTCAAAAATGATGAAAAACGGCGTGCTATAGTATGCCGTACGGTAGGGGCTATAGCCCATGTTCAAAAATGATGAAAAATGAGGATAACATTTTTTTCAAAAATTCAAAAAACGATGGGCTATAACCCATGTTTTTTGAAATTTTGAATTTTCTTCAAATCCTCAAAAATGATGAAAAACGGCGTGCTATAGTATGCCGTACGGTAGGAGCTATAGCCCATGTTCAAAAATGATGAAAAATGAGGATAACATTTTTTTCAAAAATTCAAAAAACGATGGGCTATAACCCATGTTTTTTGAAATTTTGAATTTTCTTCAAATCCTCAAAAATTATGAAAAACGGCGTGCTATAGTATGCCGTACGGTAGGGGCTATAGCCCATGTTCAAAAATGATGAAAAATGAGGATAACATTTTTTTCAAAAATTCAAAAACAATGGGCTATAACCCATGTTTTTTGAAATTTTGAATTTTCTTCAAATCCTCAAAAATGATGAAAAACGGCGTGCTATAGTATGCCGTACGGTAGGGGCTATAGCCCATGTTCAAAAATGATGAAAAATGAGGATAACATTTTTTTCAAAAATTAAAAAAACGATGGGCTATAACCCATGTTTTTTGAAATTTTGAATTTTCTTCAAATCCTCAATAATGATGAAAAACGGCGTGCTATAGTATGCCGTACGGTAGGAGCTATAGCCCATGTTCAAAAATGATGAAAAATGAGGATAACAGTTTTTTTCAAAAATTCAAAAAACAATGGGCTATAACCCATGTTTTTTGAAATTTTGAATTTTCTTCAAATCCTCAAAAATGATGAAAAACGGCGTGCTATAGTATGCCGTACGGTAGGGGCTATAGCCCATGTTCAAAAATGATGAAAAATGAGGATAACATTTTTTTCAAAAATTCAAAAAACGATGGGCTATAACCCATGTTTTTTGAAATTTTGAACTTTCTTCAAATCCTCAAAAATGATGAAAAACGGCGTGCTATAGTATGCCGTACGGTAGGGGCTATAGCCCATGTTCAAAAATGATGAAAAATGAGGATAACATTTTTTTCAAAAATTCAAAAAACAATGGGCTATAACCCATGTTTTTTGAAATTTTGAACTTTCTTCAAATCCTCAAAAATGATGAAAAACGGCGTGCTATAGTATGCCGTACGGTAGGGGCTATAGCCCATGTTCAAAAATGATGAAAAATGAGGATAACATTTTTTTCAAAAATTCAAAAAACGATGGGCTATAACCCATGTTTTTTGAAATTTTGAATTTTCTTCAAATCCTCAAAAATGATGAAAAACGGCGTGCTATAGTATGCCGTACGGTAGGAGCTATAGCCCATGTTCAAAAATGATGAAAAATGAGGATAACATTTTTTTCAAAAATTCAAAAAACGATGGGCTATAACCCATGTTTTTTGAAATTTTGAATTTTCTTCAAATCCTCAAAAATTATGAAAAACGGCGTGCTATAGTATGCCGTACGGTAGGGGCTATAGCCCATGTTCAAAAATGATGAAAAATGAGGATAACATTTTTTTCAAAAATTCAAAAACAATGGGCTATAACCCATGTTTTTTGAAATTTTGAATTTTCTTCAAATCCTCAAAAATGATGAAAAACGGCGTGCTATAGTATGCCGTACGGTAGGGGCTATAGCCCATGTTCAAAAATGATGAAAAATGAGGATAACATTTTTTTCAAAAATTAAAAAAACGATGGGCTATAACCCATGTTTTTTGAAATTTTGAATTTTCTTCAAATCCTCAATAATGATGAAAAACGGCGTGCTATAGTATGCCGTACGGTAGGAGCTATAGCCCATGTTCAAAAATGATGAAAAATGAGGATAACAGTTTTTTTCAAAAATTCAAAAAACGATGGGCTATAACCCATGTTTTTTGAAATTTTGAATTTTCTTCAAATCCTCAAAAATGATGAAAAACAGCGTGCTATAGTATGCCGTACGGTAGGGGCTATAGCCCATGTTAAAAAATGATGAAAAATGAGGATAACATTTTTTCAAAAATTCAAAAAACGATGGGCTATAATCCATGTTTTTTGAAATTTTGAATTTTCTTCAAATCCTCAAAAATGATGAAAAACGGCGTGCTATAGTATGCCGTACGGTAGGGGCTATAGCCCATGTTCAAAAATGATGAAAAATGAGGATAACATTTTTTTCAAAAATTCAAAAAACGATGGGCTATAACCCATGTTTTTTGAAATTTTGAATTTTCTTCAAATCCTCAAAAATGATGAAAAACGGCGTGCTATAGTATGCCGTACGGTAGGGGCTATAGCCCATGTTCAAAAATGATGAAAAATGAGGATAACATTTTTTTCAAAAATTCAAAAAACGATGGGCTATAACCCATGTTTTTTGAAATTTTGAATTTTCTTCAAATCCTCAAAAATGATGAAAAACGGCGTGCTATAGTATGCCGTACGGTAGGGGCTATAGCCCATGTTCAAAAATGATGAAAAATGAGGATAACATTTTTTTCAAAAATTCAAAAAACAATGGGCTATAATCCATGTTTTTTGAAATTTTGAATTTTCTTCAAATCCTCAAAAATGATGAAAAACGGCGTGCTATAGTATGCCGTACGGTAGGGGCTATAGCCCATGTTCAAAAATGATGAAAAATGAGGATAACATTTTTTTCAAAAATTCAAAAACAATGTGCTATAACCCATGTTTTTTGAAATTTTGAATTTTCTTCAAATCCTCAAAAATGATGAAAAACGGCGTGCTATAGTATGCCGTACGGTAGGGGCTATAGCCCATGTTCAAAAATGATGAAAAATGAGGATAACATTTTTTTCAAAAATTCAAAAAACGATGGGCTATAACCCATGTTTTTTGAAATTTTGAATTTTCTTCAAATCCTCAAAAATGATGAAAAACGGCGTGCTATAGTATGCCGTACGGTAGGGGCTATAGCCCATGTTCAAAAATGATGAAAAATGAGGATAACATTTTTTTCAAAAATTCAAAAAACAATGGGCTATAACCCATGTTTTTTGAAATTTTGAACTTTCTTCAAATCCTCAAAAATGATGAAAAACGGCGTGCTATAGTATGCCGTACGGTAGGGGCTATAGCCCATGTTCAAAAATGATGAAAAATGAGGATAACATTTTTTTCAAAAATTCAAAAAACGATGGGCTATAACCCATGTTTTTGGAAATTTTGAATTTTCTTCAAATCCTCAAAAATGATGAAAAACGGCGTGCTATAGTATGCCGTACGGTAGGAGCTATAGCCCATGTTCAAAAATGATGAAAAATGAGGATAACATTTTTTTCAAAAATTCAAAAAACGATGGGCTATAACCCATGTTTTTTGAAATTTTGAATTTTCTTCAAATCCTCAAAAATTATGAAAAACGGCGTGCTATAGTATGCCGTACGGTAGGGGCTATAGCCCATGTTCAAAAATGATGAAAAATGAGGATAACATTTTTTTCAAAAATTCAAAAACAATGGGCTATAACCCATGTTTTTTGAAATTTTGAATTTTCTTCAAATCCTCAAAAATGATGAAAAACGGCGTGCTATAGTATGCCGTACGGTAGGGGCTATAGCCCATGTTCAAAAATGATGAAAAATGAGGATAACATTTTTTTCAAAAATTAAAAAAACGATGGGCTATAACCCATGTTTTTTGAAATTTTGAATTTTCTTCAAATCCTCAATAATGATGAAAAACGGCGTGCTATAGTATGCCGTACGGTAGGAGCTATAGCCCATGTTCAAAAATGATGAAAAATGAGGATAACAGTTTTTTTCAAAAATTCAAAAAACGATGGGCTATAACCCATGTTTTTTGAAATTTTGAATTTTCTTCAAATCCTCAAAAATGATGAAAAACGGCGTGCTATAGTATGCCGTACGGTAGGGGCTATAGCCCATGTTCAAAAATGATGAAAAATGAGGATAACATTTTTTCAAAAATTCAAAAAACGATGGGCTATAATCCATGTTTTTTGAAATTTTGAATTTTCTTCAAATCCTCAAAAATGATGAAAAACGGCGTGCTATAGTATGCCGTACGGTAGGGGCTATAGCCCATGTTCAAAAATGATGAAAAATGAGGATAACATTTTTTTCAAAAATTCAAAAAACGATGGGCTATAACCCATGTTTTTTGAAATTTTGAATTTTCTTCAAATCCTCAAAAATGATGAAAAACGGCGTGCTATAGTATGCCGTACGGTAGGAGCTATAGCCCATGTTCAAAAATGATGAAAAATGAGGATAACATTTTTTTCAAAAATTCAAAAAACGATGGGCTATAACCCATGTTTTTTGAAATTTTGAATTTTCTTCAAATCCTCAAAAATTATGAAAAACGGCGTGCTATAGTATGCCGTACGGTAGGGGCTATAGCCCATGTTCAAAAATGATGAAAAATGAGGATAACATTTTTTTCAAAAATTCAAAAACAATGGGCTATAACCCATGTTTTTTGAAATTTTGAATTTTCTTCAAATCCTCAAAAATGATGAAAAACGGCGTGCTATAGTATGCCGTACGGTAGGGGCTATAGCCCATGTTCAAAAATGATGAAAAATGAGGATAACATTTTTTTCAAAAATTAAAAAAACGATGGGCTATAACCCATGTTTTTTGAAATTTTGAATTTTCTTCAAATCCTCAATAATGATGAAAAACGGCGTGCTATAGTATGCCGTACGGTAGGAGCTATAGCCCATGTTCAAAAATGATGAAAAATGAGGATAACAGTTTTTTTCAAAAATTCAAAAAACGATGGGCTATAACCCATGTTTTTTGAAATTTTGAATTTTCTTCAAATCCTCAAAAATGATGAAAAACAGCGTGCTATAGTATGCCGTACGGTAGGGGCTATAGCCCATGTTCAAAAATGATGAAAAATGAGGATAACATTTTTTCAAAAATTCAAAAAACGATGGGCTATAATCCATGTTTTTTGAAATTTTGAATTTTCTTCAAATCCTCAAAAATGATGAAAAACGGCGTGCTATAGTATGCCGTACGGTAGGGGCTATAGCCCATGTTCAAAAATGATGAAAAATGAGGATAACATTTTTTTCAAAAATTCAAAAAACGATGGGCTATAACCCATGTTTTTTGAAATTTTGAATTTTCTTCAAATCCTCAAAAATGATGAAAAACGGCGTGCTATAGTATGCCGTACGGTAGGGGCTATAGCCCATGTTCAAAAATGATGAAAAATGAGGATAACATTTTTTTCAAAAATTCAAAAAACGATGGGCTATAACCCATGTTTTTTGAAATTTTGAATTTTCTTCAAATCCTCAAAAATGATGAAAAACGGCGTGCTATAGTATGCCGTACGGTAGGGGCTATAGCCCATGTTCAAAAATGATGAAAAATGAGGATAACATTTTTTTCAAAAATTCAAAAAACAATGGGCTATAATCCATGTTTTTTGAAATTTTGAATTTTCTTCAAATCCTCAAAAATGATGAAAAACGGCGTGCTATAGTATGCCGTACGGTAGGGGCTATAGCCCATGTTCAAAAATGATGAAAAATGAGGATAACATTTTTTTCAAAAATTCAAAAACAATGTGCTATAACCCATGTTTTTTGAAATTTTGAATTTTCTTCAAATCCTCAAAAATGATGAAAAACGGCGTGCTATAGTATGCCGTACGGTAGGGGCTATAGCCCATGTTCAAAAATGATGAAAAATGAGGATAACATTTTTTTCAAAAATTCAAAAAACAATGGGCTATAACCCATGTTTTTTGAAATTTTGAACTTTCTTCAAATCCTCAAAAATGATGAAAAACGGCGTGCTATAGTATGCCGTACGGTAGGGGCTATAGCCCATGTTCAAAAATGATGAAAAATGAGGATAACATTTTTTTCAAAAATTCAAAAAACGATGGGCTATAACCCATGTTTTTGGAAATTTTGAATTTTCTTCAAATCCTCAAAAATGATGAAAAACGGCGTGCTATAGTATGCCGTACGGTAGGAGCTATAGCCCATGTTCAAAAATGATGAAAAATGAGGATAACATTTTTTTCAAAAATTCAAAAAACGATGGGCTATAACCCATGTTTTTTGAAATTTTGAATTTTCTTCAAATCCTCAAAAATTATGAAAAACGGCGTGCTATAGTATGCCGTACGGTAGGGGCTATAGCCCATGTTCAAAAATGATGAAAAATGAGGATAACATTTTTTTCAAAAATTCAAAAACAATGGGCTATAACCCATGTTTTTTGAAATTTTGAATTTTCTTCAAATCCTCAAAAATGATGAAAAACGGCGTGCTATAGTATGCCGTACGGTAGGGGCTATAGCCCATGTTCAAAAATGATGAAAAATGAGGATAACATTTTTTTCAAAAATTAAAAAAACGATGGGCTATAACCCATGTTTTTTGAAATTTTGAATTTTCTTCAAATCCTCAATAATGATGAAAAACGGCGTGCTATAGTATGCCGTACGGTAGGAGCTATAGCCCATGTTCAAAAATGATGAAAAATGAGGATAACAGTTTTTTTCAAAAATTCAAAAAACGATGGGCTATAACCCATGTTTTTTGAAATTTTGAATTTTCTTCAAATCCTCAAAAATGATGAAAAACAGCGTGCTATAGTATGCCGTACGGTAGGGGCTATAGCCCATGTTCAAAAATGATGAAAAATGAGGATAACATTTTTTCAAAAATTCAAAAAACGATGGGCTATAATCCATGTTTTTTGAAATTTTGAATTTTCTTCAAATCCTCAAAAATGATGAAAAACGGCGTGCTATAGTATGCCGTACGGTAGGGGCTATAGCCCATGTTCAAAAATGATGAAAAATGAGGATAACATTTTTTTCAAAAATTCAAAAAACGATGGGCTATAACCCATGTTTTTTGAAATTTTGAATTTTCTTCAAATCCTCAAAAATGATGAAAAACGGCGTGCTATAGTATGCCGTACGGTAGGGGCTATAGCCCATGTTCAAAAATGATGAAAAATGAGGATAACATTTTTTTCAAAAATTCAAAAAACGATGGGCTATAACCCATGTTTTTTGAAATTTTGAATTTTCTTCAAATCCTCAAAAATGATGAAAAACGGCGTGCTATAGTATGCCGTACGGTAGGGGCTATAGCCCATGTTCAAAAATGATGAAAAATGAGGATAACATTTTTTTCAAAAATTCAAAAAACAATGGGCTATAATCCATGTTTTTTGAAATTTTGAATTTTCTTCAAATCCTCAAAAATGATGAAAAACGGCGTGCTATAGTATGCCGTACGGTAGGGGCTATAGCCCATGTTCAAAAATGATGAAAAATGAGGATAACATTTTTTTCAAAAATTCAAAAACAATGTGCTATAACCCATGTTTTTTGAAATTTTGAATTTTCTTCAAATCCTCAAAAATGATGAAAAACGGCGTGCTATAGTATGCCGTACGGTAGGGGCTATAGCCCATGTTCAAAAATGATGAAAAATGAGGATAACATTTTTTTCAAAAATTCAAAAAACGATGGGCTATAACCCATGTTTTTTGAAATTTTGAATTTTCTTCAAATCCTCAAAAATGATGAAAAACGGCGTGCTATAGTATGCCGTACGGTAGGGGCTATAGCCCATGTTCAAAAATGATGAAAAATGAGGATAACATTTTTTTCAAAAATTCAAAAAACGATGGGCTATAACCCATGTTTTTTGAAATTTTGAAATTTCTTCAAATCCTCAGAAATGATGAAAAACGGCGTGCTATAGTATGCCGTACGGTAGGGGCTATAGCCCATGTTCAAAAATGATGAAAAATGAGGATAACATTTTTTTCAAAAATTCAAAAAACGATGGGCTATAACCCATGTTTTTTGAAATTTTGAATTTTCTTCAAATCCTCAAAAATGATGAAAAACGGCGTGCTATAGTATGCCGTACGGTAGGGGCTATAGCCCATGTTCAAAAATGATGAAAAATGAGGATAACATTTTTTTCAAAAATTCAAAAAACAATGGGCTATAACCCATGTTTTTTGAAATTTTGAATTTTCTTCAAATCCTCAAAAATGATGAAAAACGGCGTGCTATAGTATGCCGTACGGTAGGGGCTATAGCCCATGTTAAAAAATGATGAAAAATGAGGATAATTTTTTTTCAAAAATTCAAAAAACGATGGGCTATAACCCATGTTTTTTGAAATTTTGAATTTTCTTCAAATCCTCAAAATTGATGAAAAACGGCGTGCTATAGTATGCCGTACGGTAGGGGCTATAGCCCATGTTCAAAAATGATGAAAAATGAGGATAACATTTTTTTCAAAAATTCAAAAAACGATGGGCTATAACCCATGTTTTTTGAAATTTAGAATTTTCTTCAAATCCTCAAAAATGATGAAAAACGGCATGCTATAGTATGCCGTACGGTAGGGGCTATAGCCCATGTTCAAAAATGATGAAAAATGAGGATAACATTTTTTTCAAAAATTCAAAAAACAATGGGCTATAACCCATGTTTTTTGAAATTTTTAATTTTCTTCAAATCCTCAAAAATGATGAAAAACGGCGTGCTATAGTATGCCGTACGGTAGGGGCTATAGCCCATGTTCAAAAATGATGAAAAATGAGGATAACATTTTTTTCAAAAATTAAAAAAACGATGGGCTATAACCCATGTTTTTTGAAATTTTGAATTTTCTTCAAATCCTCAAAAATGATGAAAAACGGCGTGCTATAGTATGCCGTACGGTAGGGGCTATAGCCCATGTTCAAAAATGATGAAAAATGAGGATAACATTTTTTTCAAAAATTCAAAAAACAATGGGCTATAACCCATGTTTTTTGAAATTTTGAATTTTCTTCAAATCCTCAAAAATGATGAAAAACGGCGTGCTATAGTATGCCGTACGGTAGGGGCTATAGCCCATGTTAAAAAATGATGAAAAATGAGGATAACATTTTTTTCAAAAATTCAAAAAACGATGGGCTATAACCCATGTTTTTTTAAATTTTGAAATTTCTTCAAATCCTCAAAAATGATGAAAAACGGCGTGCTATAGTATGCCGTACGGTAGGGGCTATAGCCCATGTTCAAAAATGATGAAAAATGAGGATAACATTTTTTTCAAAAATTAAAAAAACGATGGGCTATAACCCATGTTTTTTGAAATTTTGAATTTTCTTCAAATCCTCAATAATGATGAAAAACGGCGTGCTATAGTATGCCGTACGGTAGGGGCTATAGCCCATGTTCAAAAATGATGAAAAATGAGGATAACATTTTTTTCAAAAATTAAAAAAACGATGGGCTATAACCCATGTTTTTTGAAATTTTGAATTTTCTTCAAATCCTCAAAAATGATGAAAAACGGCGTGCTATAGTATGCCGTACGGTAGGGGCTATAGCCCATGTTCAAAAATGATGAAAAATGAGAATAACATTTTTTTCAAAAATTCAAAAAACAATGGGCTATAACCCATGTTTTTTGAAATTTTGAATTTTCTTCAAATCCTCAAAAATGATGAAAAACGGCGTGCTATAGTATGCCGTACGGTAGGGGCTATAGCCCATGTTCAAAAATGATGAAAAATGAGGATAACATTTTTTTCAAAAATTCAAAAAACGATGGGCTATAACCCATGTTTTTTGAAATTTTGAATTTTCTTCAAATCCTCAAAAATGATGAAAAACGGCGTGCTATAGTATGCCGTACGGTAGGGGCTATAGCCCATGTTCAAAAATGATGAAAAATGAGGATAACATTTTTTTCAAAAATTCAAAAAACGATGGGCTATAACCCATGTTTTTTGAAATTTTGAATTTTCTTCAAATCCTCAAAAATGATGAAAAACGGCGCGCTATAGTATGCCGTACGGTAGGGGCTATAGCCCATGTTCAAAAATGATGAAAAATGAGGATAACATTTTTTTCAAAAATTCAAAAAAACAATGGGCTATAACCCATGTTTTTTGAAATTTTGAATTTTCTTCAAATCCTCAAAAATGATGAAAAACGGCGTGCTATAGTATGCCGTACGGTAGGGGCTATAGCCCATGTTCAAAAATGATGAAAAATGAGGATAACATTTTTTTCAAAAATTCAAAAAACGATGGGCTATAACCCATGTTTTTTGAAATTTTGAATTTTCTTCAAATCCTCAAAAATGATGAAAAACGGCGTGCTATAGTATGCCATACGGTAGGGGCTATAGCCCATGTTCAAAAATGATGAAAAATGAGGATAACATTTTTTTCAAAAATTAAAAAAACGATGGGCTATAACCCATGTTTTTTGAAATTTTGAATTTTCTTCAAATCCTCAAAAATGATGAAAAACGGCGTGCTATAGTATGCCGTACGGTAGGGGCTATAGCCCATGTTCAAAAATGATGAAAAATGAGGATAACATTTTTTTCAAAAATTCAAAAAACGATGGGCTATAACCCATGTTTTTTGAAATTTTGAATTTTCTTAAAATCCTCAAAAATGATGAAAAATGGCGTGCTATAGTATGCAGTACGGTAGGGGCTATAGCCCATGTTCAAAAATGATGAAAAATGAGGATAACATTTTTTTCAAAAATTCAAAAAACGATGGGCTATAACCCATGTTTTTTGAAATTTTGAATTTTCTTCAAATCCTCAAAAATGATGAAAAACGGCGTGCTATAGTATGCCGTACGGTAGGGGCTATAGCCCATGTTCAAAAATGATGAAAAATGAGGATAACATTTTTTTCAAAAATTCAAAAAACGATGGGCTATAACCCATGTTTTTTGAAATTTTGAATTTTCTTCAAATCCTCAAAAATGATGAAAAACGGCGTGCTATAGTATGCCGTACGGTAGGGGCTATAGCCCATGTTCAAAAATGATGA
Organism: Protomyctophum bolini; assembly: GCF_963924005.1. NCBI lineage: Eukaryota > Metazoa > Chordata > Actinopteri > Myctophiformes > Myctophidae > Protomyctophum > Protomyctophum bolini. The sequence continues at coordinate 36,990,566 of NC_137870.1, read as the reverse complement.
AAAATTAGGATAACATTTTTTTCAAAAATTCAAAAAACGATGGGCTATAACCCATGTTTTTTGAAATTTTGAATTTTCTTCAAATCCTCAAAAATGATGAAAAACTGCGTGCTATAGTATGCCGTACGGTAGGGGCTATAGCCCATGTTCAAAAATGATGAAAAATGAGGATAACATTTTTTTCAAAAATTCAAAAAACAATGGGCTATAACCCATGTTTTTTGAAATTTTGAATTTTCTTCAAATCCTCAAAAATGATGAAAAACGGCGTGCTATAGTATGCCGTACGGTAGGGGCTATAGCCCATGTTCAAAAATGATGAAAAATGAGGATAACATTTTTTTCAAAAATTCAAAAAACGATGGGCTATAACCCATGTTTTTTGAAATTTTGAACTTTCTTCAAATCCTCAAAAATGATGAAAAACGGCGTGCTATAGTATGCCGTACGGTAGGGGCTATAGCCCATGTTCAAAAATGATGAAAAATGAGGATAACATTTTTTTCAAAAATTCAAAAAACAATGGGCTATAACCCATGTTTTTTGAAATTTTGAACTTTCTTCAAATCCTCAAAAATGATGAAAAACGGCGTGCTATAGTATGCCGTACGGTAGGGGCTATAGCCCATGTTCAAAAATGATGAAAAATGAGGATAACATTTTTTTCAAAAATTCAAAAAACGATGGGCTATAACCCATGTTTTTTGAAATTTTGAATTTTCTTCAAATCCTCAAAAATGATGAAAAACGGCGTGCTATAGTATGCCGTACGGTAGGAGCTATAGCCCATGTTCAAAAATGATGAAAAATGAGGATAACATTTTTTTCAAAAATTCAAAAAACGATGGGCTATAACCCATGTTTTTTGAAATTTTGAATTTTCTTCAAATCCTCAATAATGATGAAAAACGGCGTGCTATAGTATGCCGTACGGTAGGAGCTATAGCCCATGTTCAAAAATGATGAAAAATGAGGATAACAGTTTTTTTCAAAAATTCAAAAAACGATGGGCTATAACCCATGTTTTTTGAAATTTTGAATTTTCTTCAAATCCTCAAAAATGATGAAAAACAGCGTGCTATAGTATGCCGTACGGTAGGGGCTATAGCCCATGTTCAAAAATGATGAAAAATGAGGATAACATTTTTTCAAAAATTCAAAAAACGATGGGCTATAATCCATGTTTTTTGAAATTTTGAATTTTCTTCAAATCCTCAAAAATGATGAAAAACGGCGTGCTATAGTATGCCGTACGGTAGGGGCTATAGCCCATGTTCAAAAATGATGAAAAATGAGGATAACATTTTTTTCAAAAATTCAAAAAACGATGGGCTATAACCCATGTTTTTTGAAATTTTGAATTTTCTTCAAATCCTCAAAAATGATGAAAAACGGCGTGCTATAGTATGCCGTACGGTAGGGGCTATAGCCCATGTTCAAAAATGATGAAAAATGAGGATAACATTTTTTTCAAAAATTCAAAAAACGATGGGCTATAACCCATGTTTTTTGAAATTTTGAATTTTCTTCAAATCCTCAAAAATGATGAAAAACGGCGTGCTATAGTATGCCGTACGGTAGGGGCTATAGCCCATGTTCAAAAATGATGAAAAATGAGGATAACATTTTTTTCAAAAATTCAAAAAACAATGGGCTATAATCCATGTTTTTTGAAATTTTGAATTTTCTTCAAATCCTCAAAAATGATGAAAAACGGCGTGCTATAGTATGCCGTACGGTAGGGGCTATAGCCCATGTTCAAAAATGATGAAAAATGAGGATAACATTTTTTTCAAAAATTCAAAAACAATGTGCTATAACCCATGTTTTTTGAAATTTTGAATTTTCTTCAAATCCTCAAAAATGATGAAAAACGGCGTGCTATAGTATGCCGTACGGTAGGGGCTATAGCCCATGTTCAAAAATGATGAAAAATGAGGATAACATTTTTTTCAAAAATTCAAAAAACGATGGGCTATAACCCATGTTTTTTGAAATTTTGAATTTTCTTCAAATCCTCAAAAATGATGAAAAACGGCGTGCTATAGTATGCCGTACGGTAGGGGCTATAGCCCATGTTCAAAAATGATGAAAAATGAGGATAACATTTTTTTCAAAAATTCAAAAAACGATGGGCTATAACCCATGTTTTTTGAAATTTTGAAATTTCTTCAAATCCTCAGAAATGATGAAAAACGGCGTGCTATAGTATGCCGTACGGTAGGGGCTATAGCCCATGTTCAAAAATGATGAAAAATGAGGATAACATTTTTTTCAAAAATTCAAAAAACGATGGGCTATAACCCATGTTTTTTGAAATTTTGAATTTTCTTCAAATCCTCAAAAATGATGAAAAACGGCGTGCTATAGTATGCCGTACGGTAGGGGCTATAGCCCATGTTCAAAAATGATGAAAAATGAGGATAACATTTTTTTCAAAAATTCAAAAAACAATGGGCTATAACCCATGTTTTTTGAAATTTTGAATTTTCTTCAAATCCTCAAAAATGATGAAAAACGGCGTGCTATAGTATGCCGTACGGTAGGGGCTATAGCCCATGTTAAAAAATGATGAAAAATGAGGATAATTTTTTTTCAAAAATTCAAAAAACGATGGGCTATAACCCATGTTTTTTGAAATTTTGAATTTTCTTCAAATCCTCAAAATTGATGAAAAACGGCGTGCTATAGTATGCCGTACGGTAGGGGCTATAGCCCATGTTCAAAAATGATGAAAAATGAGGATAACATTTTTTTCAAAAATTCAAAAAACGATGGGCTATAACCCATGTTTTTTGAAATTTAGAATTTTCTTCAAATCCTCAAAAATGATGAAAAACGGCATGCTATAGTATGCCGTACGGTAGGGGCTATAGCCCATGTTCAAAAATGATGAAAAATGAGGATAACATTTTTTTCAAAAATTCAAAAAACAATGGGCTATAACCCATGTTTTTTGAAATTTTGAATTTTCTTCAAATCCTCAAAAATGATGAAAAACGGCGTGCTATAGTATGCCGTACGGTAGGGGCTATAGCCCATGTTCAAAAATGATGAAAAATGAGGATAACATTTTTTTCAAAAATTAAAAAAACGATGGGCTATAACCCATGTTTTTTGAAATTTTGAATTTTCTTCAAATCCTCAAAAATGATGAAAAACTGCGTGCTATAGTATGCCGTACGGTAGGGGCTATAGCCCATGTTCAAAAATGATGAAAAATGAGGATAACATTTTTTTCAAAAATTCAAAAAACAATGGGCTATAACCCATGTTTTTTGAAATTTTGAATTTTCTTCAAATCCTCAAAAATGATGAAAAACGGCGTGCTATAGTATGCCGTACGGTAGGGGCTATAGCCCATGTTCAAAAATGATGAAAAATGAGGATAACATTTTTTTCAAAAATTAAAAAAACGATGGGCTATAACCCATGTTTTTTGAAATTTTGAATTTTCTTCAAATCCTCAAAAATGATGAAAAACGGCGTGCTATAGTATGCCGTACGGTAGGGGCTATAGCCCATGTTCAAAAATGATGAAAAATGAGGATAACATTTTTTTCAAAAATTCAAAAAACGATGGGCTATAACCCATGTTTTTTGAAATTTTGAATTTTCTTCAAATCCTCAAAAATGATGAAAAACGGCGTGCTATAGTATGCCGTACGGTAGGGGCTATAGCCCATGTTCAAAAATGATGAAAAATGAGGATAACATTTTTTTCAAAAATTCAAAAAACGATGGGCTATAACCCATGTTTTTTGAAATTTTGAAATTTCTTCAAATCCTCAAAAATGATGAAAAACGGCGTGCTATAGTATGCCGTACGGTAGGGGCTATAGCCCATGTTCAAAAATGATGAAAAATGAGGATAACATTTTTTTCAAAAATTCAAAAAACAATGGGCTATAACCCATGTTTTTTGAAATTTTGAATTTTCTTCAAATCCTCAAAAATGATGAAAAACGGCGTGCTATAGTATGCCGTACGGTAGGGGCTATAGCCCATGTTAAAAAATGATGAAAAATGAGGATATTTTTTTTCAAAAATTCAAAAAACGATGGGCTATAACCCATGTTTTTTGAAATTTTGAATTTTCTTCAAATCCTCAAAATTGATGAAAAACGGCGTGCTATAGTATGCCGTACGGTAGGGGCTATAGCCCATGTTAAAAAATGATGAAAAATGAGGATAACATTTTTTTCAAAAATTCAAAAAACGATGGGCTATAACCCATGTTTTTTGAAATTTTGAAATTTCTTCAAATCCTCAGAAATGATGAAAAACGGCGTGCTATAGTATGCCGTACGGTAGGGGCTATAGCCCATGTTCAAAAATGATGAAAAATGAGGATAACATTTTTTTCAAAAATTCAAAAAACGATGGGCTATAACCCATGTTTTTTGAAATTTTGAATTTTCTTCAAATCCTCAAAAATGATGAAAAACGGCGTGCTATAGTATGCCGTACGGTAGGGGCTATAGCCCATGTTCAAAAATGATGAAAAATGAGGATAACATTTTTTTCAAAAATTCAAAAAACAATGGGCTATAACCCATGTTTTTTGAAATTTTGAATTTTCTTCAAATCCTCAAAAATGATGAAAAACGGCGTGCTATAGTATGCCGTACGGTAGGGGCTATAGCCCATGTTAAAAAATGATGAAAAATGAGGATAATTTTTTTTCAAAAATTCAAAAAACGATGGGCTATAACCCATGTTTTTTGAAATTTTGAATTTTCTTCAAATCCTCAAAATTGATGAAAAACGGCGTGCTATAGTATGCCGTACGGTAGGGGCTATAGCCCATGTTCAAAAATGATGAAAAATGAGGATAACATTTTTTTCAAAAATTCAAAAAACGATGGGCTATAACCCATGTTTTTTGAAATTTAGAATTTTCTTGAAATCCTCAAAAATGATGAAAAACGGCATGCTATAGTATGCCGTACGGTAGGGGCTATAGCCCATGTTCAAAAATGATGAAAAATGAGGATAACATTTTTTTCAAAAATTCAAAAAACAATGGGCTATAACCCATGTTTTTTGAAATTTTGAATTTTCTTCAAATCCTCAAAAATGATGAAAAACGGCGTGCTATAGTATGCCGTACGGTAGGGGCTATAGCCCATGTTCAAAAATGATGAAAAATGAGGATAACATTTTTTTCAAAAATTAAAAAAACGATGGGCTATAACCCATGTTTTTTGAAATTTTGAATTTTCTTCAAATCCTCAAAAATGATGAAAAACGGCGTGCTATAGTATGCCGTACGGTAGGGGCTATAGCCCATGTTCAAAAATGATGAAAAATGAGGATAACATTTTTTTCAAAAATTCAAAAAACAATGGGCTATAACCCATGTTTTTTTAAATTTTGAATTTTCTTCAAATCCTCAAAAATGATGAAAAACGGCGTGCTATAGTATGCCGTACGGTAGGGGCTATAGCCCATGTTCAAAAATGATGAAAAATGAGGATAACATTTTTTTCAAAAATTAAAAAAACGATGGGCTATAACCCATGTTTTTTGAAATTTTGAATTTTCTTCAAATCCTCAAAAATGATGAAAAACGGCGTGCTATAGTATGCCGTACGGTAGGGGCTATAGCCCATGTTCAAAAATGATGAAAAATGAGGATAACATTTTTTTCAAAAATTCAAAAAACGATGGGCTATAACCCATGTTTTTTGAAATTTTGAATTTTCTTCAAATCCTCAAAAATGATGAAAAACGGCGTGCTATAGTATGCCGTACGGTAGGGGCTATAGCCCATGTTCAAAAATGATGAAAAATGAGGATAACATTTTTTTCAAAAATTCAAAAAACGATGGGCTATAACCCATGTTTTTTGAAATTTTGAAATTTCTTCAAATCCTCAGAAATGATGAAAAACGGCGTGCTATAGTATGCCGTACGGTAGGGGCTATAGCCCATGTTCAAAAATGATGAAAAATGAGGATAACATTTTTTTCAAAAATTCAAAAAACGATGGGCTATAACCCATGTTTTTTGAAATTTTGAATTTTCTTCAAATCCTCAAAAATGATGAAAAACGGCGTGCTATAGTATGCCGTACGGTAGGGGCTATAGCCCATGTTCAAAAATGATGAAAAATGAGGATAACATTTTTTTCAAAAATTCAAAAAACAATGGGCTATAACCCATGTTTTTTGAAATTTTGAATTTTCTTCAAATCCTCAAAAATGATGAAAAACGGCGTGCTATAGTATGCCGTACGGTAGGGGCTATAGCCCATGTTAAAAAATGATGAAAAATGAGGATATTTTTTTTCAAAAATTCAAAAAACGATGGGCTATAACCCATGTTTTTTGAAATTTTGAATTTTCTTCAAATCCTCAAAATTGATGAAAAACGGCGTGCTATAGTATGCCGTACGGTAGGGGCTATAGCCCATGTTAAAAAATGATGAAAAATGAGGATAACATTTTTTTCAAAAATTCAAAAAACGATGGGCTATAACCCATGTTTTTTTAAATTTTTAAATTTCTTCAAATCCTCAAAAATGATGAAAAACGGCGTGCTATAGTATGCCGTACGGTAGGGGCTATAGCCCATGTTCAAAAATGATGAAAAATGAGGATAACATTTTTTTCAAAAATTAAAAAAACGATGGGCTATAACCCATGTTTTTTGAAATTTTGAATTTTCTTCAAATCCTCAATAATGATGAAAAACGGCGTGCTATAGTATGCCGTACGGTAGGGGCTATAGCCCATGTTCAAAAATGATGAAAAATGAGGATAACATTTTTTTCAAAAATTCAAAAAACGATGGGCTATAACCCATGTTTTTTGAAATTTTGAAATTTCTTCAAATCCTCAGAAATGATGAAAAACGGCGTGCTATAGTATGCCGTACGGTAGGGGCTATAGCCCATGTTCAAAAATGATGAAAAATGAGGATAACATTTTTTTCAAAAATTCAAAAAACGATGGGCTATAACCCATGTTTTTTGAAATTTTGAATTTTCTTCAAATCCTCAAAAATGATGAAAAACGGCGTGCTATAGTATGCCGTACGGTAGGGGCTATAGCCCATGTTCAAAAATGATGAAAAATGAGGATAACATTTTTTTCAAAAATTCAAAAAACAATGGGCTATAACCCATGTTTTTTGAAATTTTGAATTTTCTTCAAATCCTCAAAAATGATGAAAAACGGCGTGCTATAGTATGCCGTACGGTAGGGGCTATAGCCCATGTTAAAAAATGATGAAAAATGAGGATAATTTTTTTTCAAAAATTCAAAAAACGATGGGCTATAACCCATGTTTTTTGAAATTTAGAATTTTCTTCAAATCCTCAAAATTGATGAAAAACGGCGTGCTATAGTATGCCGTACGGTAGGGGCTATAGCCCATGTTCAAAAATGATGAAAAATGAGGATAACATTTTTTTCAAAAATTCAAAAAACGATGGGCTATAACCCATGTTTTTTGAAATTTAGAATTTTCTTCAAATCCTCAAAAATGATGAAAAACGGCGTGCTATAGTATGCCGTACGGTAGGGGCTATAGCCCATGTTCAAAAATGATGAAAAATGAGGATAACATTTTTTTCAAAAATTCAAAAAACAATGGGCTATAACCCATGTTTTTTGAAATTTTGAATTTTCTTCAAATCCTCAAAAATGATGAAAAACGGCGTGCTATAGTATGCCGTACGGTAGGGGCTATAGCCCATGTTCAAAAATGATGAAAAATGAGGATAACATTTTTTTCAAAAATTAAAAAAACGATGGGCTATAACCCATGTTTTTTGAAATTTTGAATTTTCTTCAAATCCTCAAAAATGATGAAAAACGGCGTGCTATAGTATGCCGTACGGTAGGGGCTATAGCCCATGTTCAAAAATGATGAAAAATGAGGATAACATTTTTTTCAAAAATTCAAAAAACAATGGGCTATAACCCATGTTTTTTGAAATTTTGAATTTTCTTCAAATCCTCAAAAATGATGAAAAACGGCGTGCTATAGTATGCCGTACGGTAGGGGCTATAGCCCATGTTCAAAAATGATGAAAAATGAGGATAACATTTTTTTCAAAAATTCAAAAAACGATGGGCTATAACCCATGTTTTTTGAAATTTTGAATTTTCTTCAAATCCTCAAAAATGATGAAAAACGGCGTGCTATAGTATGCCGTACGGTAGGGGCTATAGCCCATGTTCAAAAATGATGAAAAATGAGGATAACATTTTTTTCAAAAATTCAAAAAACGATGGGCTATAACCCATGTTTTTTGAAATTTTGAATTTTCTTCAAATCCTCAAAAATGATGAAAAACGGCGTGCTATAGTATGCCGTACGGTAGGGGCTATAGCCCATGTTCAAAAATGATGAAAAATGAGGATAACATTTTTTTCAAAAATTCAAAAAACGATGGGCTATAACCCATGTTTTTTGAAATTTTGAAATTTCTTCAAATCCTCAGAAATGATGAAAAACGGCGTGCTATAGTATGCCGTACGGTAGGGGCTATAGCCCATGTTCAAAAATGATGAAAAATGAGGATAACATTTTTTTCAAAAATTCAAAAAACGATGGGCTATAACCCATGTTTTTTGAAATTTTGAATTTTCTTCAAATCCTCAAAAATGATGAAAAACGGCGTGCTATAGTATGCCGTACGGTAGGGGCTATAGCCCATGTTCAAAAATGATGAAAAATGAGGATAACATTTTTTTCAAAAATTCAAAAAACAATGGGCTATAACCCATGTTTTTTGAAATTTTGAATTTTCTTCAAATCCTCAAAAATGATGAAAAACGGCGTGCTATAGTATGCCGTACGGTAGGGGCTATAGCCCATGTTAAAAAATGATGAAAAATGAGGATAATTTTTTTTCAAAAATTCAAAAAACGATGGGCTATAACCCATGTTTTTTGAAATTTTGAATTTTCTTCAAATCCTCAAAATTGATGAAAAACGGCGTGCTATAGTATGCCGTACGGTAGGGGCTATAGCCCATGTTAAAAAATGATGAAAAATGAGGATAACATTTTTTTCAAAAATTCAAAAAACGATGGGCTATAACCCATGTTTTTTGAAATTTTGAAATTTCTTCAAATCCTCAAAAATGATGAAAAACGGCGTGCTATAGTATGCCGTACGGTAGGGGCTATAGCCCATGTTCAAAAATGATGAAAAATGAGGATAACATTTTTTTCAAAAATTCAAAAAACGATGGGCTATAACCCATGTTTTTTGAAATTTTGAATTTTCTTCAAATCCTCAAAAATGATGAAAAACGGCGTGCTATAGTATGCCGTACGGTAGGGGCTATAGCCCATGTTCAAAAATGATGAAAAATGAGGATAACATTTTTTTCAAAAATTCAAAAAACGATGGGCTATAACCCATGTTTTTTGAAATTTTGAATTTTCTTCAAATCCTCAAAAATGATGAAAAACGGCGTGCTATAGTATGCCGTACGGTAGGGGCTATAGCCCATGTTCAAAAATGATGAAAAATGAGGATAACATTTTTTTCAAAAATTCAAAAAACGATGGGCTATAACCCATGTTTTTTGAAATTTTGAAATTTCTTCAAATCCTCAGAAATGATGAAAAACGGCGTGCTATAGTATGCCGTACGGTAGGGGCTATAGCCCATGTTCAAAAATGATGAAAAATGAGGATAACATTTTTTTCAAAAATTCAAAAAACGATGGGCTATAACCCATGTTTTTTGAAATTTTGAATTTTCTTCAAATCCTCAAAAATGATGAAAAACGGCGTGCTATAGTATGCCGTACGGTAGGGGCTATAGCCCATGTTCAAAAATGATGAAAAATGAGGATAACATTTTTTTCAAAAATTCAAAAAACAATGGGCTATAACCCATGTTTTTTGAAATTTTGAATTTTCTTCAAATCCTCAAAAATGATGAAAAACGGCGTGCTATAGTATGCCGTACGGTAGGGGCTATAGCCCATGTTAAAAAATGATGAAAAATGAGGATAATTTTTTTTCAAAAATTCAAAAAACGATGGGCTATAACCCATGTTTTTTGAAATTTTGAATTTTCTTCAAATCCTCAAAATTGATGAAAAACGGCGTGCTATAGTATGCCGTACGGTAGGGGCTATAGCCCATGTTAAAAAATGATGAAAAATGAGGATAACATTTTTTTCAAAAATTCAAAAAACGATGGGCTATAACCCATGTTTTTTGAAATTTTGAAATTTCTTCAAATCCTCAAAAATGATGAAAAACGGCGTGCTATAGTATGCCGTACGGTAGGGGCTATAGCCCATGTTCAAAAATGATGAAAAATGAGGATAACATTTTTTTCAAAAATTCAAAAAACGATGGGCTATAACCCATGTTTTTTGAAATTTTGAATTTTCTTCAAATCCTCAAAAATGATGAAAAACGGCGTGCTATAGTATGCCGTACGGTAGGGGCTATAGCCCATGTTCAAAAATGATGAAAAATGAGGATAACATTTTTTTCAAAAATTCAAAAAACAATGGGCTATAACCCATGTTTTTGAAATTTTGAATTTTCTTCAAATCCTCAAAAATGATGAAAAACGGCGTGCTATAGTATGCCGTACGGTAGGGGCTATAGCCCATGTTAAAAAATGATGAAAAATGAGGATAATTTTTTTTCAAAAATTCAAAAAACGATGGGCTATAACCCATGTTTTTTGAAATTTTGAATTTTCTTCAAATCCTCAAAATTGATGAAAAACGGCGTGCTATAGTATGCCGTACGGTAGGGGCTATAGCCCATGTTCAAAAATGATGAAAAATGAGGATAACATTTTTTTCTAAAATTCAAAAAACGATGGGCTATAACCCATGTTTTTTGAAATTTTGAATTTTCTTAAAATCCTCAAAAATGATGAAAAACGGCGTGCTATAGTATGGCATGAATTGAACAAAGGGCATTGTTCAATTCATCAAAACATTTAGAGACAAACAAATAGACACTTATATGTAGTTAAAGCAACAGAGTTAAGCAACAGAAACAAACAACAATGGATTATACAGTGTAAAGACACCAATTTAATTATAAATGTCAATAAAGTTGAATATCTAATAATATCAATTTAAAATGTATTATCCAATACAAATTTCCTTACCATTTTTAATGTTTTAGTTTTGTATTGCTATTTTTATTTGCTAATTGTAGATTGACCTACTTTTTGTTTCTGGCATTCCGCTGCTTGTTATTTTTTATTTTATTTTCATGTGAAGTACTTTGAGTTGCATTTTATGTATGACATGTGCTATATAAATAAAGTTTAATATGTGAAGTACTTTAGTTGTCAAGGATGCAGACAGAGTTGAACCCAGGAGCAAAGTCACAACAAACTAGAGTATAATAATAAAGTATTTAATAAAGAATTACGAGATATCTTACACAGGGGAATGCAGGTAGGAATCAGGCATGAATCAGAATGACATCAAAGTCAACACATGAACAGGCAGGACATCTGTGACACAGGTTATGAACTGACAATGAGTGTTTGTACTGAGTCCAGTTTTATAGTGAGCAGGTTGATTGGAGAAGTGTTCACTGCTGGGCTGATTAGGTAGTTGACAGGTGTGTAAATGGAACTGGGTGTGCTGGAATGTGATATGGGAGGCCAGTGTGGAGACTGAGGGAGAGACAGAATGTGACAGAGTTGCATTTTATGTATGAAATGTGCTATATAAATAAAGTTTACACCACTGACTGTCCCTCCATATAAAATAAAGGCGAAAGTCACAAAAGAAAATTGATCAGTTACAATTCCAGACTATGAAGAATCATTTAATAAAGGAATACTTCCAGATTCAGTTAAAGATTAGCTACAATAATTGTGATATTAAAAGTTAAATGCTCGTCATATGACATAACAGAGAGGAATGGGCCGGACCCTGCGCGCAGGGACAATGGCGAAGCTCTCTGTCTTGGTCTCGGTTGCAATAAAATGATCGACTCTACACTACACTTCAGAACGCTCTCTGCCTGCCTTCATTCGTCCGGTGCTTTTGACTACAGCCTACAGCCTGCCGTATTGCTTAGCTGTTTCTGTCTCAAATAGATAGAATTATAGTCAGTGTAAAGGGAGAAATTACACGACACAGGCTCCCATTGGCCCGTGAGTTCCAACCTCTCGGCCAACGGGAGATTGCCCCTGTGTTTCGATCGCGTTGCCACGTCTGCTCGTATCAAGCCTGGCTTCGTCCACTGAAAACGTTTTTATTTCGGGAACATTTTTCTGATTTTATTTGACTTGATTATGTTGTTCTTATTTGCTTGTTGTACTGTCCTGTTTTAATTATGATTGATTTTATTGTGTCACTGTACAGCACTTTGTAACATTGTTAAGAAAGGTGCTTTATAAATAAAATTTACTTACTTACTTACACAAGGCAGGTCGGCTGGCTAAACGATGTTCGATTGAATGCGTGGTCTGTACTAGTGAAATATTACTTTACTGTTGAAATGTAAAATTTACATTTCAACGAAAGGACCTGTAAATGACAACACAAAAACTAAGGCACTGGTGTCGTACTTCTGGTTTACCGGAACGGGGTGCAACTCCCTGCAGTGCCCTGCTCAATTTGTTGTATTTACATGGTTCATTGGTCCATGGTCTCAGAGGTCATCGCTATAGTCTTCTATAATTTGAAATTTCCGCAATTTACGCAATTTCAGCAATTTCCCCATTTTCCAATTTCCGCAATTTCCGCAATTTCCAATTTCCGTCAAATTTTCAATTTCCGCAATTTCCGCAATTTCCGCAATTTTCCGCAATTTTTCCGCAACACTCCGCAATTCCTCCGCAATTTTTCCGCAATTTTTCAAAAAAAAAATCAAAAACCGATGGGCTATAACCATTCCGCAATTTGCTAATGTTTCTCATCCTCCGCAACACTCCGTAATTTGCTAATGTTTCTCATCCTCCGCAACACTCAATTTTTCCGGTAAATACAACACATTGAGCAGGGCACTGCAGGGAGTTGAACCCCGTTCCGGTAAACCAGAAGTACGACACCAGTGCCTTAGCTTTTGTGTATTCAACTATTTGGGTAACATGTGAGCTTTATCCTCTAATTCATGGGCCTGGATTTTCTTTTCCAAAATTTCAAAAAACATGGGCTATAACCCATCGTTTTTATTTTTTTTCAAATCCTCAAAAATGATGAAAAACGGCGTGCCATAGTATGCCGTACGATATGGGCTATAGCCCACGGTCCAAAATGATGAGAAACGTTCTTCGTTCTTTGTTTGTAAATATTAATATTGTTTTGCAAAGCTTAAGTGTGCCTTTGAAACTGGATGTGAAACACAAATACAAAACACAAATTTGAAACAAATACAAAACACAGATGTGAAACACAAATACAAAACACAAATTTGAAACACAAATACAAAACACAAATGTATTTGCACATAGGCCTATACGAAAATGCAAGTAGGCCTACATATGACGTGATGACGTGCGGTGCAGAATCTGTCAGACCTGGCTCTGGCTCTGCAGCACCAGGGCCTGCATTCAGGTAGCTGCAGTGGTGGAAAGTAGAAGTAGGCTACATTTACTCAAGAACTTGGAAATTTCCAATCATTTTACTTCTACTCCACTACATCTCCAAATATTGTACTTTTTACTCCACTACATGTATTTGAAAACCTGAATTACTAGTTGTTACTTTGTAAACTTTGATTATTATTACAAAACATATAGTAACCACTTCAGCCCTATATACATTTCGGCTGATGTGACGCATTGTGAATGTGATCTGCTTTCTGCAATTTTGTTTAAAGATTTGTAGGCCTATAGGCCTACATTTGAAAACTTGAAATTTAACATTCTGCATTTCTACTTTTGGTAGGCTACTTTAAGTAAATTTTGATTTTGTATTCCGGACTTTTACTTGTAATGGAGTATAGGCCTACTTCTATATTGCCGTATTGATACGTTTTACTTAAGTAAGACAAATTACTACTTTTTCCACCACACTAGGTAGCTGCCTCCACCTTTGGGCACACGGAGGCAGGATCTAAGGCAAGTTGATTTCCAGATGTGTCTCAGCGTCCTGACTTATGTAAGGTAAGAACCGTTCACAGCGGGGGCCGACGCTGACTGTCCGCTCTCCTGATTGAAGAACGTCTACTGTTGATTCAGTCTCAGTACACTGAGCATTTCTCTTCTCACATAGCACCACTTCATTAACCGTCCTACTGGCCTCCACTTTAAAAGCTCTATATGTCTCTCGGACCAGTGGGACCACCATTGCTTTTCCAATGTGCAGTTTATGTTCAATACATGGTATAGCGTGTTTGCTTTTCAAACATGAGTTCATGAATCAAAATCTATAAGGACCATAGCGACTATTTCATAACCTTTTTATTTGGGGAGGTGGAGGGGGGGGTCTGGCCTGACTAAATCAATTAATTTGCTGTGCAGACAGAAGCCTGCCTGCGGAGACTTCTCTCTCCGTGCAGGCTAGAGGGGTTGAAAGAAAACAGAGCTAAACATTTGCTCAAATCATTCCTTTATGTACAACGCTGTCCCTCAGGGCTCTGATTTAGTTTACGCACCTGTCTAGACCTGCAATTGCTCCTAAACAGGTGCTTCTGTGGTGAAGGGTGTTTGTGAATGTACTGTATGTGAGAGAGAGAGAGAGAGAGAGAGAGAGAGAGAGGTTGTGCGTGCATGGGTTAAGGGCCGGCTGTTTACTTTAACAACGGGAGCATGTCTGGGGAGGTGTCAACTGTGATGTCATCTCCCTCGAAGATGACATCACAGTTGGTTCTTGTGGATGCACCTGCTGCTATAGAGTTGCCCTCTGTCCAAAGCGGCAACCCTTGATTTCAGCCTTTAATTTACTCCATGTTGCAAATGTACTGCTTTCCCTTCTTTCCAAACACATGAGCTTGGAATGTTAAAAGTTATAAAGAGTGGAATGCTCAACGTTATATATCTAACATTTATTGCTTTCAAAAGCCTGTTTTGGAAGCATTAAAAGAAAGGATTTGCTCCCAAACATAAATTTGAGATTTAACACAGATGAGGCTATATGACAGCGGACTATCGGCTCATGGATTTTTTTATTATTATTATTAACCGGCTGTTTTTAATACAAGGCCACTCCTGACGTCAGCACTTTTGGAGAGGAACCTGCACGCATTCCTGAGATGAGACGGACTCCAGATCCAGACACACTCCCCTTCCCCCAGCCTGGAGCGTTATCACCATGACGCCATGCAGAGCTCTGTTCCACACAGGTATGATGGAGTGGGGATGCCATGTATAGTTTCACTTATGGCTGATCATCAGTGGTGGAAAAAGTACTCAAATGTATCAATACTGCAATATAGAAATACAAGTAAATGTCCAGAATGTACAGTTAAAGTACAAACGTATTAGCATCAAAAATGTACTCACAGCCGATCTCTTCTCCTGGTATTTCTGCAGGACAAGGAGATGTGCGCCGTTGGAGACAAATGGATGCAGAGCTTCACGACCGCAAAAACCACCTGACTTATACCTTGTGCACACTGCCAGTTGGCCAACTAACTACCTTTTTACACATCATCTATTTTGATGTCATTGTTTTGTTCTTTGAAGGGCGCTATAGCCTCTCCAACACCTGGCTTTTCATTGTGACGTCGCGTGGCAGCCATGAGTCTATGGCACCCCTCACGTCCCTCACGGTGGGGATATGGGCTAAGATTAGTGCTTTTGTAAGTTAACACTTGCTATGCATCCCATGTGTATACATCCCACTGTTTCTCAACCGTTGACTACTACTGGCAAAATGTCCTAATAATAATGACTCAACCAGAAAATCTGGTGCACTTCCCGAGATTCTAACTCCCTTTTTCTGTTGAATTTCTTGAACTCCAACTTGTCAGTAAATGACTACATGGATGGACTCATCATATAGGTCACCAGGTCGTTCAGTTCACGGTTTCTCAACTAGTGTAAAGAACATTTAAAACAAATCAACAAATCCTACATTACTAAATGCATGGTCAGGGACCACATGCAATACCTCCACGGACCACCAGTGGTCCACAGACCACCTGTTGAAAACCCATGACTTAAACCTTCACAAAAATAGCAGATCTACATACTGACAATGCCAGATCTTTACAATGCCATAACCACAATGTGTTGTGATGCAACGTGTTATTTTGGCACTCGTATGTCGTATGACTAAAATCGGGATTTAGTCGACAGCCAAATAATCCAACCTGACTTCCACTTGTTTTGCAAAAAAATGAAAACAAATTGATGAGTTTACCACAGGAGCCAGAACAACTCTAAAATGGTGGCAAAGCATTCTGTGGAAAACTCATTTGGTTCATCCATATAACTGTTATGTAAACGTTGCTCTCTCAGCTGACTGATGGTGCACCTGCCTTGGCAGGAACGCACCATGCAAGGTTTCCTCCTCACTCAGGCACGCACTCCTCACATACTACAACATATTTATGTCATACTTAAAGACAATTGTTTCTGCCTGTCAAGGACCTTCGCCAGGGAGGTTGTCTTGACACAGTAGATAAATACTATATAAATTTACTATAGATAGATAAATACAAGTAGGCTACTGTGATAATGCGAGTATATAATCATTCTGAACTACAGACCCATATTTCCTGCTATTTGCTGATGTGCTATTTGCTATCTGTCCCCTCGTAGTCTATTAATCAATTCATTGGTCGGTTTGGCTCTTAGTCGACTACGACTTTGTTAGTAGTATTTAGGCTTTTTCCATGCACATCTCTTGTAAACTCTAGATATATGGCCATATCTCACCCCTTAAAACTTCTTTGCCATTTTTTACTATTTTGAAAAAACATTTTAAAATTATAAAATAGGTCAAATAGCCAATCTACAAGCTCACAATGTGTCAATAGGTTGGCTATAGTTGAACTATTTTAAAATGTTTTTAAAAATAGTAAAATATGGCTAATAAGTTTAGGGATAAGGATATGGCCCATAATCCTTTAATTCTGGTAGGATATTACTTAGACATATAGCCATTATTAAATGAACATTGTTCAGCTATTGTTCTCAAGATATGTGAACTATAGACACATGTACACACAGGATTGTGCTTCTTCCTCTCACCTTTTCTGACCCAAGTTTACTCCAGAGGTATTGTGATTAGGTCTGTGGTTAGTGGTTACCAAAGGAAAACTACAGCAGGGAAAAGGGCTGATATTAAATTCAACCCACGCCACTCCACCCCATCCAAACAAGTTCCATGCATGCTGCTTTGAGGGAACATAAAGTTTAATTGTACTCATTATAGGACCTGTAAAACCTGCCTGTAAATAGTTTCTGCCAAAGCCACCCCAACATACATCCAATATCAGCCTTGACTTCTACAAATCCATGTTTTATGTTGGAGAAAGGAGTAAATATTGGGTTAGTAATGATCTTCAGCAAAACATAATTTGGTTAAGAACTGCAGTGACATGATATGTAATGTACTTGCAGTGCAATAAATGGGACGTTTGCATTCAAGCACTAAGTTAGCATAAGGTAGTGACAGTACAGGAATGTCGGTAGATCTTTATTACTCTGGCGGATCAGTGTGGTTATGGAAATGAAAACAAAATATTGCATTTGTCTTTGACATTGATGTTAATGAAGCAGATGAATCTCATGATTTCCGTTGCTGAAAACCCTATTTGACTTCTCCGTTTTTTTGACGATGACTACAGCACTACGGTAATTGTATAGGTAAGTTCCAGCAACACTGCTGCTGCTGTGGTCTGTCAGCCGTGTGTTTTTCAAACAGACCAGCTTGCTATACATTCTACGTTAAGGGTCTCATGAGATAATGTGTCTCGCTGTAAATCACATGCAGCCTTAAAGGCCTTCAGTTGCACACACAAATTGGCCACATGTGCTGGCTGACAGCAGGACTACTGGAAAATGTCACAGGTGTCATAGGCGTTTTACTGTCACTGCCTGTCAGGTCTGCTTTTCCATGACTTCCAAGAAATGCAATGGAAAGACTCTGCCATGAAAGAATGGAAAAACGGCCACGGATCGTTCTCTGTGCCGGTCGGCTTGGTGGGGTTGGAAATGGCTTCCTCGTTCATCTTAAAAGACTGCCCTCACAGACTCAATTACTGGAACTTCATAGACTAAATTTACATTACAATAATAAAATATAGCTGCAAGCAGCGATAAGACAGGGTCTTTTGACGAATGACTGTGAGCTTCAGTTCTTGAGCGATTGTCACGACCCTCTACCATATTGCCGACAGCACAGAACTGCCAAAACAGCGAACAATGGCAGAACCCATACGAAAACAATAAGGGGTCAAGCCCGAAGGGACGAAGACCCCTTCTTGTTTTTGTACGGGTAATAATAAATATAGCTGCAAGCAGCGATAAGACGGGCCAAGCCATAAAAACAGTGGTTGGAGACTGGAGATGACGCTTGTTTGTTACGCTGATTGGCTATAGGGGTTGTCTAGCAGAAAAGACGGTAGAAGAGCAATAGGGGCCTTCGCCTCTTCAGGCTTGGCCCCTAATAAGAAAGCACCCATTGCAGACAATGGTTGGCTTTAAGGAGACAGTTAAACTATGATGTTAATATAATCTGTCCCAGTCAGACGGCTCATCTCAGGTCAACATTCTGAATGTATCCGCTCACACTGCCTTCTATCTGCTGCTGTGTCCATTTCATGTGCAGGTGTGAACATTTGGGATCAGCTCATTCACAGCTTCCTACAGCAGACCTAACATCTGCTCGGGATGCAAACTGCGTAAACAGTGATGGTGGTTGTTTGTGAGATTTCTGGGAAGGACTATTCAAATAAGCATTGGGATCTAGCCGCCGGCTATCGTCAAAGTAACTGTCAGGCAAAGATAGTGTCCGTATAGCAACGGCGAAAAACAGTCGATCACAAATATGACTTTGACATCCAGCACGGCCAAGGGTGCAGAGCCAAGAACCCCATCCCAGTATTGTTACAAGAATAACACATTCTTGGAAATGGGTTCAAAAAGCTCCATTATGAGTCATCACTTTCATCCAATACACCCCCATCCCCCACTCCCCTTTACCCTGGAAATCTGCAATGATCAGAGGGAAATGCTAAATGGTTCCAAATTACTGCAATAAAGCGCGTGGCAGTAATGGGTTTTATATCTTCTGGAGCCATGTTGTGATCAAATTGACAGTAAATCGAATAAAAGCTCGTATAGACCATGGTTTCACAAGCTCAGTTCTCTCCTATTCATCTTATTCCCCAGAAAAGGGTAGAACAACTAACTATAGTCATGAATAGATTAAAATAGACATATGACAAAGGAATGTATTCAGTAGTTAAAGTTCTCATTTATTGACTCATTTGATTGAGCTCCAACACTCCAAAGAGCCCTTGAGGTGACGTGTTAATAAGACTGCATGACATCTTCAGCTTCACTGGGATTTATCTACACAAAGGTTTGGGAGTTGCAATAATCTTAAATGAAACAGCCCTCGATCTGTATATAATTAGCCTATATATACACATGTCAGTGTCATCTTCCAAATAGGCAAATACTGAAGGTGGTTGTTTTGTATTGATGCCCCGTTGTTGTGTAAACTCTCTTTATTTGAAATATCCCGATGCACTCCGATCACTTCTTGAGAGTTGGATCCCTCAGGCTGAATATGAAGTGGCAGAGATCATTGGTTACAGCTGTGCTGTGCTGATTCATAGTTCACACCTGTGCTGATTCATAGTTATAGAAAGTTAGCAAAGTGTGTGGCAAATCTGCGAAACAAATGCTTACCACTAGCTTTCTTCACAAATGTGTTCATAAATGTGTCTACTATGACATATCAATTTGTTCCAACCCAAATCCCTTGGGAAACTTTGTGACAGCTGCTGAACGTTGGGGTACCATTAATAACCAATATAAGGAAAAAATTCCAAATGTTTATTATGGTTTAAGTAGCATGCATGTGACATGTCAAACACTAGGAGTTTTTCATGATTCTGAATCCATTGCAAGCATTATTTTTGCACGACTAAGGGCCGATTCATACTCCTATTTTAGAGCCGAATAAAAGTCGGTTCGGCGCTGCAGAGCCTACAATTTGACGTCATTTGAGGTTCAGTAGCTCTTCGGTGCTACTGAAAATTTCTTACGAGCCGAAATCATTTCGGCACTACAGCGCCGAAACAGCGGTAAAATAGGAGTATGAATCGGCCCGAACACTCCTTGGGCTAAATTTGGCCATATAGCCACATTCTTTTGGTGAAGGCGTAGGCGAACATTTAGCCTTATATTGGTTGTTAATAGTACCCCAACTTTCAGCAGCTTCAGAAGGTTTCCCAAGGGAGTTGGGTTGGAACATCTTTAGGAACGCATTTGTGAAGAAAGCTAGTGGTAAGCATTTTTTAGATTTGCCACACATTTTGCTCATTTTCCCTCATAAGTAAGCTGTCCACACACCGCTCATAAACTCACTGCATGAATTTAGATGTTATGCTTTCAAGAGCTAACGATTAATTGAATAATCACACGTGAATAATCAATTAACCGATCAAGAGAAAAGTTTAATAGAGTATCATGTATCATTATGCTATTTGTAAATAATTTTGTTTGGGTCACTGCTAGTTAAACAGCCTACAGTATTACGATATTTCAATCCGTTGGGGTCCATCTCCAAATATTTTTTGATGAGCATTTACTTTCATTAAAAAAAAAAAAAATTGGAATTCATATATGTTTAGTTTTAAGATATTTGACACCTAATGGTGTATATACAGCTAGTTCTATATGGCAGGCACTGAAGTTTGGGGAGTACGACAAAGGAAACTCCCCACAGCTTTTGGCATATGGTCACTTCATGGTCTTGTTCTAAATAGTTTGGAGTGTTTGTTTTCACAGAGAATGACAACACTAGGAGTTTCTTTTGGCAGTCCCCTGAGACACAAAGCATGTTTGTTTCTGGGGTGCTAATAGATTGATATTCTGAGTGAGTTACCTCGACTGACCTTTAAAAAAAAATATGATTTTTACCAAAGCCAACTTTTTGGCTTTGGCTTTGTGTCGAGAATAATTTTGTCCAAATAATAACCACAGCATCATTACATAAACTAGAGACCATTCGGGCGTGCCGTCGGTCGGTCATAAAAGCCTCTTTAAAAAAAGAACGAAAGGATCTAGGACAGGTTTGTTATGATGCAGAGTGATTTGAACCCAATATGCAGAGTCACAGCAAACAAGGGCGGATTTCAAAAAATGTAATAAAGAAAAGGCTAGTCTTACACTGGAATAGTATGCAGGGAAAAACTCAGGAACGCAGGAAACGGCAATGAATAGTATCGCCATAAAACAGGAACGTGCATCGACAACATCAAACTATGAACTGACAAAGGTCGTTTGCAATGAGTCCAGTTATATAGGGGGCAGGCTGATTGTAGAAGTGTTCACAGGTGGGATGATGAGGGAGTTGGAGACAGGTGAGTAAATGGGACTGCAGTGTGGAATGGAAAGTGGGAGTGGCCAGGGCTGACATGGTCTGTGGAGAGACAGACCATAACAGGTTTCCTTTTACCCACGTTTCTCCTAGGCATTATGTCAATTGATTTCTCCCGACACACATTCTGTGCTGTATCCTAAGGCTCCCCCACCGGGAGGACGTAGAGCCTTTATGCTACTCCTCCTACTGACAACTAACTGGTGTTGCCCCAACCTGGAGGGAGTAGGATTACGTGCAGTGACAATTACCACCTTCCCTGCCCGGCTTCCTTACCCCAAACGCGCAAAAAATATCCAATGCAAGTTAACGCACTGTGACCCACTGAATCTGCTATTTTGGCACATGCATTCAAAAACAGTTTTAGAAACATTTTCGATTTAAGTATTTGATTAAACTTAATTGATCCTATAATGCCTATGACATGCCCATACCAGGTTGAGAGTGGTTAAGGGAGTCAAATGTTCCAAAAAGGAAAATGCTTCCAATTGTTAAGCAGCAATTTTCCGAAATGGTGGCTTTCCCAGAAAAAACAACACGGATAAGGATCTGACATTCAGTGCCCATCAGTTTGATTTGCAAATTTTGTATTTTCACGTTTCAATGCTAACTAGCCACATCCTGCCTCATAAACCACTCCTCCGCCCATCATTCTTTTAAATGACATTTCAAGACGGGAGCATCGAGCTGGGTACAAATATAATGTGTCAGTCTCTGCATTTTCCAGAGGTTATTTTATGCAACATACACACTAAATGAAGGACTTCACTCTACCAGAACATCTCAGATATTTCTATCACAGACTTAATGTTGTTACCATATTCATAGGGCTGCCTACGAATAATATTTTATGAGCTTCAGGGTCAGAGAGGAGTTTAGAGGCTTCACTATAAAGCTTGGCCTTCTCTGTTTTCCATTGCTGTGACGGCTGGATGAATGTTGAAAGCGCTGTGTGGATAAGAGAACCATGTTGGTCTAGAGAGGAGATGTATGCTCTCTTACGCCTTACAAATGTCAAGACATTTCTAAACACTGCTGAGCCTCAAGGCCTGCAGGACCAACAGGCTGCAGGACATCTTTTTTCCACCAGAAAACCAGGCTTATGAACAACGGACACTGATGGGCCTGTTGCTTGTCTGCCTGCACGTGCTCGCACGCACGGTCGCACGCGCACACACACACGTGCACGCACGCACGTCCATTGATTTCCATTGACTAGCCTCCATCCATTCCATAGTAACAACAACCCTCCTGCATAATAATCCCATTCCTAAACCAGCTCCATTAGAAAGTGCAAAAACTTTCCCCAGCTTCCAGAATCTTTCTCATCTTCCTGTTTTTCTGAGGACATGCTTCATTGCTTCTTGCTTCTCTCAGAGAGAAGCTCGAACGCATGCACGCACACACGCACGCACGCACGCACACACGCACGCACGCACGCACGCACGCACGCACACACACACACACACGCACACACGCACACACACACACACACACACACACACACACACACACACACACACACACACAGTGTCTCGCCTGTCAAACCTGTGCCTGTTGAATCATTTTACCCATCCATATGAGGATGACATTTGGAGAGCCCTCGGTGACGCCCACGCGAATGAAAAGCCAAATTCAGAGAGGTCATCCTAACGAGCAGCCAGTCCATTACTGTACAGAGAGAGAGAGAGTCGGTCACTTCCAGTATGGTGCTACTGTTTGACTCTGTGCAGGCGTCTCATGCACTCCCTTTGATACCTTGCAGGAAGGCACTGTGATGTCATCCTCTGGGGATGGCAGAGTGCGTTGCGGTTGATCTAAGCAGCAGAGTTGTAATGTTGATGCTTTTGACTAGGAGCCCCTCCTCGGGCTCGGAGACAACAGACTGTCCCCCTGTAGACGGACCGTAGATGACCATATTAGGTAGGCATCTGGAGAAATTCACTGGGCTCAGGTCCTCTGGAGAGATGAAGCTGACACGAATGCACACAGACATGCTGCACTGTACAAACTTGCATTATCTACACTTGCGCACACACAGATGGGAGCTGTATGCAAACTCACATGCACACAATACTTTAGCAATATATATTACTCTGCTGACATAGCACTTCAAAGTGATTGCATGTGAAATGTGACGGCAACACCTTTCCCCTTATATTAGATTACCGTATCTCTTGTCAGCCTCTACTGACATGATACTGCAGTGCAGGACATCACCAGTATCAAGTGAAAGTCATGTTAGTATCATGATTTAAACTCCACCAAGAGTGGCCTACTCTTTACATCTTTTGAAGTCTAACATCGATCCATAATAACACTTATAGGCACAAAGAATGAGACAAGGAGAAAATAAATTTAGCATATTAAATAGTAAATAGTATGTCAGAATGTTATTTTGGACGGGGTCGGGCCCCTGAATTTAGAATTTTAACACTATGTAATTATTATATACGAGTGACAATAAATCAGTGCCGTCATGAAACAGAAGTAGAAATGTGTGGTATGCTTGCAGGCGAAGCACAATTTGGCTGCTCACACACAGCAGGTCTGCTTTCTCTGTCTCTGTCTGTCCTCCTAGACCCCTGGAGAGGGAGGAACAGCGGTAGACATCTGTCCATTACATAATGTAATGCTTTTGGTGTTGTGCTACAGGAAAGTGTTTTGAAGACTTGTAGATGTACAGTATGTACATGCTTTTTCTCATGAATAGATGAAATATGACACTCACACAGCCTCCTGATGAAACAATATCACAGCTAATGTATACCTAAAATTGAGTTTCATATTTGCATTGGGATGTTTGAATTGCGAACAATTACAATACGGTTGTATTATAATTTACTTCCACTTCACTGATTACTTTAAATACCGGATAAGTTGCTGCCATGATGTACTGTTGCCCTGTCTGGCTGGACTGTTTGCATTGTCTGCTGTTGTTTACATTTTGCGGGCCTCTTTGTGTGAAGTTGTACTGACAAAAACGTTGCATTGATTTATTTAAATTTTAATTGTCTGTCTGTCTGTCTGTCTGTCTGTCTAACTGGCTGACTGACTGACCTAAAATTTTGAATCGTAGATGTATTTACAGTAGGCTATTGATTCTGACATTTTCAATCTGCAAGAGTCTAAAGACTCATTGCCCATGGTGAGGAGCCCGAAACCCCACTGCCTCCGGAGAGTGTACAAATGCATAATCTAAGGCGCTTACGCTGCTGCCCCACCTGTCCGGTTTAGGTCTGCAATGCGTTTATAACCCGTAGGTCCGTAGTTTTTAATAAAAAATGTGTTTTAATCAACTCTGTCTCGGAATATGTCATCCATCTTGCAACTGCGCAACAGCGCCTCTGGCGGCCAGGGTTGCGCAGTCACATCTCATTTGGGGAGACGAGGTCAGATCCAAGATGGATGACAGATTCCGAGAGAGAGAGTGGATTAAAACACTTTTGAATTGAAAACTACGAACCTACGGGTTCTAAACGCAGTAAATGTTAAATACAGGATTTAACTGAGTATTTCTAAATTGCCGAAGGGTCCTATTGATACTTATACTTAAGTAAATAAATTGAGTACTTTTGGTGGGGAGGCACAGTTCTCCCCACAAAATATGGCAGCTAGATATACAGTATATCTGTGAGCAGCACCCTACTCTGTTTGACCTGAATGGAACACAACCTGAATTGATATCACTGGTGAACATCTGTGATGGAAGTATAGCATTACACTCTTACTAATACGGCTGCCGTGCATATAGTGCCCGTTTGCATTTAGCCAGTTTGTGTGTGTGTGTGTGTGTGTGTGTGTTTATACTGCCATCCTGGTGGCAGAACCACAGGTTGATTAATTATGCAACACCCTGCACCTGCACCTGAATGCACGCGTTCAGGATGAATCAATAAGAGCACAACTCTCACGTGTTTACCTCTGCTCTATGAGACGTCATAGAGAGGAGTATGTGTGTGTACAATGGAATTTACACTGGAATGACGCCTGAAGTTTCCATGTCTGGCCGAAGCAAAGCTTTTCCAATAGCAGAGAGAGAGAGAGAGAGAGAGAGAGAGAGAGAGAGAGAGAGAGAGAGAGAGCAGATTAAACTCTGAACCGTAGTGGAAATAATCAGACTGCAAATGTTCTGAGAGGCCCCTAGCTCAGAAATGAATGGAAACAGACATAATGTGGGTGGATAGAGCCTTGCACTTATTTCTTCTCCAAGCAGGTATACATAGCATGCAACAGGTGGGCAGACTCAAAGCTGTTGCACTGGCAATTGGTAAAAAAAAATAAGTGATTTTATTTATAGCTATAATAGCTAAATAGCTATATATTCTGATAATCATTGCTATAGTATAGAGTGTTTGTTCAGTAACAGGGGTCTTGCATATCTCTCCAGCGCTTTAGTAAACAGAAAAGGTCGGGTCAGGTCGGGATACCAATGATATCCAATGAGGAGGGAGATTACAGGATAAACAAGTGCAATTGAAAGTGATTACACAATGAAACGAACAATTACAAAACAAAAAATACATTTCTATTTAATTAAGGAATGAAAGGCGGGGAGACCCCTGTCTTTAAGTGAATAAAACCAAGTGACATTACGATGTCCCAAATCCCAGACGACATCCAGTCATATGTCACAATATCGATACAAATAGATTAAGAGCCCAACCCTTATTGGGTCATGTAATCAATGACCTGAGTTCAAACCTGTGTTGCGTGTTAAATTATGGCCATTATTTCGCTCCACCGCATTATCTAATAAAGCATAATGAGAGAGAAAAACAAAAAGAAACGTAACCTTTCCAATGGACACAACAAGCTAATGAATCTGGCGAGGATGTGTGGATGTGTGGAATATTCCATTCAATCCAGCCACTGCATTGATTGGGGAATGTATGACATGTGTATTAGTCACGGCAGTGTGTTTTATTTTTCCTGGCAGCGGCTTGAGGGCCTCGCTGCAGCTTTATCACAACTCTTAACTAAGTGATGCTGTCTCCACTGTGTCCCCTCCGGCCATACACTGTCCAAGCAACAGATAGGTTTCCATATGTAAACAACTCCTGAATGCAATCTGTATAAACGCATATAGCCTACTCTGGTCCCTAGTAAAATTTTACTAGAACAAAGAGATAGACATGAAGTCACGCAACCACTGCTTTTAATGGCGGGTAAGCATGCAGAGTGTGTGTGCACGTGTGTGTGCGCGTGTGTGTGCGCCTGCGTGTGTGCAGCATGCGCGTGCGCGTAGAACTATACAGTCATATCCAGTGTAGTGTTGTGTTAGTGTGGTCAAGATTCCCCCCAAAGATTATTGTCATTATGCCACTTCATTCTCCCCTCACGTTTCTCTGTTTCCACTGCTATATCATATATTAATTGTCTCCTACTGACTCACCTGCCAGTGAGGAATCCCCACCATTACCAGGATGACATAGTGCTTCACACCCCATTCCCAAGCAACGTGAGTGAGTGAGTGATGAAAAGTCATTAAAAGGCACAGGTTGCAGCAACGCCGTCCAACCCTCAAATACCTATACTCGCACTATCTCGCAGTCAGTGGTGGGAAAACGTACTCACAATAATAGTTACTTAAGTAAAAGTATTAATGCTGCAATGTAGAAATAGGTTACTCTGCAAGTAAAAGTCCAGGATTCAAAATGCATGTGTCGAAATGTAGGCCTACTTACAAAAGTAATAATAGCTACTCTTTATGAAGAACTAGACCTGTGCCCGTCAGCCACCGGCCTACTTATTGGGAACGATGCTAGTTGGGAACCTATATGCAATACCCAAACTGACTCAGACTATGAAAAGTAGACAGGTTAGGTTAAGTAATCAAATGGCAGGTGTGGGGTTGCCATGGCAATCAATTGGCTGTGGCAGAGGCTGGGAATTCTACAGGTGACAGGACTTTAGGCTCATTAGGACCACTTGCAGAGCCTGACCAGAGCCTTTTGTGGTGGTGTGGGACGCATATGAAGTCGGTGGGGCAACAACCAGGAACAACAACAACCAGGAAGTCAGCTACGCATGTAGACTGAATACAGTGTAGTGACTGCTTAAAAGGACCACCCGATTGAATGTGGGCATGAGTGAGTTAGCTGGCAGCGAATGAGAGTGAAGGGAGTTGTCGTGGAGAGAGACAGCTGATTTAAACGAGCAGAATGACTTACTGATAGAGAATGTAATATAGGGGGGGATTATATAATAAACCATAGAAACCTCTCAGTGCCTGCTATCCCCCAAGAACACACAAGGCAGAGAGAGCCTCCTGTCTGGCATGAGAGAAAGGACATTGGCCGGGTGGGTGCCCTGGGCGCGTCGGTCACTGGCGTGTGGTCAGGGTTTGCTGCACCTGGCCGGTATACAGGACATTGCCTTCCCTGTTGGCCGGGTGTGGCAAGTGCTACAGCTGGTGCTGTTGCGCCTCGGTGATGGCTGCACCCAGGGCGCACCTCCGCAGATTCGTCTATAGCTGGAAGCCTGGAGGAGACTTGGCCAATCACTGCTGACCCGCCAACTGGATATTGGCTTCACTTCACACGGGTGTGATTTTTGCTTTCTTGTACACATTTGGAGTTACATCATGACAACCCAAACCTCTACCAAAGTAGTCTTGCACTTAAAACTGATTCTAATGCTTTATAACTGCAACGGTCGATCGATGTTCACAATACGTTGCAAACTTTGTTTCAACTCTCTGATCCTGTGTCTGTCTCTTTTTCTTTTCCAGGAACAGCAAAGTCAACTGACAAATAAGCATCTGTCATATGCTTGCCTTCTCTAATAAGTAGTGATCCATCATCGGTCTTCACCGGTTAAAATGAGTTGTCAGGTGTTTTGTGTCTGATTCGATTCCCGCATCCAACTTTCCTTGTTCCATCATGAATCTTTATAAATCTCCAATCTCCTCCGTGGAGGCCTATCATATCATCTAATGGATCTATTACTGAGCCTGACTCAGTTTGTAGACTTTCATGTTAAGCCCTTGGCTCTACAACTAGCTTCATACATCCAGGACCAGGACACTACTCATCATGTCTTGAAGGTCTTATGAGCATAAGTACTAAGATTTTTTACCTTTTTCTTTTTGTCTTTTTTTTCCTCACTAAAAGATGCAATAGCAATAATTGCCTTGGAAAGATCGAGTTCCGAATCGCAGGCCAATCGGAGGGGAGAATAGAGTTATTGCATGATTTAAATGAGTTTATCAAATCAAGAGTTTGCAAAGCAGGCTTTTAATTTGTTACAGGGAGAGGAAATGATGAAATGCAGCCTGCAAAGCAACTCGACCCCAACCCAGTCTACCATTATAAATAAAAACTCAAACCCACAGTTCCAGTAAGGCTCGTGAAGATAGTAACATGTAATATTATTACTCAAAATGTGAAAGTAACTAGTTAAGTTACTAGTTACTGGAAAAAAGTAATAATATTACTGAAAGTAATATTACTTTAGTTACTTGACAATACTGATGATGCATTTTGCTGTTACTATTACTACTACTAGTAGTAGTAATAGTAACAGCAAAATGCAATTACTTTAGTTACTTGACAAAAAGGATAGCATCAAAAAAGTCCTTGCGGACTTGTTTCCATTTAGGCCCTAGTCACGTTACTAGTTACTGAAAGTAATATTATAACTTCAGTTACTTGACAATACTGATGATATTGCATTTTGCTGTTACTATTACTACTACTAGTATATAGTAGTAATTTCCAAATTTGTAACATTTTAAAATCTTAATAAACAGATCCTTGAAAAGGTCCATAGACGTGGCTGCCACATGACGTCACAGAGGGCACACACAAAGCCAGGCGTTGGAGGGGCTAGCGCCTCAAAAAAGAAAGACATGACATCTCCGGTTTACTCAGCGTGGACGCCTTTTTAAGAGACTAGAAGCAGGTTGGAGTGAACGTGAACACAGCCTCTTAACTAGTCTTCAGCCCCAAATGGTCCAAAAGGATACTGCATGTCTGTGTAACTCTGAGTGCGTAAATCAGGGGATTGTGAACCAGGGACCACCACCCTGATTTCGAATCAACTTGGGGACCACTATTGTGTTGGGTGGGAAACTGGGGATATGGGCTAAGATTAGTGCTTTTGTAAGTTAAAACTTGCTATGCATCCCATGTGTATACATCCCACTGTAAAATGTCCTAATAATAATGACTCAACCAGACAATCCAGAGCACTTCTCCCTTCTTGAGATTCTAACTCCCTTTTTCTGTTGAATTTCTTGAACTCCAACTTGTCAGTAAATGACGACATGGATGGACTCATCACAGGTCACTAGTTCACGAAAACCCATGGCGTAAATGGATTATGGGTTACATTTGGTTTCATTTCTACACTCCCTGAGTTATGGGAGCCCTTGTGTTTCAAAGGTTTGGGAACCACTTCCACAGGCTAATCAGCTGCTGGAAAACAGGCCTCGTGCTGGAATTATTGGAACTGAGACAGAAATTGACATGGGTTCATTCATCCAAATCCAACTTTTTGTGCAGAGACACTGGTGCTTCTTCATTTTATCTAGGTAGTAGATAGTGTGGTCTTTCTCCAGCCGAGTGTTGATGTGCTGGCGTCTCCTGAGAGTACCCAGTTGACCCAAACTCTTGCCACAGTCTTGAGGTTTTTCTCCAGTGTGGATAAGCTGGTGTTTCTTCAGATTACTAATCGTATTGAAACAATACGATACTAATCGTATTGAAACAATACGATCGGGTGTGGAATGTGGATACACTGGTGTCTTTGATGAAGCATCTTTACTCTTTATACAGAATGAGCATAGGTATGGTCTAATTCAGTGGTTCCCAAAGTGGGGTCCTTGACGGAGTTCCAGGGGGTCCCCAGCTAAATGATGGAGAGTGTATAAATGGAACCAAATGATTTTTGAGGGGTGCTAGCCCCTCCTATACACAGTTTTAATGTTTGTCTTTAGTTCAGTTTGTTTAGTAAACGCATTGACAATGAAGGGAAAATGTACGTCATAAGTTTACGTCATATTGTCTCTTTATTGTTAATGGCGTTTAATGTTTGTGTTGGCACCGTTTGTTCTACATCACCATTACATCACCTAATCAATATGAGATAGACTTTAATATACCAGTAAGACGCGCAAACGCGGGAAGCGAACGCAGCTGAGACCCTGCAGATCATGTCTGTCTGTCTGTCTGTGTGTCTGTCCCGCTGTTACTGTATATGTGGACCTGGCGGCCCCTTTTGTGCCCATATATGGAGCTGAGTGATTGCTGATGCAACACACTCCATATTTGGACGTATAGCGGGACAGACACACACACAGACAGACATGATCTGCTAGGTCTCATAGTAAGTGCTCACTGCGTTCGCAATTAGCGCCCCTCACTTCACACAGGTGTGATTTTTACCATATCAATTGGGCGTCCCAGAGATAGAAATGCCATTAAATGGGGGTCTATAGACTAATATGCATCACTGCTAACCCTAACCTTAACCAACCTAACCTCAGTAAACTTAAGGCTAGTAAGTAAATCAATCAAGTAAATCAATTCAAATGTATTTTAAATCAAAGGATCATGTTCATTGTTCATGTCCAATTGGCCATCATGTTTCCTTTAACTTCAACTAGAGTCATCATAAACAACAACAACAAACAATAACAAGTGTCCATGAACTGGCATGCAACTGGCATGATCTGTCACAAATATACAGTTCTCTCACCGGCTGTCTCTCCAGCATGTATATGGCTGCACCGTTCTGCTCAGTGTGTGTTGCTCCTGTTTGGATGCTCACTGCTGTTTCTCATGGAGGTTTGTGTGTTTGTGTAGGATTCCTCCTCTCTTCCTGTGTTTGGCCAACACCCTACTCTCAGGTGCAGTGAATGCACTGATGCTGATTAGTGAGGCAATTGGGGAGTGAGTGAGTGAGTGACAATCAGCTGAGTGTCAGTGGCAATGATTGTCAGTCCAGATTTAACCCCTTGCTCTCCATTTCTCCAAGTTGACTTCACAATACCTAAACCTAACCTCAGTAAACTATACCTAAACCTAACCTCAGTAAAACTAACGCAGTGGCTGGGGGGCGTTTCCAAGAACCCGAATCCGAGGACGAAACCATGCTAGCGTTTTCAACAGGTGGTCCGTGGACCACTGCGGTGGTCCGTGAAGGTATTGCATGTGGTCCCTGACCATGCATTTAGTAATGTAGGAAAGTGAAGATTTGTATTTTAAATTATTGTATTGACCACAAGTTGAGAAACAATGCAGTAAATTACATGGTGACATATGATGACGCGTCAATGTTGTCAGTTACTGGGAAGTCGGACGTCAAGAACTTCCACAGAAAAGGGAGGTTGAATCTCAAGGGAAATACATACAGTAAGTTACAATAACATCATGATTTAATTTTTGCAAGGTTAATTCTCCCCCCACACCACGCCAATATTCCCCCTCCCAACACAACAGTGGTCCCCAGGTTGATTCTCAGTCAGGGTGGTGTTCCCTGGTTCATAATCAGTTGAAAACCCATGTCATACATCATCACATTCCGTGCTCAGCCAATCGAATCATCAACTATGGTACACATTCCGTGCTCAGCAAATCAAATCATCATTATTTGGTACACACAAATACACAAAACTGGCCAATCAAATCATCACAAATGTGGTACGCACAAACACTGAGCGTATGATATCAGAAAAGCTCATTTGGATTACCCTATTGCTAAGCACTTTATAATGTTTATAAAACAGTAACCCAGACAGTAGTATGGCTGTAGTCCCAGAAACCATCACAAATGTAATATTATTGCACAGGTTATTTTATATAATACTGTATATATCTTAGGGCTTTGTGTTTTCATGCTCGGTGTGTGTTATGGAAGTGCTGATGTGCTCTCTTCTTTTATCACCAAATTAATCAATCTCAGTAGAGGCACAGTAAAAATACCAGCATTACCGAGATGAACAATAACACAGGGATGAAATAAAACCCTCAAGAGACTTCCCTAGATTTAACATTAGTTTTTTTTTATTTACATGTTATACTCTTACAAAAACAACAGGACTGAAATGTTGGAACACTAGCCAAGATTGAGAACAACCATAAACTTTTACAGTACAGAGTGGTCTGAAATCAGTTTTTAATAGCCAAGCTGTGGAATATTATCCAGTTAAAACACTCAAAACACAGCAAACGTCTGGTCGTCATGTACAATGTGCAGGTTGCGTTATTGTCTGGGATGTTTTCGGACATATTTTCTTAAAACTACTTTCTAAATACAGTATCAAAGACACAAAATACAACTGTTTCAAAGCAGGTTGCAGTCAAGTAACCTACGGTATAAAGAATATGCAATATAGTTATGTATATACACATTGCAGACGGTCACAAAGTGAAGGCTTGCCGAGGCCCACACACTCTGAAAACTAAGGATCTCTATTCACATTAAACAAGAATATCCAAACATGGCATACCCATGAAACAGCAACCATAATACAAAAGTCACCAAAAATATATATATATATATTTATATATGTAGATATGAAGAGCTACCTTTTTTGTTTTTCTCCTATTCTTAAACAAACTTTATGAATCAGGAAATGTATACATCGTCTGTACACTGAAAAGGCATGTACTCCGATTTTGGAAACCATTGCACATAGAAAGGAACTACATAGAAAACAGGAGGAAAAAAAGACATGCAACGAAAAACAAAACAAATTAAGTTGGATAAAAAGGCAGTAACACATAAGGCCATGACAGAGCACACATCACCTCAACTTGGCATCACTGGAACAAGCAGCCAACAGAAGACAAGAAGCTGAACATGCTCTCCGATCCAAACAAACAACTACATGGACATGCAACCTTTCAAATGAACAGACTCACTTCAAAACAACCATTTCTTTGATAACGAAGTGCCATTCATCATTTCACAGATCAAACGGACTTCTCAACTCATCAGTTTCAGTCATATTTGAATAAAACAAATAAATGATACATTCTTTCTATTCATTGTTCAAGAGACAAAATATTGAATTAGAACCGTTAAAACACCTGTCCATTTATTGCACACGAATGATTCACAAAAATATTTCTGGCACTTTTGCGTTTCGACAAACAGCAGCATTTTCTTTATAAAAAGTCATTTGAATACAGACACACACAGCTGAATGGAACAGATGACAAATGTACCACGTACAAATGTAGAATAGAAAAATGTTCTTAAAATTTTCAAAGTCTTAAAATTGTGCAAATCAAGTTAAATAGGTCCATTTAGTAAGGCTAGCCTTTGTTTATGCACAAATACAGTGTTTTAAGGGGCAAAAAAGCACAACCCTTTTACTAAATTAACATGGACCACATAGACTGATTATGTCTTTCACTTATTGTGTGCAATTACTGATTGCCATGATAACTCTCCAGAGAGACAGGGAACATTTGGTCCAATGGGGGAGGGGGAGCTCAATTGACACCCAGATAAGAGGGCAAAATGGCACAACTTTTATAAAGGAAGTCATAGGCTGGAAAGAGATGACAAAAACTCTTTTCAATGAATTTCTGATTATTAGCATGCTATACGAGACATGTTTTTTCTATCATAGCACAATAGCTTTATTCATTGTCGAGTTCACAATCATCTCCTACCATGTATTTAAGGTGGTCTGTATAGTGAACAACATCAATGTTTACGGTTTAGACCGTTTTCAGGAGGCAACCGGTATTAAATTAAGAATGAAGGTTTCACTCAATAAGACAAGTAATAAATATCAGTAGCATTCATCTCATGGATTTACCATGTGTATTGCGTATCATTGTCTTCTTTTAATACAGGCACAACTATGCTGATCAGAATGACTATTATGGTGGCACAATACAGCTAACAGAACCCCAAGGTTTTGACCAACAGTCAGCAGGAAGAAAACGAAAATCAAAATAAGTAGCAATGAATAGGGCTGCACAATATCTGGTACATACTTATCGTTCATTTGTAACAACCTGGTGTGGTTTTATATCAAGTGCACATCGCCTATTCCCGCTGAGGTCACTCACAGTCATTTTTGTCCTGAATCTATCAGCCGTAGAGGTGCTGGTGAGACAGGTGAATAGAAAAGTGCAACAACAAAAAAAAATCCCAAAATAATCAGTGACTCTATTGGCAAAACAGTAACTTTATCCAGATGCAGGCTACGCCCCCCAAGTGCTAAAGAAGTTAGTGTAAAGAGGTTTCTAAATAAATATGATGGCTGATTTTATCACAAAGCTTATTTTTGTTAATACTGTGCAGCCCTAGCAATAAAAAAATGTATACCTTCAGAAATGGTACGGTACAAAGAAACAAAAACTTCTGTGGCTCAACCGGGTCCATAACGACTCACAGTACATACACCCACAGACGTGCACAAACACGCGCTGTCGTTAAAGCATCATATCACACAGCCTGGTGTGATTTGAGACGATATCTGCTCTCCCAGGTATCCGCAAGTGATCCGTGTCTCTGCTTCTATTTGGCTCTTAGCAGATTGCAAATTCTTACTCGGGAGGGATTCAATTATTTGCCTTTTTACCACGTTACGTTCTCTGCTGGCTAACAAATACTTTTGGCCCAAATAATGCTGGAAGCTATAGTCATACTATATAATCAAAGATTATTATATTAGTGGAGTCCAGAGGGTTCAACCAGGTAACGTAACATGTATGTAGACAGAAACTGAATTGCAATGTTCAATTGCAATCAGTTAAAATGCGGCTCATGAGTTGTGGAACTGGCAAGTCATTCCCTCCTTATACAGCGCCTCCTTTCATGTCTTTCCTATTGTAGCATTAAATAAAGCAGACGTGGCTTCACAAATATACAAGAGAAGATAGAAACATGTGGCTGTAAAAGTGATGCACTACAAATTGACAAACAGTCTTTAAGGACAAGCTGGCCTGAGACAACCAGAGGCTAGATGCGACATGAAATGCTACATGCCCATGCCTTAGAACGTGTATTCGAGAGTATAACGCTGTTTGATGTGGAAAGCAATACGTCCTGTACGATTAATCGGAAAAAAGATCGCCATCTAGATTCAGTAATCTCATTTCAAAATTTGAGCAAAAGAATGATGCAGCACTAGTTGGCTGTCCAATTCGTTTTAGTTACTCTTATGTTAAAAGAGAGACTTTACTTTTAGAGGTTTAAGTCAAGCACTTTGATGTGTGTTAGCCACAGTAGTTGGCTCCAGTTGCCACATTTTGAATGTAGTAATGTTCAGCAACTACAGACTAAAGATAATCAATATTTTTATGGAAAAGAATTGTGAGAATTTGTGAGAATCGTGATCTTAATTCTTGTGGAGGAAAATTGAGATTCACATTTGAGCAAGAATCGTGGGTCACTAGAAAGTATTGCAACTCTACTTTCAGTGGACGTGATTTTCTTTGATGGCAACAGTTATTTAAAGTGAGTTTTGTGAATCAGAGAAAGCCATCATATAATTTAAAATCAATGGGGCAACTTTTTTGGTTTTGAACCAACTGAAACAACTAAATGGACATTAGTGTAACAGAAATACATACAAGTTATAGCACTGATATCTGAAGGGGAAAACAGCATTTCTCCGTCAATGCCATTTGCCTTTTTTTTGCCATTTCATTGCCTTTTTTTAAAAAACATTTAAAAAGTTGTCTCGTGTTCATATTGATAGAGTAATACACATACACACACCTGACAAGTCACACTTCACAACAGCCAACACACATAGCATTCAAATATTTAAAGTACAGTACAGGCTTTTGAAATATAGATGAAGAATAGTAAGTTGCCAGTTAGGACTGGCACTGAAGGAGCAACACGGTCTCTGCCCAGACTACCATCAGCGCTAGGAATAAAGAGCTAACTGCTTTATTTTTGATTTTTTGATTTGTCACATGTTGACAAAGTCAACACTCCTCCTTCCCCTACAAATTACTTGTCGAAATGGGGGGGGGGGACACACACATCTCAGGCACTTTCCAAAAGGGAGGGTGAAGGCTAGGGACTCGTACTGACTTGTAATTGGCTGGGGAGGGAACGTCTTGAAGACTTGTCGTTACTCGATGGTGATGGACGCAAGCTCCTTGGTCGGGGCGTGCTGCTGCTGCTCCTCCTCGCCGCCACAGTCCACCGGGGAGTTAGCGCCTCGCTTGGCCTCCTCCGTCAGCACGGCGGTGACCTCCGCCTCCAGCTTGAGGCAGGTCTGGGCCTCCAGAGGGTCCAGGGGGTCCGGAGACAGGAAGCCGGGGGAGCTTTCGCAGTTCTGTGTGGAGGAGGAGACGACCTGGGAAATGACGGGCAACTGGACCGAGGAAGAGGACGCGGCGTTGTTGGCGATGGACGTGGAGGCGGCGCCGCCGCCGGGGAAGGCCGGGTGGTGGTGGGGAGGCTCCTCCAAGTCGTACTGGACCCCCAGAGCCTCCTCTTCCTCCTGCACCTGGCTCAGGTAGTCGGGCACGAGGAAATCACTGCAGGGTGCGAAGAGAGAGGACATAAGAGAGACGGGAACCCAGAGGACGTTATAAAATACATGAATCAATGTCCCAAAAGGCTTCGGTTATTACTTAAAACACATTGTCCCATGTGTCTCTGTTTTGGGCTTTTTTCTTTTTATTAATGTAAAGAAAAAACATTTGCATGTAAAAATGGCTATTTTCGCTATCCGTTGTGCATGCAAATATACAGGGCTTAAGTGGCTTATGTTTGTTCTGAAATAGTGAGAACATTTTGTTTTCAACTAATTGCAGCCGGGTCTTCGGGTATTTATCATTTTTTTTAGAAAAGTAATGCCTCATTAAAATGTCGTTAAGCGTCATGCACAGAACATAGGCTGATCTATAATATAAATATTGTGAGCTTGTACATGGATTTTCATATTTTCAGTGCACGACACTGGTGTGCAACCAAGACAACCAACCAAGACATAAGAGGTTGTCAACTACTGCAAACATACCTAATGGAGGATTAAAGTGATTCTTAAGTGCCAATCAAAAACATTGTTTATGAGGCATTAAATTGGAGAACCACCATGAAACTTTTCCAAAACAAAAACAAAACCATTTTGAACAAATTCCGACCACATCTTCATTATGCGGTCAACCATTATGTACGTCGTTATGTGACCCATCCCTGTAGCTTTAGAATCCTTTTCACTGTGACTGACTATGCTAACGGCTCGAGACCTCAGTATCCAGGACAAAATGTTAAGGTTAAAGCCTATGTGTTATTGTGTGTGGCAAAGACTAACGCTTAATGGCATATGGTAATCTATCTGCAATATGACAAGCTGGTCTGGAAATAAGCACTTTAAAGAATACAATGCAGTTAACATATCTTTTTACAAGAAGCGTGTGGACGGGAGTTAAGAGTCTTAACCCATTTTGGGCGGGAACCCCTTTTGGTGTTATAAACATTATGTTATAATTTAGCTATTGAAAAATAGCAGATCTACAAGCTCATAGCGCGCTACGAGCTTGTAGGTCTGCTATTTTTGAAGAATCGTGAATATATACATATTTGAATATATATTCTTTCAGAGTTTCAGTTTTAAACTCAAATCTTGGAACAACATATTTTCAGATGGGGGTCGGCGGCATATTACATATAATTTTTGGGGTCCTTGACATGAAATATTGAGAACCACTGATATAGAAACATGAGGTTTTTCAGGAAAAAAGGACATTTAAAAAAATACTTTTTATATATTTCGACGCCAGGCATAAATGGGTTAACCGGCTTGCCAGAGAATTTTCCACAGAGTTATGATGTCAGGCGTAGACATTCTACTATAAAACTCTTGAGGAGTCGATGGCCCGTTTGAGCCCAAGCCGACCTGTGAGGGCTTGAGTTGATTAAGAAGTGGAAAAGTCTGGGATATAAAAGCACACAGCCACTTTATAAAAGACTTAAGACTGGGCTGTGTCCTCCTACTATGGCTTCTGTGGACTGGCTTGTTCATACAAAAACAACCCCGTTCGGCAGCAGCGAATGAAACTGCATTAGGAGTTCGATATCAATACGGAAGCCAATATGAGGATGACTCAATCGTGTCACTTGTGGTTTCAAGTCGCAAGTTAATTCACGTGTGGTTGATAAACCATTTTCTAGACACACCCACAGAGTAATATTAACCCATTTAGGCCTGACCTCAAAATTAAAAAAGATTTGTCTAAATCCTCCAGTTTTCTGAAATAAATATTTTCACGATTTTTCAAAAATAGCAGACCTACAAGCTTGTAGCGCACCACTTGGTGGCGCGCTATGAGCTTGTAGATCTGCTATTTTTCAATAGCTAAAGCATAACCCCTAGCATATGCTAGGGGTTCCCCCCCAAAATGGGTTAAGATTACAGTTGTTTGTGCTGCAGAACAATAACAAAGCTTTATTGGACTACAGACTTGAAGATATTAATTGTACTGTAAAGTACACATGTCTGCCGTCTCATCAAATCAACTAATTTAGGATAATTAACTTAATTTCTTTGGGATACACATCACTTCCAGTATATGGAATTGAGTCCTTGACAGTGGGGCGAAGCCATCAGCTTTGTCAATGGACCTTAAACCTGTGGTTACACCTGGATTGAAACACCTCTACACATACCCCCAAAACACTTCAAGGGCACTTGATATAGTGATTAAAACAAACAAACAAACAAACAAACAAACAAATGAATTCATCAGTGACAAACAAATCAATCAAATGCACCCTCAGGGGATTGGATTTTAGAAATTAAGCTGAAGAGATATCTTCAGATCCAGGCATTGACTGTCTGTAGTAAATGATGTTGGGGGTACTGTGCCGCCCGGACTCCTCACCTGCTCTGGAAGTAGTTTGCTAGCTCGGATGCTTCATGGTTCAGACTCCTCAGGTGAACAATTAAATTGCCAGAGTTGGTGAACATGGCGCCACACGTTTTGCACTCGTAAATCCGCGGCTTGCGGATTATATGTCGGGAGACCCTCATGTGGTGCTTATATTCACCGAAGGACGTGAACGTGGCACTACAAATCTGGCACCGGAAACAGCGTTTACCTTCGTGCTTTAGCCGGTGCATCTTTAGCGAGTAGGCCCGCGTGAACTTTTTCCCACAGCGGTCACACTGGAAGGGCTTAATACCTAAGGGGGAAAAGAGGGGAGTCAGTTACACCTCTTGTATCATATATAAATACGCCATTGAACTTGTTTCAGTGATTATAATCATCACATACACAAATTATATAAGTCGGAGCACTTTATTAAACTGCTTCTGGCCTTAAATTTAACATACTCAAATTGACGTGTAATGAAGGATTTCCAGCACTTGTACAACCCCTATTAACCCATTTTAGGCGGGAACCCCTTTTGGTGTTAGCATTACATTATGCTTTAGCTATTTAAAAATAGCAGATCTACAAGCTCATAGCGCGCGCTACGAGCTTGTAGGTCTGCTATTTTTTTGAAAAATCGAAGAACGACTGACATAGAAACATAGCTTTTCCAGAAAATTGTCATTTTCAAACAGACATTTTTAGAATCTGATCTCAGGTCAGAATGGGTTAAATAAAGACAAACTACTGCAACAGCTGTTGTTTGTGACTCGGTGTCTTTGTGAAGAATTCACCGTCCTTTACCATCACACACAGCTCAGTTCTAGCGTGTGTGTGCGTGTGTATGTGCGTGCGTCTATTGGCATGATGAGTGTGTATTTTCCCCTTAGACAGAGCATTGTGTGTTTTCCAAATTAGTGTTCTGTGGAATGCCCCGACTCTGGATATTAAAGCCTCATCTATTCCACTCATCACAACGTCAAACAGAGCAGAGTTCATGTAAATACCACACAGTGTTAAACTATTCTCCAGGTAGATACAGGCACGGCTAGTCGGCTACTATTGTAAACCACCGGTGTGTTGACACAGATATAATAAATGTCAATGGCATTTACTAAACCTCTGCACTTTTAAATAAACACTTCATGAGTGCACAGTTTAAGGCCAACTATAATCGTAACACAATATAGCCACTGGTGGAGCCATTTAAACATAAGCGGAGAATAAATGTCCTAAAACCCTCACAAAGCGGCATGTTTTCAGAAGCTGGCCTCGGAGACTTAAACACATTTGAACGCCTAACCTAATGCAAAGTGTTTCTTTTCTTACCAGAGTGTATGAGCATGTGCTGCTTCAGGTTCTGAATGCGTGTGAATCGCACTCCACAGGTGGGACACTGAAAGGGCCTGTCAGGACCGTTAGTACCTGGGCGGGCCGAGGGGCTGATGTACAGATGGTAGGGGTATTGGATCCCTTCCAGCCTGAAATAAGCAAAACACATTACACGATAATGTGAGGAGGAGGTTTCTGGGTGAAACATGTACAGCCACAGGGGCTTCAGTCTAACCTTTTACATTGATTCACACTGGTGCGCCTAACGGTTTTATTGAGGTGCACCAGCACATCATTTGGGTGCCCAACATTTTGTGCCTTTGGTTTATTATGTAAATGATAGTCAACAGGAATAATGAATAAAGGACGCTTGCAGAGTTGTTGTTGTTTTTTTCACCTGGTGCCAATTGCCTAAACTGTAGTAATCCAGGGCACTACTCTCCCTCTGCCAACCTGGGGAGAGCCCCGAACTGAGCTCATGCTTCCTTCAATGCATGAGGAGTAAGCAGGCCGCTTCTCATCACCTGATTAGGTTAGGGACGTAGCACGTGGAAGAAACACGTTATTCCAACCAGTTCCTTACTTCCTTTCCCCTCCACCAGGTGCCCCGGGCTGACCAGGGGGAGGCAGTATAGAGACCAGGATTACTGCATGTTTTTGTGAGGGTACCTACCCTAGGGGTCACGGGGAGAACATGCAAACTCCACACAGAACTTTACTTATTTCTATGACATTTAGATGCCTATATTATAATCAGTTTTGACTGTGAAAGGGCTGTATGGTGTTATTCCATTAGCGTGGAGGTTCAAGAGATGGTGATTCCTGTAAGCCACTACAATAGTTTGAATTTAAATAGGAAAACATTGCGCGCACACACACACACACACACACACACACACACACACACACACACACACACACACACACACACACACACACACACACACACACACACACACACACACACACACACACACACACACACACACACACACACACACACACACACACACACACACACACACACACACACACACACACACACACACACACACACACACACAGTGGGGTTACTTGTTTATTTGACTCAAATTTTCTAATAGCACTTATGTGCATATCGTTGTGAACCAAAGTTGTAGCAGAGGCTGTGCACTTGTTCTCATCAATACACCATCAATTGGAGTAAATGGAATGACAAGCCAC
This sequence comes from Protomyctophum bolini, assembly GCF_963924005.1. NCBI lineage: Eukaryota > Metazoa > Chordata > Actinopteri > Myctophiformes > Myctophidae > Protomyctophum > Protomyctophum bolini. Next base: position 36,948,752 of record NC_137870.1, on the reverse strand, counting down.
CATGAGAACACTGAACTTGTGAGTGACAGAGAGAGTGAGACTTTATCTGTCCTGAGTAGACACTCAGACAGACAGTGGCAGTAATTACCAATTAATTAAATGGTCTACTGCTGGACCAGTGGACCAGTGTAGCAGAGTGGCTCACAGTCTCAGCCTGATGGCCTCAAAAGTCCAATATCTCCCCCGAGCCATAGGCAATTGCATGTGGCTTAATGGTTAAGATTTTGGTTTTACGCACGGGAGACCCGGGTTCGATTCCAGGGGGTTACACCCGCAAGTGTTCTGGAAAATTCTTGCCTTGATTTTACCCAATCAGCCAACACTTATTCTCAGGCTGTGTACCTCCACCACCAAATTGCAAGGTTATGTTTAGGTTTATATTAGAGATGATTAAGGTTATTGGCACACTTGGGGCAAGGGTCTGCCAATCCTAACAAGAGAAAGGATTTGTACCAGCCTTTGAAACAGTGCTGCTTGAGTTGACTCAAGAGTTGCATTTCTCTTTCGCTAGTTCAATGTCAGCACACTAACGCTTGAAGGTTTCGCTGTTGCTCTCCCGGTGGATCTGTGTTAAGACACAGAGGAGAGAGGTTCCTCTGTGCTTTCACAGAGGAAGTGCTGCTTGCCACCAACAAGGGTCGCTATTGTGTCAAACGTGTATAGTATGATACTATAATGATAGTAGAACTTTCAATATGATGCCATTAGGAGAAAGGTCTGGCTAGATGTTAGATTTTAATAGTCTACTGACGCATTCACTTCAGGTTAAGTGCATGTTCAGCGCTCATATCAAGTTCATTGTGTATTCATCGATCTCATGACCTGAGGCCTTTGTGCCGTTTCCCGGCAACGTACTATCGTTTGTCATGCTTTTGCTATTGAAACATAACATCATGTCATGATGACCTAAGCAGGTGTGGTACAGACGCGTACTGCCTGGTGAAGTAAAGGATGAGCTATACATTTCCCATTTAATTGTTCAACTGCAAGTTTCAACAAATCATGTTACCTTTCATCGTCTTCTACGTGTCCTCCGGCATTAGACGTGCTTTGCATGGATGGCAATCCCTCAGATACTCCCTCATCCATCGACCCTGTGGAGAGAACAGACGGAGACACTTGTTCACAGCTGTTTCACAGCTATTCTGTGATGAGTAATTCACTCCTGGTAAGCACTGTGTAATATGTTAGCGTCATTTAGAAAGCTCACCTATAGAGGAGGACTGCGGGCTGATGAGGAGCTCTTCCTGCACCTGTTCGCTCCCTGGTACCGTCTGCTGGTCGCTCAAAGAGCTCTGGGAGGCGCTCACCGGCTGGGAGGAGTTCTCCTGCGCCTCCTCGTCGCTGAGTCGCTCCACCTTCACCCTCACGTCCTCTTCCTCTGCCGGCACGGGCGACGAGACGGCCTTCGAACTCTCGCAGGTCAGGAAGTCACTGAGCCGCCGGGCCACTGCCACCTCCGACGTCCCCGCTGCGGCCTGCTCCAGGCAGCGGGGGCTCTCTGGGAGTTTGGGTTTGTCCGAGTGGAACCTCCGGTCGATACCAAAGGGGAAAGTCCACGGAAAGGCCAGGGATGAGTCCATGGGCTGGGCTGCGCCATCCGAGAAAGAAGGCGAGGGGTTTGCTATCTGAGGGGAGGTGGTCACCATCTGTGTAGGACATTTAAGCGGGCTCTCGGGCGACGCCATGATGGCGAAGGTCTTGCGTTTCCGCCGCGACTCGCGGCTCACCGGGATGTTCCTCTCCATCACGCTGCAGTCGGACGACACAGGCGACAAGCTGCCATCCAGGGGAGTCAGAGTACAGTTCGATGAAGCACCTTCGGGCACCAAGTCGTGCGGGTTGGCTACAGCCATGCTGTTGTTACTTGAACTCCACAGGATACTGGACTTCATGAATTCTGAACACGTGCTAGCCACGGCAAACATCTGCATGTAACTGGCGGCGGCCAGGACGTCGATAATGTTCTCTGTGCTGATGGAGAGGGTCGAGGTGTAGGCGTATTCCAGGAGAGGGGTGAAACCGCTTACCGTCACATGGTGCAGGTCCAGGACAAACTTGTCCTCTTCTTCGGGCCGGCCAACCAGCTTAGAGCGGAAGAAGTCGCTGGAGCAAGCTAGCACCACCTTGTGGGCCAAGAAGAGCTTGTCCTGTACCCGGATAGTGATGTCACACAGGTGGCCCTCGTTGCGCAGTGCGTTGAGCTTTTCCAGCATCTCCTGGCTGTGAGACGCCGAGCTGTGGGTGAATGTTTTGACCCCCATGTTGGAGTCAGCTATCCCTCCAGACAGTTGTGGATGACGTCCTCCTGTAGGGACGGACAGGGACAATGAAGACACTTTACTTTCTGTGTTTTATTTACTACCTTTACTACTTTCTTAGTTTTTAGGTACGCCTAACGCCTATTAATTTTTTTCCTTTTTATTTCATTTTATTGACAATGACTACAGGAAGGCAGGACAAATCCACTTTTGTTTTTGAAATGTTAAAGTGGCAGTGAAAGACCCTGGTATGGAAAGTATGAGTACCGATATTCAGTCTGCTCTGCTGCAGTGTAACTTAACAAGGATATTACTCCATATACTACTTAGGAAATCACTTTTAGTACCATGCAAAAATAAATTAACTGTCTCACACACACACACACACACACACACACACACACACACACACAAACTCAATTCCTAAACAACGCAGTGGTTTCTTTCTCTGAATGCTCTAAAAGTGCAACTCTCATACTACAACTCTTACTGCTGCAAATTAGTCTTTAACCAATTTGCTGTGCTCATGTTGCGGCATTAGTAATGCACTCCTTTTGTGGCTTCTTGCTTACTTGGTCTCATTAGTAATACTTCCTCAAACTGAATAAAATAATCTATCATTAAAACAAACCACAGAGTACAGCACAACAGGAGCTTTTCTTTGAAGCAACTTCTGTACAATAACCTAGAATAGGTTCCACAGATTAGGTACGTGGTCAAGCAGAGATTGGAAGACAAGCATACGACAATTCAAGTAAAGTTGTTATCTACTGGGAATTACAGGTCATATAATATAAATATTATATGGGGAGGGTGGTTTGAATAAAAATATGTTGGTAGGTTATATGCTCAGTTTTAAGCTTTCAACATTTAAAATACTAGTGCACCGAGTCAGTAACAATGGAAGTTGCAATGAGGTGCATACTTAGTTTGGACTAGTCATTGGTTAGACATGGGTTAAGATTAGGTTTAGGTGTGCTGCCCCGTGGGAGGTTAGGTTTAGGGTGAGGGTTTGAGATAGGTTGTAGTTGTAGGACTAATGACTGGTCTCTAACCAATGACTAGTCTAAACCAAAAACTGTCTAAACTAAGTACTGCACCCGTTGCAATACCCGTTGTACCCGTTCCACCCTGTCCGTGTCCCTTTTATACCCATATATGGACATTTCTGTATCTGTCTCTCTGTGTCCTTTATTCCTATATATGGAATGTGATCACTCTATTCCATTTGTTGTGATGTCAGAACAGGCCAGCTCCATATATGGACCTTGGGCATGGGCCCTGTCCAGAGCCCGGGCAGAGGCCTTTTGTGGTGGTTCTGGACATCCGTGGGTCCGACGGACTCGACACCAGGCACTGCACTCCCTGTGGGGGTGTAGAAGGTGTGTGTCCAATTTGGTTCTCGAGTTACGTGCATTACAGCCAAACACACGTACGTACGTACATACATACAGACAGACACAGACGTGGTGCAGTTATAGATAGATACATATTGTGAAACGCTGAGGCTCTACCAGTAGTCACAGCACAGCCAATAATAGAGATTCATTTTTCATAATAACGCCAAACCACCCCTAGCTATTTAAATACACATTGCGTGATCAACATGTTGTGAGCTTGTAGATCTGCTATCTTAACTATCTGTCAAATAATAGTGCTAATGCCTTGCCCATTATGACATCATAGGGAGGCCAGGTTGAAAAGTGGTTAAATGTTGGATGATGACACAAGAGAAAACTGGGTTATATGGACAAAGTGAGAGGCGCAGGGAGCTTTCAATGGGGAAGTGGTGGTGAGAGGGGTGAGAGCAGGGTAGACAGCGCCGGGGATGAAATGCCAAGTTACGTAACAACAATCAAAGCAGATGCGCAGCGGCGCAGGCCAGACCCATGTGGAGGCCAGCGCACTACAGGATGCTGCACAGCTGTCTGTGAGACATGTGGGTTCTCTGAGGCATGAGATTTTCCATCAAACAAACGCTCAAGTCGAGGGGCTCTCGCAGGGAGCTTGCCGCTACCCTGCACACAGACAGAGACCAAGGGAAAATACTCTGGGGCCATGTTGGCCCAGTACAGCCAATGTAAATTACAGGGCCGAGGCGGAGGCTTGCTAACCTGCCACACACAAACGGGGCTCACATTATTCACCGGAGGTTTGTTATACCTTAATGCCTTGCAGAAATTTGCCACGTTTATATAAGTAGACCTACCGCCGGCGTGGGTTCTGCACTTTCACTGACAGATGATAACAAAGCACAACCAATTTCACACAAAATAAATAAATAATATTTTTTGCCACTATTCAGCCGAATAGTGGCAAAAATGCATATTGGGAATTCAGTTCGGCTGATTTTAGAGAGCCGAAACCAAATAGTCAAAGAACCGGTGTTACCTTTTGTAACCTATTGCTTTGTTGTGATGACGTGATCAAAATGTAATCATGCTTTTTGCCATTATCATGTAGCTCTACAAAAAAGGTATGGCCATGACAGCAATGGTACAAAAACTGGTAAAAATATAAAATGATAATATAATATTATAAGTATTTTAAGGAGTTTAAGTATCTCTGGATCTTGTTCACGAGTGAGGGGAGGACGGAGAAGGAGATCAGCCGGCGAATCGGAGCGGCAGGGGCAGTAATGCAGTCGCTGTACCACACTGTTGTGACGAAAAGAGAGTTGAGCCAGAAGGCAAAGCTCTCTGTCTACCGAGCAATCTTCGTTCCTACTCTCACCTATGGTCATGATGATATTGAAAGAATAAGGTCACAAATACAGAGTGTGGCCGAAATGAGTTTTCTCCGACGGGTGGCTGGCATCTCCTTTAGAGATAGGGTGAGAAGTTCAGTTACGCGAGGGAGACTCGGAGTAGAGCCGCCTGGAAAGGAGCACGCTTAGGTGGTTCGGGCATCTGGTTAAGATGCCTCTCGAGCGTCTCCCTAGGGAGGTCCTCGACGCACGTCCCACTGGGAGGAGACCTCGGGGCAGACCAAGGCGCAGATGGAGGGATTACAGCAACTCACTGGCCTTGGAACGCCTCGGGATCCCCCAGGAGGAAGTTTCTAATGTTGCTCTGGAGAGGAATGTCTGGAGCTCTCTGGTGGAGCTGTTGCCCCCGTGACCTGACTACGGATAAGCAGTTGAAGATGGTTGGATGGATGGATAATATTAATCATATGCGGCTATTCAGTATTCGGTATTCAGCCAACTGTTTTCTTTATTCGGTAATCGGTTTCGGCCAAGAATTTCCCATTCTGTGCATCCCTAATGAAAATAAAAACATACAAAATATGTGAGCCTTCCATAGCTAAAACCAAACTAACGCATAATAATGACATTTAACAATTTGATTTATATGTCGAAAGCACAACTTACAAGTCAATACAAAAACTGCTACAAGGATGAAACCAGAAAAGTACTAAGATTTGTTTACATCAGGGTCCTCCATTTTCAATTAATCAGAACATTTAAAGACGTACAAATATATATTGCTTATGTAGATCACAGTAGATGTAAGTACAACAACAGAGAGTCAGCAATGCTCCATTCATGATGTTTGTTTGGATGGAGCCGAGGGGGCGTGGCTCAGGATCTGGTACTTTCACTGTGTTTACATCCACGCATCAGCAAGCGACAACACAACACGTCCTAAAGTCACTGGCGTAAACACGGGAACAAAGTGCTGTCTTGCCAGTCGAATCGCTCCCACAAAAAGCTCACGGTTACGTTTCAGATCACAGGCAAACAAAAAAAACAACGTAGTGCAGTTTCTTCTACCAAAATGTTTAACAAAAGAAATGTCTGCGCAACAACATGAACACAAAAAAGTCGTTTAGCGAGCCAGCATTAGCTGTAGTAGCTGTGCTAGCTGGCTAACGTTAGCAAAGTTGGTGTAAATAGCTATTAGCTGCGTAGGTAGCGAGGCTAACAGGACACAACCGAAAACAAAGACAAGCTAATGTACATATTGTGTCCAGACATGTCCCAGACAGCCAGGGAAGGGAACCACAACGGCAAACACGGCACCTGGAGTCTCGGAGATGCCCCTGAAATAAGAGGGAAGGGGACAAAAATGTCCCTTACACATTCAACAGAGTGGCAAGAATGCGTCCTTTTCCTGCACTGCAGACAGCCACGTAGCCTCTGTATACACAACGATGTTGTTACTGGTGTTATTCTACAGATGGAATGTATTTACCTTCTGTATCCAGGCCTTTAATAGTTGAGGTGGAGTCCAAAATCGGTTAAAAATGCAAAGCCTCAGCTGGCTGGGGAAAGCCAACGGCACTTGGTGAAATCTCGCGATGCCATTGGAAGCTGACACGAGATTACTCCAAGTATCGCGCGATTGCTAACCACAACAACAACAAAGGATACTATTAATAATAATAATAATAATAATCACACCCGTGTGAAGTGAGGGATGCTCTAGTTACGTCACCAATAATAGTGGTCCCTTATTGGCCAAGGGCCAAGGCCAAGTTTGTGCTTGAAATGTACTGTAATTCTGCAAACTGTTAATAAATATTTCAATCAATCAATCAAGGGTTTGCACCGACATACCAACAGCCGATTTGCTCAGGCACATATGACGTAAATTCTCCATTCATTGTCAATGGCATTTAATGTTTGTGTTCAGATAGAGGGCTCCATTTTTGTCACCGCTAAACCCCTTATCCCTAAACTTCTTTGCCTTTTTTACTATTTTGAAAAACATTTTTTAATAGTTCAACAGCAACTAGCCAATCTACATTGACACGTTGTGAGCTTGTAGCCTGGCCATTTTAACTATTCGAAAATGTTTAGCAAAATAGTAAAAAAAAAAAAAAGGCAAAGCAGTTTAGGGATAAGGGGTTTAGTGGTGATGAAAATTGAGCCCAGTATCTAGACTATCTAGCTGTTTATAGGAGGGGGTAGCGCCCTTCAAGAATAATAACTAGAAATGCACTGCATGGTGCCAACTTGCGCCTTGCAAGTAGGTCATACACATGGCCTACTTGTGCGCAAGCAGAGCTCGCAAGTACTGCTACTAACTAATGTCTATTAAGTAACTGCTGTCTATTAAGTAACTGCTGTTCTTTATACCTTATACCATCTTGAAACGTACCTTAGTTACGTCACTCAACTATCAACAGCAAATTGATTGGCAAAATTAGTGACAAAGTGAGTTTAAGGTCGTTTATCGTCGTTTAATGCTATCAAATACAACTTTTCTGTTCGGATGTATGGGCTGTCAAGGCCAGAAAGTAGTTTTTTGCCACTCAGTAGGCGTTCCTACATAACTTCCGGGTTTGATGATGATGTTTGATGATGTTGAGCTTCGGCTGCATGGTACTACTAATATCACCCTTACTACATGCCATCTGACGGGTTTTCTTTTTGGCGAACTCCGGGCGCGTTCCTGTGGGTCTGGAAGTTCCGGGGACTGTAGCGGACCCAGCTGGCCAGTAAGGTTGAAGACTGACTGATGATTTTGACTGATACTTTATTTCAAAATTCACCGTAGAAACTGAGAAAAGATAAATATACATAACATAAGTAAATCAATAAATCCATAAACAAACACAGTACAGGTTGAGACATATGCATATACAGTAGACCTAAACAAACAGCATAAATGTTCACATGAACCAATAATTAAAGTTAATCACGGTTTACTTTTTACTGTGAAACATAACTCAAAACCCCTTTGTATCAGCCATGACAAACCCCACAACAATAAGCCAATCAAATTCATAACCAGTGAAAATACAAGATATGACAAATAAAAGTATTAACCTTGTTCCCCTTCCAGCTAGGCGCTAATAAAGTGGCATGTGCAGTTTGTTCCAGGGCTCTTTGGCCATCCGTCCTTAGTTCCTTCCTTGACAAACTTCTCCATGTGTTGCCATTCCTTCTCATGGCAGTATCTGTTCCTCAATCCTCTTACCACTGAGGTTGGCAGGTGGCATTTATGATCAAGTGCTGCTATCTGCAGCCCCATCCTGGGCGTTGTCCTCACAGTCACAGGTGAACTTGATCATTTCAATTAAACTGATTTGGCCCTGTGGGCAGGAAACCCTTACAATGAAAGCCCTGGAGAACTGACTTGGGGCAGGAAACGCTCAAAGAAAACACAAATTAATCATGGAAACAGCCCTGTGGGTCTGTTACAGGGACCCCCACGCGGAGTTGCACCACTCAGTTCACACGGGTGTGATTTTTGTTTGACATCTTAATGGCTTTGTGCTTGTGGGGTTTCAGTCCAAAATATGTTACATTTCCATATTTGCCTTATTTGCGATGCATTTCAATTTGTGGATTTTACGAACCAACCAAATAACCAATTTATTAATAAAAACATCATATATATTTTTAATTATTGTTATTTTTATAAAATAAAAGATAGGCTGCATTTTTCTTCTTCTCGAGACACATTTTAGCACTGGTCACACATTTCAGGCAATTAATATAATACAAATGTTTTTGTAGATCATTTGACTAAATGATTGTGTTTGTCCATGTAGAGCCGCCGTACTTCGGTGGGCGTTACAGGTAGGCTACCGGTGTTTTGAGTGACAGGTTCCTGCACGTCATGAGTCAGTTGTAAATATACCCCTGTATGTGGAGAACGCAATAAACCAGCAGTCTGATAAACCCGTCTGATTCTTATCCTCCTGCCCTACAACCTGACTAGTTTTACATGGTGTCAGAGCACGGAACGAACCCATCGCCTGTAAGGGACTTTATTTTCGTTTTACCGAAGATATATTTTGTTTTTTCCCCGGAGCCGTGCCCAGCCGACAGCGCGCTAGTGTCTGGACATGGCGGAAGGATTTCGGAGACCTGACCCTTTGCTCTTCAACGAGAATGTTGCCGAGAATTGGCGCATCTTCGAGAGGGAGTATGATATCTTTATCGCTGCTGCGCACTACGACAAACCGGCCAGGACAAAGGCTTATATCCTTCTCAACATCGCTGGACCAGAAGCCATTGAGCGGGAGCGCTCATTTGTTTACGCGGCCGAGGTTCGCGCGGCGGCAGGAGATGGCGGCGGTGTGATCACCCCTGGGGAGTCCAGAGAGGACCCGGAATGCCTGAAGGCGAAGTTTCGAGAGATATGCAACCCTCAAAACAACAAGACGTTGGAGAGGCACAAGTTTCACACCAGGAATCAGCGTACAGGTGAGAGTATTGAATCATTCATCAGCGATCTGAGGATCAAAGCCAAAACCTGTAAATTTGGAGAGCTGACCGACGAGCTAATTAGCGACCGCATAATATGTGGCATTACAAGTGATTCCCTACGAAGGTCCCTATTGAGAGACTGTGACTTGACTCTTGCTAAGACTATTTCTACCTGCCGCATTCACGAAATGACGGAGGAAAACAGCAGGACGTTAGCCACACAGGCCACCAGTGTATACGCAGTGAAGCCCTTTTCACACAAAACACAGCAGAAGCGCGCACCGGTCCCACAAACCACCGCGACCTGCGGCAATTGTGGCGGGAATCATGCCACAGAGCGGGAAAAGTGCCCAGCGTTTGGACAGCAGTGCCATTATTGCAAAAGGTTGAATCATTACAAAAGCTGCTGCAGATCTAGACCCATGGGCCAAAGTAACACTAACAGGAGGACGTTCAGACAGTCTGTACATGAAGTGGAGGTAGACCACCCCACAGCATGTGAAGATGACACATTTCATGTGGATGGTGTTGATGTTGTCAACAATGTAGACTGCGTGAACTCCCAAATGGATGAGAATGATGAGGGATTTGTCACAATTCACGTAAATGGAAAGCTCATAGAGATGAAGGTTGACACAGGAGCAAAATGCAATGTCATGTCACTAGAGACTTTCAAACGTGTGGCCAACAACGAGGACCCGATCAAGCAAAAGAGAGCCGCTACCCTGGTTGCTTATGGGGGCGCTAGGATTGAAACAAGTGGACTGGCCACGATGCCATGCTATTTAAAGGGACAGTGCCATTTTTTGCCCTTTTTCATTGTGGATAAAGGAATGCAGTCACAACACACATCCCCTCCCCGCCCGATACCCGTGGCGCTCCCACCCACTGGGGACTGTGGTGCATACACGACACGCTCTGGCCGCACATGCAGACCGAACCCGAAGTACATGCACTGACGCTCGTGCCGCCGAGTGGACTCTTTTTTTCCCCCCTTTTTTGCACACACACACACACGCACGCACACTGATCGCATGCCTATGTTGCCCTACGGGCTGCCCTGCGGACTGTTTGGGACTGTTTGAAAAAAAAAAAAAAAAAGAGCTTTGTTTGTTCACTTCATTTCCTTTTGAAAAAAAAAAAAAAAAAAAAAGAATGATGCAAGTGGTTGTTTGATATTTTTGAATGCCAAGATGTATGTTCAATTTGCTCGTACCGACATTGAGTTATTTTCTTAGACTATGACATGTCATAATTAGGCATCTGAAGTGGTTGAATTTTCACTACGGTTCTAACACCATTTGTGCATGCTATTATTGTTTGTTCTTTGAGAAGCTCAATCTAAAGGAAAGGGATGTAGATCATTTGACTAAATGATTGTGTTTGTCCATGTAGAGCCGCCGTACTTCGGTGGGCGTTACAGGTAGGCTACCGGTGTTTTGAGTGACAGGTTCCTGCACGTCATGAGTCAGTTGTAAATATACCCCTGTATGTGGAGAACGCAATAAACCAGCAGTCTGATAAACCCGTCTGATTCTTATCCTCCTGCCCTACAACCTGACTAGTTTTACAGTTTTAAAGTAACTTTTTCCTCCTGTTTGTAGGATATATTATAGACCCTTCTCAACCTTTTTTGGGTCAGTGGCCCTGCTATCAATATGGCCCTATCAATATCCAGGTCCCAATATCACCCGCATATTTTTTATTGTGTTGATTATATCATTTAGAAAACATCTCATTGATTTCCAAATATCAGATTTTACAGTAAACTGGACTGTATGAGATGAAAAAAGCTATTCTAAATATAATTGTAAATACGGTAGATGCTAGGCCCTGTCACATGATCACATCAGGCCCCGCCGCCCCTCTCACTGAATGGTAGGGGTGCCATGTCACGTTACCATGGTACCAAATTTTAACATGTTACCAGTGAATTGTGAGCTTGTTGATCTCCTATTTTCAAAAGAGTATGCATGTTATACATTTGAAAACGTACTGTGAAATGAGACATTCTGCTGTTGAAAAGGATGTGGCTGCAGTTCCACAATGCAAACGTTTACTTAAAGGAAACCAATGGGGGTTGAGGAACCCTGAGGAAGACTTAATTGTTGATACGTTGGTTTCCTTTCATTAAACTTTTGCATTGTGGCTAAGAGCTGTGCGGCCTCATCCTTTTGAACAATATTACCTCCCTTGGTCAACGCCTCTTTAACGCAGGTGTGTGCTCCTTTCTTTGTGTTTGCCTGACAGTATCATGGTCAGTATCATATCAGTATAATGGTTAGGGTCAGTGTTAGAGCTGCCTGAAATTCTGATGTTTTTAATCAATTATCCTAGTGGCACTACCTCATTTTGACAGAGATGGAAGATTCATATTTACGTACATCTGACCATGAGCTGAAATCAGCCCATGTTTTCTGGAAATGAGGATGGTCATCTAATAAGTTTTAGTTTGCGGCAAAAAAGCGCTAAAGTAGATGTTTACAAAACATGTTGCTGGATCTCAAGGGGAAATTGCTTTAACTGCAAACGTAAATCGACTGCACTGACAAGATGAAAATGCGCTCATATTGATCACTTTATTACATACTGTACATAAAAATCTCAAAGACAGCAGCATCTGAAATGTTAATTACATGTCCAAGGTAAAAACTTTACAAAAATAAATAGCATAAAAAGGAAGCTGTAATAATAAAATAGTATGGTCCTTCACTGAAGGGATATAGGACTAATGCTTTGTCTCTTTTGTCTTTTAACGTAACAACTGGAATGAAAATTCAAATATACATATACAAGTATCAGAAAACCATAGGTGATCATTTGCATATAACACATTAACACAAAATTACTTTAAAATGAATAAAATTAATGACATTTCATACACACGGATAGATATTATACTTATTACTTAACTTAATATTAACACCTCCAAGGGAACACTGGTTGTATTGCTATTGCTACATGTCTGTATGACTGTTGCTGTCAGTTGCATCAACGCAGCTAGCACCTAGTTACGCTAAACCTACTGTACAGAGCAAAGCAAAGTTCTGTCTCACTGGTTTGTCTTGGTTCAGATTCTGACCAATCATTTTCTATAAACTATTTTGTAATCTAAAAAAAAAAAAATCAGTTTCTTTAAAAGACATCCTGATCAACAGTGATCATTGCAAGAAACCTTTCAGATTTAAAGTACAGGAGACACATCCTCCTCACATATTTTCAGACTCATGATACATTATGCTTAACATAGTTAAGAAACTCAATATTTTAGGGAAAGAGCATAAACGTTACAATCTTTCAACACACATCACATTTAAGCTATTGATCCATTTAGCAAAAAAAAAAAGAAATAATATCCCCCAAGAAAATATTTCCCAGAGACTAGATTCCCAAATGTGTCCACGTTTATGTACCTGGCTTTAGACAACTGGCTCGATTAAAGCTTAATAGGGGTTTGAGCTGTGGAGGTGAACTGGAGGTATACTGTATTTGCACTGTGCTGGTGTCTGACAGCAGTACTAGCCCCATTTAGAATGTAAGCTAATATAGAAAAACAACCAAACTGCAAACTGTCGTTTAGACCAGTAGCTGAAATTCCCAATCAAACACTTCATTCAAAAAGTCCTTCTTCATTTAGAGTGGGACTAAGAAGTTTCCCTTTCTGGAGAACATACACACGGTACCTTCATATAGTATCTACAAATGTCACATGTACATCCTGAGGTAGATTTACATTAGTTTTAAATTTCAATAGTGGTTGTCGAATGACAAAACAACTTTCAGAAGAATGCCCCTTGATGTAACTCAATGTTACTGCTGGTTGGTAAAAGCACTCTCTTCATTTATCCAAAAATTATGCCATCCCTGCCTATAGTGCCTATAGATGAGGCACAGAAGGGATTTGTTAAATGTTCACTATGCCCCAGCCTTTCAAAACATCCCCTGCCTAACCTCATTATTTCTCATAAGCACTCTAGGTTGAGGCATTCCCCGGAGACTGGCTCGGGCATCTTCTGGGGGTCACACCTGTCCGACTCGACGGTCTTCCCCGTGTAGTCGATGCAGACCACACTGCGGCGGCGATCCCCCTTGCCACAAGTTCGTGAGCAAGAGGACCATGGCCCCATCTGCCACATGGGGCAGGGCAGGTCACCGCAGGGCTTGATGTCACTTGGCTTCAGGCCTTTGTCGCACTGCCCTGAGAGGAAGCCGCCATTGTCCCTGCATTCCACGTTCCTCCTGGACCAGCCAGAACCGCAGCTCTTGGAGCATTCGGACCACTCCCCCAGCACCCACTCTGGCACGCCAAAGGGATGGATTACATGGGGCGACAACGAAGAGCCCTTCCCGTCCTTGGATTTGTTGAAAGTGACATCTCGGGGAATGAAGAAGGTGTATTTGACTTTGGGAGGGTTGGCGTCACCGGCCGTGGCCAGGAGCTGGACGGTGACTGCTTCCTTCAGCTGCCTGAAGCTCTGGATCCTCTCCAGCGTGGTAGAGGAGCCGCTGTACTTGAGCACGGCGCCCAAGACAGGGATGTCCTGCTCAACCGTGGACACAGAGAAGTTTCCATTGAGGATGTAGCCACCAGTCTCTCTCTTTATGGCCAGGTAGTTCCCATCGTGTTTGATTCCCCGGTGGCTCCGCTGTTTGATGTCGATGTTGGTCGCACCGACAGGAATAGTGACGATGTCACTGTAACCATAACTGGGTTGGACAAGAAACAACTTGTTTAGATATTATTGCTTCGTTCTAATAATAATAATAAACAACACATCGGAAACAAACGCTGTTCCGTACAGGCTTTCCGATCTAGACCTAGGTTGTGGCAAGCTTTTTCTTTCACGCTACGTGTCCTGCGCCCCTCATGAGCAGACCTAGAGCAGACCTGTCGCTGATCCAGGGCGACAATACCTGCATCAATCGCTCCCCATCTGAAAGGACCTTATAACTAGCATTTTAAAGCCTGAGCGCAGTGGCCTGAAGAAATCTAAATCAGCACAATAAAGTGCAGTGGTGTCCAGTGTCCCACATTCAGATTGGCAGTATTATTTTAAAACCACTTACGTGGCTCTGTTGTAGGAGCCTGTGATCTTCCTACAGGTGAGCCCATTGCTTCCGCAAACTCCACACTTGTCCACTCTTTTGTTGGAACCGATGACCTGGTCACAACCGGCCTTCACGCACTGACCCTGGACACACACAGAGGTTGTGTCTGGGCCGCAGCTGGTCCCATCTGTTACCTTCAGTGACAGAAGAAAACATTGTATTTTCGTCCCCTGAAGATGTTTTTTCATGAAACAATAGCAACACAATACATTTCAGCAGTAAAGTTTCTGCTCAATTTATCTGAATTTAATTGAATAGCATAGACTGGGATGTTTTTCTCAAGTGAAATTTGTCCTCTGCATTTACCCATCCTAACTATTAGGGACACTATGGGAGCAGTTAGGGCATAGGGCTACAGTCTTGCTCAGGGCGAACCGAGGAACTTTTGATTTCCAGACAGGCTCTCTAGTCTCTACCCACTCAGCTATGGCCTGTGTAGCTGCCCCTATATGGCCACATCTCTGCATCCACAGTGGTTGCCTTCTTAACTTAAGAAGGTCAGTATCATGGTCAGTATGTCAGTATCATGGTCAGTGTTGCTTATTAAAACGAAACCAATGGGGGTTGAGGAACCCTGAGGAAGACTTTATTGTTGATACATTGGTTTCCTTTTATTAAACTTTTGCATCGTGGCTAAGAGCTGTGCAGCCTCATCCCTTTCAACAATATTACCTCACTTAGTCAGCACCTCATCAACATCTCTGCATACACAGTGGTTGCCGTCTTAAATGAACAAGATTTTACTGTGTAGCAAGCTTGCTCAATAAAACTTGACCACTTGAAATATGTGGGGGGGTTTAAGGCATTTGTTGTATATTTTGAAACATAAAAAATATATATTCATGTCGTGTATGATTTTGCTCTTAAACTGTGGACTTGTGTTTACACAAAGAGCTGTTGTAAATCTGTTGAGGTGCCATACCTTTGCCTCAAATACTTTGAACTCGCTGCTGCCCCTGGCTCTACAGAACAGCTTACATCTGTCCCTGGGAGACACGCCAGCATACTTAGGGATCCACTGTTTGATGTTTCCGCTGAAGTCCAGGTAGCTTGGACTGTTGTACTTTTCACACTGCTCCTCTCGAAAACTCTTGCCTGAAAAGATAAAGGCACTATAAAAAACATTGTGTACAAATTCTAGAGAACCACAGATGTCCACTCATGAAAATAGTATCGCTGTAATAAAATATTTTCCATGGATTAAGAAAAATAAAACATCATGAAACTACCAGGCAAAACATAACCCTAACCCTTAATAAATAAATTCAAAAGTCCAAGAGGCATACATCACAGCTACTGGAGCGATATGCCACAACAACAAACAACAAAACAAAACAAAAAACAGCATCTGTATATCAATGAGGATTATGAAAACTTCTCCAAAAAGACAAAAGGCGGCTCACCGCTGTTGTTGTCACAGGGCTGGGTGTTGCAGGACTGGTATTGAACACGCTGTCCCTCGCAGTACTTCCCTCCATTCTGAGGCACGGGGTTTGTGCATTCCCTGTAGGAGAACTCCACCCCTCCACTACACGACCTGGAGCAGTGCTGCCACAGCCCCCACGAGCCCCAGCCGCCATCCACAACCACCTGTGATATAAAAACAACACAGAGAGGAAAAGAAAAGAAAAAATCTATACAGATTCCTGAATAGTTGGTTTGTAGGTCGGTGCCAAAGGCAATTTGAGCCGCGCTGTCCATGACCACAGTCTGGGTTTTCTGGGTTTGAGGCCACACAGTCTCCTGGCGTGCCACTATTCAACGGCTAAATCTGTGTTGAAGTTCGGCACGCGCCCACCGTCTGCCTGCTGTCGCAGCGCCGCCACATGTGTCACTCAACACTAGAGAAGCATGCCCAAGAAGCCAAGTTAAAAGTGTTTGGTATGTTTGTGTGTCTATATAGGTATACTATACATGCATACATACAGAACCGTGTGTGTGCGCCTGCATGTGTGTGTGTGTGTGTGTGTGTGTGTGTGTGTGTGTGTGTGTGTGTGTGTGTGTGTGTGTGTGTGTGTGTGTGTGTGTGTGTGTGTGTGTGTGTGTGTGTCTGCCTGCGCACGGGTGTCCTTTCCAGAGATTTTTTATTAGTTTGCAACCGCCAGTAGTCTTAACTGCCAGCATGTCTGGCTTCATAACCAGATGTGATCACAACATCAGGAGAAGATATCAAGGCAACCAAAGAAGGACGGAAATGAACCGGACCTCTATGTTAGATTGATTGATTGATTGATTGATTTTATTCACCAGACAAATCCAAATTTTAACATGTTTAAGTGAAAACACTTATTTCATTATAAATCAATAAAAAAGGCCTAACTTGACTTCTATTAGCCCTTCTCATATTTAACAGAACTGGCCCCCGTAAAAAAAGACCCTAATCCAGAGGATCCCCCCCTCCCCCTTTTCCCATACACACACATATCTTTCCCCTTTTTTACTTTCTTCCTAGTTTTTTCATAGAAGTGTATTTGTACATCTTGTTGTTCTGATGAACTGAAAATGGAGCGCCCTGATGTAAACAAGTCTTTTCATGGGTTTGTCCCTTAAGTAGCAGTTTGTGTATTGACTTGCGCTTTTGTTTTGAATTGCACCCATTCTATACATACTGTGAAATTCAATCAATCAATCAATCAATAAATCAAACAAATGTGAAGCATTATAAGAAAACTACATGCGTTACTGTGTTATTCACTTTATGCACTATACACGAATGCACAATGGCCCTGGTATTACAGTTATGCTGAGTATGGACCATTGGTATCTGAGAACAACATAGGAACATACCTATTTATAATAGTGCACGTGTGGTGCAGCTTCTGTTGCTCTGAGCTGTACTGGCAGAAGTCCTACTCATCTGAATTAATCACTACAAACATAAGTTTGAGGGGGTCTATTTAATTAATAACAAATAATATTATTTTTGCCTTTACAGAACATGCATAATAAAAATGACGCAGATGATATGAGAAGTTTCTTAACCCAAAGTTTGAAAAGCATTCTGCGATATACTGTAGGAACTTGAGTTTGCTGGAAAATTTAGATAGTGTGCATTAATAACGTTAAAGCACCCCTTCGAGTGTAATATTGCAATCATACAACTACAACAGTTACCCTTAAAACTAAGATAATCGCTAAAACCAAATCATAATTTTGAATGACAGACGTAGCCACTACGACCACAAAGGTCCCAAGAAACTAGCTCGCCTAGCCACCGAGTCTGCTGCACTCTGGGAGAACAGAATTCTTTGTTTTGATTAGGTGTTCCGGAACTTCCGTCATGCTGGTTTGAAGCATGGCTAGAGGGCTGTTTAACTTTCAACCAATCAGATTGCTTCCTCGAAACGACCTGTTGTATGATTTAAGGCAACATCTCTAGTAAAAACCCATGCTCTGTAGCTTTGACAACAGTATAGAGTGATTCACTGTGCCATAGAGTCAAGCAGCGGTACATGGCAATGTCCTCAGTATCCATTTCACTTTTTATTTTCTTTCTTTTTTTTCCCAATATTTTGAAAAACATTTAAAAATGCTTCAAATTGTGAGCTTGTAGATCGACTATTTGAACTATTTAAAATATGTTCAAAATAGTAAAAGAAGAAAAGGGAAACAAAATAAAAGTCAAAGAAGTTTAGGGATAAGGGGAGGGGGGGGGGGGGGGGTTTAGGGGGAAATTGGGCCCATATTATAGTATACAAATCAAGGTAGAGAAACAGTCCCTTACCAGCGGCTGCATGGCCTTCTGGTTGTCCGTGCACGTCCCATGGAGGCAGGTCCCGTTGGGCCTGCAGGGTGTGCCGTCTGCCCAGGGCAAACTGCCATTCTTGGTGGTGCAATGCGGCTTGCCCTCCTCGTGACACCACAGCTGGCTGCACACATCGCTGTCTGAGGTGTTGGGACAGTGGACAAATTCCTCTCCAAATATCTGCTGGCACTGCCTGTCCAGGCCGTACACATAGCCTGGCAAGTCGCTGGGTAAGGGCATGCGGCTCTCCGGGGGGTCCAGCAGACAGTCTCCTGCGGTGTGAGAATGACGGTCGAGGCAATAAAGCAGTGGCTTACGCTCTCTCAAGAGTTAAATTATTGTTAAACATCTGCATTACTTAATTTACAAGTCTACGCAATTAGAGAATATAGAATAATTGTTATTTTGATCAAAGTTTGTCTGTTATCTCTCGGCATCGAGTTGTGAACAAAATCATATCCAACGACAACAAAACATTCAAAGTTTTGGGCCTGAGAGAGAGGCTAAATCTCATCAAATGGTGGTCCGTGGCTCAAATGCCCAATAAATAATGGGCCATGATAGAAAAAGGGTTGAAAACCACTGCAATAAAGGATTAATACCAATGTCCAATATGCATATACCAGAATCTTCTGACCTGTGTATATATTTTGCAGGTCATTATTTGTCTCGACAAGACAAATGCATTGTACTGTACAGTATGTGCAAACATACCTGGCAAATAAATAATTCTTATTCTGAAATGCTAGCTCAGGGTGGGACGTTGGGTCTCTGCTCTATAGGTAAAATGGCAGACTCCTGAAAGGACAGAGCTTAGTTTAAGTGAATCAATAGTTATATATTGTGTATTGTATTGCAGTGTTCTTCAAACAAAAGTGAATACCGGTAATTTGGATTTAATGAAAGTGATAATGCTTCTTGGGCAAATTGTCTTTGCCTGGCTATGTGTCAATATTACTAAAAACTGCATTTAGTCATTGTTTCTCCTCATCGTCTTTTACTACACTGAATTAGCTGTTGTCAGGGGCTGTCACTGACGTTTATGGTGCAGAATGAACATTCTCAGCCACATGAGTTTTCTTTGGATACATTTTCCAACTGATAAAGAACATATTTTGCTGACGGCAGCTGTTGGTCTTGGCGCGAGCGGCAGAGAACAGGAAGCAGTCCATAGTATGAGTCAGTGGAAAAGAAGGTTCACTGATAGGTCCACCAAGCATACAAACAATACAAGATGCAATGCACAAGAGACACAGAGAGAGTGTGTGTGTGTGTGTGTGTGTGTGTGTGTGTGTGTGTGTGTGTGTGTGTGTGTGTGTGTGTGTGTGTGTGTGTGTGTGTGTGTGTGTGTGTGCGTGCGTGCGTGCGTAATTAGAGAGACCGGTGATAAATAAATACAAGTGCAAAAGATTGGGAGAGTTTAAACAAGTTAATGGGAGGGAGAGAGCAGTTTGAGTTAAAAGACAGAATGAGAGACAGAGTGAGATGCAGCATAAGAGAGAGACAAATAGTTAAAGAAAGACAGACAGACAGACAGACAGACAGACAGACAGACAGACAGACAGACAGACAGACAGACAGACCGTTGGAGACATGTGGATATGTAGGTGAAGGTAAGCTTTGTTTGACAACACTGTGGTTTATACAACCTATAATTTGTGGTGAGCAACATGTTGAAACAGGAAAGCTATAGTACACGAGAGAGAGAGAGAGCGTAAGTGAGAAATAACAGTATGTTATTTCACCCCTGGACTGGCCCGTTTAACAGAGCAGACCACAGTGTGATGGCACATTTCCATTTTGGCAAAGTGTCCAGCAAGCAGAAAGTAATCATATAAACCAGCATTTGCTGAGGTTTGAATTGCTTAAGGTGCAGTAGTTTTACTGTTCTTGAAGACAGAAGAGGTCTCCTTTTTAATGTACGCGTGCGTGTGTGCGTGTAATTACGTTTATGATGAAGTATAGAAGTTCATAGTTGTTTACTATGTCCATGTACCCTTGGTCGTGCACTGATCAAAAAACACTTTATTGTGAGTCGAAACACACTTTGTTAGTTTGTTTCCTCTCACTAACCTTGGGTTGACTTACCGTATCCATTATCGAAGAACTCTGTGATGTAGCGTGCACTGCACGGTGACCACGGGGACGTCTTGTTGAGGTTGACAAACAGCGGGGCCATCAGATGATGTCCCCCCAGGTCTCCAAACAGCCTCTCACAGGTCTTGGAGTCATCGTGAGGCATGCTCAACACGTGGCCTATATAGAGTGTGTGAAGATGAGTGGTAATGTATCAGTTCCACACAGCACACTAACGCCTCTGTGAGAGATCGTTAGATTACACTCATAGGTAATGGGGACAGCTGGGAGGAGGGCTGGCACTGTCAGTGGGGTACATGTCTGGCCTGGGGCGGGGGCCATTTAAGGTAGGAAAGGGTCCAAACGCTCAAAGGGCACTTCTCCTACAGCTGTACATATGCTTAGTTGCGTGTCAGTGTCACATATTGACAATTCCCGATCTACAAGCTCACTACGCAGGGCAACGCATTGTGAGCTTGTAGAGCTGCTATTGTGCGACCTTGCACCATGTGCAACAAAGTATACAGTATGAAGCCCTTAACGGTCCTGCTGCTCCTCATTGCAATCTAAACTTAATGTGAAGAATCTCCAGCTAGTGAATACGTCACTGGGAATGGAAACAGAAGCCAGTGGACCTCTGGAAAAACACCATAGCTATGAATCACGAATACAAATTATTTCTCTGTCTTTTCCTCCATTTGGAATCATGGGAGGAAGGAGAGGAATGGTAGAGAAAGATGTACTCTTATGCTATTATTAATTAAATTCAATGAAAACATATTAAATCATCTAAATTCAACATGTTTTTGTGCACAAGGGGAACAAATCAATCTGTAAAATCTACACATCGGAAAGCCGAAAAGAGCGGAAAAGAGATCGCCCGAAAGAGAGCTAGGATTCAAACCCCAAACATCTACTTCTCAACACCAGGGTTCAGACCCCCTGCAGCCACTACAGAGTGACGTGCTAGTTATTATTATATTGACATAAATCTACCACCAATACAGATTGGTTAAAATATTGTTTATTTCATTAATATGTTCCGGATTGCATCAGTTGAGCCATTAGCACACAGAGCAGCCATCTTACCCAGCTCGTGCGCAGCAGTGAAAGCAGCTTGTAGGCCATTGTCCTCAATCACAGAGCAGCTTCTTTTGGGATCACACATTGTTCCCACGTCGGCCACACCTAAAGTGTCACAACTCTGGTGTCCACAGATGTCCTGGAAAGTTAGAGAAGATCATTTGTGACAGAGCTGGTAATTTCATTTTATTATTATTATTATTATTACACTTATTATTTACAGTTGATGAAAGTGCAGACTGTAAGCATTTAAATAATAGTGCCATGCATTAAAATCCAAAAATTGTTTTAAGAAGATATGCTTATGTGGTACAATTCTAGAATCCAGTCTCCAGCCTTGAATCCGAGGCTGCAGTGGACTTCACATACAGTACCGTCAAACACAGATGTTAACACGTGTTTCAGTATAGCATGGGTTTTCAACAGGTGGTCCGTGGAGGTATTGCATGTGGTACCTGACCATAATGTAGGATTTGTTGATTTGTTTTAAATGTTCTTTCCACTAGTTGAGAAACCGTGAACTGAATGACCTGGTGACCTGTATTCATGTAGTCATTTACTGACAAGTTGGAGTTTCCCCAGAAATTCAACAGAAAAAGGGAGTTAGAATCTCAAGAAGGGGGAAGTGCACCGGATTGTCTGGTTGAGTCATTAGGACATTTTACCAGTAGTAGTCAACGGTTGAGAAACAGTGGGATGTATACACATGGGATGCATAGCAAGTGTTAATTTACAAAAGCACTAATCTTAGCCCATATCCCCACCCAACACAATAGTGGTCCCCAGGTTGATTCTTAGTCAAGGTGGTGGTCCCTGTGGTTCACAATCAGTTGAAAACCCCTGCAGTATAGGGAGACATTCATCATTCTGAAATTATTATTACATTCTTCTAATGTAGGCCTATATCCCAGAACAGCAGGTTATTAGTGTAAAACCAGGAACATAACAACATCTGTCCCAATGACTTTAACAACTTTAACAAAGGATAAGACGAGGGGTTTGAATCCTCCACGATGCCATGCATTCCAACACACACAATTGGAATTTGTGGGAGAGAAGCGGGAGGGCGTTCTTTGTTGTGACTCTTGCGGGGTGTTCAAGGGCGCCCGCCTGTCATTACAGGGGTGTCGAACTGTGAGGAATAAAGTGTTCCTCCGCATGCGTCACATCCTCCCCAAAATGAGAAGAAGCACCATGAAATCCCATGTGTATTAGAGAAGGCAGGTGGTTTCAGCACCATCCCTATAGGACCAGCCTGGCCGATGACCAACCAGGTGTCAGCCGCAGTACGATTACACACAAGTATGTGAAGCAATCTGGGAATTGGCATAACGACTACATTATAGGGGAAAAGGGGGAAATATTGGCAAAATAAATAAAAGCTAAACTAATATAATATAATATAAACTAATATAATATAATATAATATAATGTGGAATGACAAATAAAGTGAACCTTGATATTAGATGCGATAAACGCCTGGTTATTAGATCACATGAACATTATCTGGGGCCTGTTTCACGAAACCTAGATTAAGCCGGGATTTAGCAGCTATCCTGGCTTAATTCACACAGAATCAGAGATTAATCAGTCAGCTTTGTGAAAGCAGAGTTCTCGCAGGACTAATTTAGCCAGTTAACCTGGATATGTTTAGGCTTGACTCGGTTTAGTTACCATGGACATTTAGCTGTGAAGTTAGCCTGCTCCGGTCCAGGCTATAACAGCCAAGCTTTACTAATCCAGTGCCTTGATGTTCACGTTTTGTGACATAGCTGAGCACTGTGGCCCTGGAATTTGTACTACTGGTTGTTATAAATGATGGCGTGTGACAAGTTAAAGGCCTTTCCACAGTTCTATTCGTCCACATCTGGCCATGGTTGTCAGCCAAAAGCCTAACAGGTAAATGTAAACTGTATGAAGAGCAGCTGCTGCAAGTGGATTTAAAAAAGATAAACTGATGTGAATTTATGGAGTAGTCTTTGGCATACTGCCATCTGTGGTGGCACATTGAATTGCACTCTCTAATATCCTGCCAATCCCACTCCAAATATTAACCATATAAAATTCTAACGTGCCTATTCTGTGGTGAAGAGTTTTGGTGTTGAGGGGGGGAAAAAGGAGTAGGCTTGTAGATTGGCTTTTTTTTTTTTAAATCAAGCAATTGTGAGAGCTGAGTGGAGGAGTGCGTGTGTTCTTTTCAGAAACATGAAATGACAAATCTTCATGTTTGTGTTGGGTTTTTGTAAAAGAAAAATGCAAGCGGAAGAATAAATCTAGGCGTGCTGGCGGGCAGATGAAAAACACTTGTGACATGGGGGGAAATAACTGCATAGTGGATCAGAAAATGTATTTCAAACAAGGGTGACCTCTGAATCTTTCCCCTCCTGATGGCTGCCTTTGCAAAGACAGAGATGAATGTGTCCTGTCCTGGGCCCTCAGCCCCAAAACCACAAGACAACCCTAACCCTCCATGATTCAAAACACATCTGGGCCCTGAGCAGCAGAGTTCTGCACAGCTTGTACACCTTGTTCTCCAGTGGTTTCAGTGGTGTACAAAGACATACATACTTTACGTGCATCAATCTGTGTACTGCAATGGTTCTCAAACGCACGCGCGCGCGCACACACACACACACACACACACACACACACACACACCTCGGTTGTAAATCATATGACCACAAACATTCACGTGCAAAAATTTTCCACTAAGTGCAGATACTGTAGATACTAGATAGCATGGAGTTTAGTTTCACAACAACAGTGGCCGTGTGGTCTCCTCCTCTGAGGATTGAGGAAGAGGAACATGGCATACATTTCTGGACAGTCAAACTGGGCTCAGTCTGGTATTCAAGGCCAGTGATGTCATTACAGTGGGCGCTAAAGTTAGCTCTTACGGCAGGAGCCTTATAGTTTCTGAACGCACCACCAAAGAAATGGAAAAACAACCAAAAACAACTTTAATGATGACTCCTTGATAGCTCTGATAGGAGCCCATTACGTTCTATGCATTTTATTGTCTCCACCAGGCCGAAGACATGGGGAGAGAGTATGTTTTGCACTCCGTCCGTGTGTGTGTGTGTGTGTGTGTGTGTGTGAGTGAGTCCGTGTGTGAGTGTGTGTGTCTGTCTGTCCGTCTGTCCGTCTGTTACCAGCTAATCGCCGGCACCTTTAACCCGGTCAATGCCAACTTTTGCACACACACTCCCTGGATGCCAACGTTATAGTGCCACCAGGAGGCCGACTTTTGAAAAAAACTTTTTGATATTACTCCTCCAGATTCTGTCCACAAATCCCGCAAATCGTTACACACTATCTCTATAGTCATGTGTTCAAGGCGGATCTGTCCGATATTTCATATTCCATCCTAATTGGCTTTCAAAGTTTGCAGGATTGGCCCGTTTTGAACAAAAAGCCTCAAATCATGAACGCAGCGTGCAATTTACGTGAAATCTTTCACAGACTTTCCTACTAGGCTGAGGAATATATCCTACCCTTTTCACATTGGCCTGTTATAGCGCCACCAACAGGTGGATTTTTGCAAAACACATTTTTGGAACAAAATGCCTCAAATCATCCAATTGCCATCCAAGGCGTAAGAAGAAATGGCACCCTTTTCACATTGGCCTATTATAGCGCCACCAGGAGGCCACAACCTGCCCTGGTGGAGACCTGTGCCCAGAGGGGCACTTTAACTAGTTTACATCTAATATCAGATTGCAGCAAATAGCCTCATTCACTAAACACTTGACTTCTGCCACCGTCAAAATGGTCAAACACAAAATCAAGAGCTATGAAGACAGTTTGAATGTGGTCTGTCCTCTCTGTTCTGTCTGACAGTACTGTCCAACAATGAAGCATAAAGTACATGAAGAATCATTCATCTTATAACAAAAATATCACAAAGCTACTGGCTTTCTCCATGACAGTTACACTAACTGCTGCTGACACTTACTCAATGGCTTCATTTATCTCAATAATGCAGCATTGAATGGTTTGTGTTCAACGGTAGACACACAGTCCAAACACATCTAACATAAAAAAGACATGAACTTGCACACATTGATGATGCTTAAGCTGAACACAACAGTGAGCATAATATTTACGTTAAATGTGCATCATGGCAATAAGCAAAAATGTTTTAGACTTTAGACACAAACTGCATTCAACTTTAGACACAACCGAATTGAGTATTATTATTATTATTGGTTTTTCCCGTGTTCCCGTGACGTTAATGAGCACCAGTATAATGAGTACCAGTAGGGGCGCTGTTGTGCCAGAAACAGAGATAGGGATAGTGCTGCACTGTTGCCTGCTAATGAGAGAGAGAGAGAGAGAGAGAGAGAGAGAGGGGGGGGGGGGGGGGGGGGAGTTGCACCACTCAGTTCACACGGGTGTGATTTTTTTATTAAGCTGTGGTACTTATTAGACACTTTGGGTAAAAAACGCTTCACAACATGACTCACGGTCATGTCATAATGTCATGAGACATAATGTCATGAGAATGAAGGAGAGTCTGACCTCTTTGGTGAACAGCAGGGCTGTGTCATAGTGCTCAGGATGCCTCTGGCTCGGCGGATTGAACAGCTGTTGCCAGGAGCAGAAGTTCCTGAGTGCCACGCCCCCGTTGCTGGAGACAGCTGGACCCACTTCCGGATCCTCCACCACCAACATCTTCACCACGACCACCTGAACCGAGTTCTTTATGCTGGGGTGCTTGTAGAGCTGAGCAGCCATGGACACCAGCGTCAGAACATAGTGCTGCGGAGAGGAGACAGGACGGTGTACACTTAAAAGCACAAAATGCAACACCTTTCCTCTAACCTCATACTGTATATAGTAGGTCTGCACACTGTGACTGGTACCCGATTGCTCATTGCAGGAGCTTGTCAAGTATAGAGGCTTAGTATAATGTGGCTTCAGTATGATGATTGTGGCACGATGTAATGAAGGATATTTAATATGGCAGAGTCGATGTGCAGTTTGTCTTGTTATGAAGTTCTATCTCACAATGACACTCAGCTCTTAAGCCTCTAATATTCAACCAGTAATTATTTTGTAACAGATAGTCCAATTAAGGCAGCAATCATGAATTATTAAAAAGGACTTATTTTAGAGTGCATATCGTTTTTAAGGTTGGGGTCCTTTACTCAGGCTCTAAATTAGGCTACTTGATTATTAACATTTGAGGACATTTAAATGGTGTAATCCAATTAGGGAAAATAGCAAGGCAGATGCTCCAGATCTTTGTTGGATGATGCTTAGAGGCTGCTGCCAAGCAGTGACCACGCCTGGAGGAATGTGGAATAGCACATTGCTGACATTTCTGTGCCCTGACCTCTTTTTCAGCATTTGGAAAACAGTGAACCCACTCGTTTCCTAGTATCAGGTCATCTCTGACGCCACCTGAACGAGAGGAATACTATTACTTTGCATTTGATTTCATTCTGGACCAGAATCTCACTCTCACGGGAAACAAAACAAACAAACAAAAAAGGTTACCCCCCCCCAAAGGTAACATTTCATTTAGTAGCCAGCCCCATCATTTTGGAGATATAAAATCGCATTTCTTAATGACATATAGTAGCCTACACTGTGTACGCTTTGTGTATAGGCGTACGTGCGGTAGGCTACACGATTTCCATTCTCCTGGTGACGCGTGGGATTGACTTTGACACCACACGACACCACTGGAAAGGTCAATAACAGAATAGCTCAAAATAATATGGGAAATTGTTTTGTTTATGGTATAGGTGATCTATTGCTTAAATAATAATAATAATAAATAAATAAACAATAATAATAATAAATACTTCCTGTCCAGCTGGCCTATAGGCCTATATTATTCTCACCTTTATTTCGTCTCCATAGAAATGGGTCATGGAGGCGTCCGCAACCACCAGGCTCTCGATAAACCGTGGCGCAGAAACGAAGCGTCTTCGGCGAGGTTCTCCATGCGCGTCACCACCGCCCTGGCCGTGCGTAAAACTTTCCCCGTCGGATATTTCGGGACTCTCCTCCTCGTGAGCGACATGGCCCGGAGCTCCGCCGCCCGTTGCCGCCTCAGCCAGTGTCCTCCTTTTGATGACATGTAGCTGCTGCTCTGCGGACCCTGCTGTCCCCGAGCCGAGCCTGCGCTTCGGCTCTATGAAATACTCTTTCCCCTCGGACACGAAGGTCCCGAAGACGCCGTGACATAAGCTGACGGCGACGACGGAATTGTGATTGTGATCCACGTTTCCCGAGTAAAAACAACCCCTCAGATTGCCTTCGGTCTCCTCCGTCTTGTGAAGCATCTTTTGGGAGTCTGATTGTAATACAGCGGTGCCCAATGGGACACCTGGGCTGCTGCGTAAAATGTCCAGATGTTTGGCTTTGATGCGCTGTATGGTGAAGGACGGTGCGATGAAGCTAGTATCCGGCATGAGATTTAGAGTAAAGTCTTTGCCAAACGCACGAAGCATTAAACTCGGCTGCTCCTCGCTCCGTTTCCAGAAACGGCCGCTGCTTCTTCCATTTATCCGAACAGGTACAATATCCTCTGATTCAAAAGGATTGGAAAGTGATTTGTGAATTACGCAAATGGCCACGAAAACAAAACACACCGTGGAACACATCTTGCAACTGAGATTGCACTTAGGACCAACCAATTACACAAACGTGCAATTGTTTACTCAATTATCTCGGGGAAGTGCACACCCGTGGTGGAAGTAGTCCTAGCCTATATCCTCTAAAATATAATTTTGAATAAAATATTTCCCAGTGCTGTAATGTCAGTCTTGGTCAAAAAGTGTTGTGATATTCTTTCAGCCCGTTTGCGTCTTCCTTTCAGGTTTCTTTCTCTAGCCAAACTACTAACTTGTTCTACCTCTCACGAGCACCGCAGACGTGTGCGGATGGCGGTGGTATTTATACGTCTCTCTCCTCTGGAGGACATGAGCGGGTTTATTTTTGATATCCCTTCGATGCGGCACAATCTCCTCCCACTCGCCTGCTCGCCACTTCATGAGAAACTCGGATAAAACGGATCCAATGAGAATGGGCCCGACACTCCCCCCCTCCCCTTCCGAAATAGCTTGACAGCCCGATCCTATTATTAACCCAGCAGCAACAACTCAACAGCAGCGGCAGGACGTCTATAGGCCTGTGCTGCATAGCTGGAGGTCCCCATGTCAACTATTTTGGAGCCGTTTTGATTGACAGGTCCCATCAGAGAAGGTATAGACCCCCCCCCCCCCCCCCCCAAAAGCTGCGTTATCCCGTTACAAAAGAGTCTAAGAGACCCGTAACAATCAAGATCAGACGTATTATGTTCAATTCACTAGTGATTCTACATTATTGTTAGACTGTTTACTCTTATAAACTATAAACAGAACACATAGGATAAGATTTCACACAATAAAATAGAGTAAAATAAAATTCAGACTACGTAGGTCTTGTCTATTCGTTATAGCCTACTTGCGGTAAAATATATTATAACAAACTGTTGTGTAGTTATCTTTATTGGCATGTATTTATAATGCATTAACGTGTATTCAAATGCGCGCATTGATGCCAGATGGACACGCTTCCTAAAAAGAATATTCTATCATTCCCCACCAGGTGGCAGCGTTGTATAACAATGCACCCTACAGTATTACATGGTCCATGTTCACCGACTCACTGATGATGCTCGAGGGGTCTTTGCAGCTTGCAACAGACGCAAAAAGAGGGCGCCCTTGTCTGCATCTCACATCGTGCCGTAACAGTTCCACTTAGGCTAATTGTTTCCTAATTTTCCAGACTACAAACACTTTATCAGTTCATAGTTCATTGTCACGACTCTCACGAGGCTGCAGTCAGTGCATGCAGTGAGTGTCGTGCACTGTGCACACTGCAGGAGTTAAGACAGGCCCACATGCAGGCAAGTTTTCATTGCTCGTCTGATAGAAGTGCCAGCTATTTGCAATGCATATAACCTCGTAACTTTATGATAGTAGGCGATAGTAGGCTATAGTCGGCGTGAAGTTTTGTCTTTTTCCCTGCTGGGGAGGATAGTGCAGGCTACTACTAATACTATCAGTCTATCAGCCTCCCGGTGAGTGACTGGTGAGTGAGATATGGGAGAGGACGCGCGTTCCAGCTCGTGCCACACATGCTGTGCAGCAACAATAATATTTGGAGAGCTACAAGTGGTTGTGGTTTGCAGCACGAACCGGGAGGCATGACCAATGGGCTCTCTCTATAGCACCTCCTCCGATGTCTAATGACAATGTTCATCGATGTTTATACCATGACTTTAAAGCTCAAGCCTTGAATAGAAGTTGTGTGTCAGAGTGGAGGCTGTGGAGCAACATGATGGGTAACAACAACGAACCAGGAACGCAATAATTCCCCCAGTCCTTTGAGGGGCTCACTATCGGTCCGCACCAGTGCGCACAGCTGTCCAGTGCAGTGCATGTGGCGTGGACGCACGGCAGATGACATATTGAATGGGACTTTTCGTTTAACTCGGAGAGCAAAGATGGCTGTATTTATTAGAGCTTTGGTTATTGTTGTGGACTTGCTTATTATGTGCGTGAATCTGAACTATTGCATGGAGGTAGATTT
Source organism: Protomyctophum bolini (assembly GCF_963924005.1). Classification (NCBI taxonomy): domain Eukaryota; kingdom Metazoa; phylum Chordata; class Actinopteri; order Myctophiformes; family Myctophidae; genus Protomyctophum; species Protomyctophum bolini. The sequence goes on along the minus strand of NC_137870.1, from coordinate 36,918,724 downwards.
CTGTACACCTGTTCGATTGGATCGCCAACAGTTAGAAAACCACCACTCTTCTTGGCCAGCGGAGAGGATAAACGAAAAACGGATTGTTTTCAGAGTCAATGCTTTCAGACAGGAATTCTACCTCAACCTCAATCCGGATTCTAATTTTCTTGGTGCAAGTGTTGCGCCTCCCGAGAGCGACTCGTCAGCAGCAGCATCAAATAGTTCTGCAGCCACAGAGCTGAGGCGCTGCTTCTACTCCGGTGATGTGAACGCGGACCCGGATTCCTTCGCCGCGCTCAGCATCTGCAAGGGTCTCCACGGGGCGTTCTCCTACAATGGCATGGAATATTTCATCAACGGGGTCAGGAAGAAAGGGGACACGTCGACGTCGTCGGCCGATGCCGGTTTCGGGGCAACTTTTGACCGACATGTCATTCGTCGCCGTGGTGGACGCGCGCACTCCAGTGGGAATAACACCAGCAGGTGTGGAGTCGCGGCGCACAGTCTCGACCTCAACAGCACGTCCCTGGAGAAATACAAATACATGCGAGAATACATGGAGAGGGACGGCCTCGCGGAAACAATCCTAAACACGCTGGGGAGGTCAAAAAGGTTCGCCTCTATCCCCAGGTTCGTGGAGGTGCTTGTGGTGGCGGACGAATCGATGGTGAAATTCCACGGAGATGACTTAAAGCATTACCTTCTAACCCTTATGTCCGTAGCCGCGAGGCTTTACAAGCACCCCAGCATCCTCAACTCAATAAACATAGTGGTGGTGGGCTTTATGGTGATAAATGATGCCGACAAGGGTCCCAAGGTCTCCAGTAACGCAGCCCTGTCTCTGCGCAATTTCTGCTCATGGCAGAAGAAGTTGAATAAATACAATGACAAGCACCCTGAGTACTGGGACACGGCCATACTGTTCACTAAGCAGGTAAGATCAGGAGGCAATAATGAACCAATATAGGCTACAACTGAACCAGGCACATGTCTCACCTCTGAGGAAAAGCACAGGCTGCAGCATGTTTACCTCATGTGCTTGCAACAGTGCAAATAACTAACATCTGCAGAATAACATCTGCACACTGTCAGACTCCTCTATTTGGTGGGTGGGTTGGCGCTGTTGGGACTGTGTCAGTGAGTCACTGGAAAAGCCATGCTATTTCCATTAAAGACATCACCACCACTGACTAATGACAAGGGAATACATTAGGGCACTATAAACAAAGTATAGAGTAGGGACATTAGCCTATATGTACTCTAAAATATAACTTGGCTGGCTGACAGTGATGGAAAGGAAGCATCCGTTTCTGTGTGAAGTGATGTGGTCATTTGTGCTACAATACAAGACTTTTTGGCCTTTGTGGCTTTGTCTTAGATTAGTCTGGCCTCACATAATGTATGAGCAAGTCAGGCCTATAACCACTGTCTTGTTCAGCCTGTTACCCCAGCAGTCTCAGCGGCAACACCTACTTCAATAGATTAATCACAAATAGACCCAGTTAGTGAGGCTACATAGCAAAACAAATCCTCTGTGGTAGATTTACTCTGAGGTTGTAAAAATGGACCCTGTAATTGTGGTTGTGGCACAGAGTTTTGACTAGTTATGGAACTGTGTGTCAAACCACTAGCCCACCCTTCTGTAACTTGCCAAGCCATGTCAGTTTAGCATCAGTACAGTTAAGCCACCAAGTAGATCAGTGGTTTTCAACCAATGGTCCGGGGACCACCAGTGGTCCTTGAGGGGGTTCCAGGTGGTCCCCAGTAAAATGATGGAGAGTTGGTAAAAAAATTGACCCTTATTATATCTTTAACTCTTGAGAGCATACATTTAAACCAAACTAGGGAGTGTGCGTTCAACGTTTCACACAGATTGGTGCAGTTATAGGTATGTCAAAATCTGCCTCATGGTGGCGCTATAACAGGCCGTTCTGGAAAATGTGGGGCAGAGGTTCATCAGGTTCGTCTTGGCATCCAGGGAGTGTGTGTGCAAAGTTTGGCATCGACCAGGTAAACAGTGCCGGAGATGCTCTGGTAACTGACGGACAGTCGGACACACACACACACACACACACACACACACACACACACACACACACAGAGACACAGAGACACACGGACGGAGACATCAATCTATCACCAACAGCATACATGATGGAATTGTGGACAAAGTCTTATCCAACGATGACAAAATTCTTTAGTTTTGTGTCTGAGAGGCTAAATGTCATCAAATGGTGGTCCGTGGCTCAAATACAGAAAAAAAAGAATGGGCCTCGATATGAAAAGGGTTGAAAACCACTGAAGTAAATGAATTTTGCCTCCGTGCTGCTAGACTCTCCAGGCTGCCTCTGCCTCTAACTTACAGAGACTACTCAATATAGTGTCTACCAAGCAGCTTGTACAGGCTGCCCTAATCTATATCTCTACAGTATATCTATCCACAGTAGTTTTAGACACAAACTGTCTCAGACCTTTTACACCTGATTCCTAGGCTGTTACTGACTACTGTAGGTCCAATTTGGCTTAGACAAAGCATTTAACGCACAGTTCCCTCTTTCCGTACATAGTAGGCTACAGCAACATGCAAATACTGTACTTACTTCAAGGTCAAGCAAGCTAGGTTTCATTCAATTCCCTGGACAGGCGTTCTCATTTATTTATAGCAAGGATGAGGATCTGTTGGAAAATACAAGGCATGGGCTGTTGTCCTCGTAGGGTGCAACACATGCTGTTCCACTGGAAAATCTCTTGTAATAGGTTATAAAGAGTCTGTTTCGTGGAACACATCGCTGTCAGGGCTTTATTTCTGCCTTACTAGAGGCTCTTTGTGAATTAAGGTCAACAGGTTTGCTGTCAGTTCTCTGCTCACATTTCCTTGGTTAGTCACCACACAGAGCAAGTGAGCAAGCGAGCAGTGAGCACTTCTCACCACTACAACATAGAAATGTGAAAATCAGAAAAAGGTGTTAGAATCAGTGTTATAATGCACCGTATCTTAAATTCCCAGTTTGTATTGTAGCAAGAGGATGACATATTCATCTAGTTTATCCTGTTAGCCAGCAGCAATTCTTGTAAATATTAATTTGTTCCCGAGGGAAACTACAAGTCAGAACTTAATCTGCAGATTTTAATAAGCAGACAATGTGCTGTGATATAATAACTGGCAAGGACATTTATTAGGGGAAAACATTGGTCCAGACAGCAGGTTAAACAGCAGCCAACTCTGCTGGTCAATTAAATGAGGAGGAAGATATGAGTTTGTGGAGGAGAGCCGACAGAGATATGGAGGCAGTGTTTGTTGAGAACTCATCAAGTCTGTCAGCTTGAAGAAGAGAGATTGTATTGGAGCACCACAGATCACTTGGTCTGTACTATCCACCCTGGGGTTTGGGTCTCGCAGGTGCTGGGTGTTTCTAGTCAGAGTTTACACACATGAATCAAAAGGATTTAGTCCATGTATAGTCCAAAACATACAGTACATACAGTAGGTATGGCCTACTGTACTTGACAAAGCATTGTCTCTGTAATTATATTGTATATAAATTTCAAGTCTGTGAATTTACCTGGAACACCTTCAGTGTTGAGTCTTTTGAACTATACTGTGGACAGAAAATATTTCAATCTATTAAAAATTAAAATGCATTTCAAAGGTGAAAGTATTTTCTATCGGCAGTTTCTTCAGTGTATTTTGAACGAAGGCAAGGAGAGAACATAAGTCAGCCAAGAGTCTAGTGGGGCTTTGTTAGAGCAGTTTATGGATTATGTTATGGTCCATTCATTCTGCAGCCATTAGCTAGGTCTCTCAGGCACACATTTGGCTAAGCATAGGCTACAACTTGGCAAGAAAAGGGCATCATGAGTGATTTTCTTCCCCTGTTAATCAGCCAATGGATTTTCCCCATTAGCCTTGTTTTTCATTCAAGGCTTTCCGCAATCATCACTGTTGTGTGTTTGTCACCAGGATCTCTGTGGCGCTACCACTTGCGACACCTTGGGAATGGCAGACGTAGGAACCATGTGTGACCCTAAGAGAAGCTGCTCCGTCATCGAGGACGATGGCTTGCCCTCAGCTTTCACCACCGCACACGAACTAGGTGAGGCAGGGCTCGTGCCACTGGTCACATTTTAAGAAAGTGTATGTTTGAGTGACCGATATTGGTTTAGCACGTGATCGCCACACAGGTGGACGGTATACGCGTTCATGCTAATGCATTCTTTGCACTGATCTGGAGCCCGCAGCTGTGTCAGTGTGCCTGGCACCACTCGAGTACTGTACCTAATCTCAGACTGAAATGCCAAGAATGCTGTGACTGCGTGTACGTGACAAAAGGACGCACACATAAACTGTGTCGAGCCCCCGTGGCTCTGTGACACTCATGCATGTGATTAGGTTACATTGATTAGATTACCTACTTTCGAGCCCGAGTTATACTTGGTTGTGCATTGTCCGCGCATAGAAGATCTACAAGTGTATCCCAGTGCAAGCTTGTAGATCTGCTATTTTCGGGGCGAAACACCAGCACACAACTATAAGTATAAATTAGGTGTCAGCTGTCAGATGTGCCTGGAAGTGGGAAGGAGTTTGTAGTCGAGCGCTGCATGCTAAATCCCCCTTATCTCCTGTTTCTTAGAAAGTAAATGTTTTCAATTAAACTGCATTTCTGTTCAGCATATAGGCTGAGGCATCTTTGGTTAAGAGAGTTATTAATGACTCAACAAGTGACAGTTGCTATCAAATCATTTCAGTCATCGGTGGTTGGACAGACTGAGGAGAGAGAAGGGAGGGGGGTGTAATGCCTGGCTGAGAACAGATGTAGGAGTGTTACCAGATGTGTTCAGGCCCTATGAGAGGCATCGGTTTACAGTGCCCACTTACATGAAGTAATTATACAATTTCCCTTCGAAAATGATCCTGTCTCTGAGCGTCTAACCACTCAAAATTAGTTTGTATAGTCATCCTTTATGTTTTTTCCCCCTTTGTTACTTTTGTGTGGTACGCCAAATACATAATATACTATACATGTAAGGAATGGAATGGCTTCCTTGGGAACACAATTCCCCTGGTAGACATGTTTTTAGTACATGGAAGTATGCCATGCTTTATATTCCCATGCATAACCACATTCTTCCCCACCCTGACGTCAGCCTCAAATCACTAGGAGGAAGCTTAGTTGACGGCATGTTGTACTTTTGTATTGAGAAGGTAATGATGTGCAGTCAGAGGTTTCACTCTGCATTAACTTTCTCATAAATCTGCTCTCGTTACCTTGGTGATTGTGTTGTGATTGCCACTCAACTGAGTAATTGCTTTGTAGTTGAAATGCAGACAGACCGTTCATGCTTTAGACTAAAGTAACCAATACATCTCTGGCTTGAATGATCCACGAATTTAGTGCAAGCGTCTGATGAGATTCTCTGTCTTTGCCCCATCTCCTTAAAGGACAATCAGCAGAATCCACTTACCATCAGGACAAACAGAGACTATCAAATGAGAGGCTTATGATGAGAAAGAAAACAATTAATCCGACAACTGAATCTATTTCTAATTTAAATCCACCTGAAAAATGAATTCGCCTGAGAACTGATTCATATGCAATGATGAAAAAAAAGTACAACAAAACAACAACTCCCCTTATTCCTGATTGTTTGGATTCTGTGAGATGTTTTCCTGTTAGTTTTACCATGACATCTTTTATTTAGGGCAGTTAAGGGCACCTATCATACCGAACCATATCAAGTGTACAGTAGGGCTGTAGCACATGACTAAATCTCTCTTCATCCTTCAGGTCACGTCTTCAACATGCCCCATGACAATGTGAAGGCGTGCGAGGAGGTGTTTGGAAAGCTACGGGACAACCACATGATGTCTCCTACCCTCATTCAAATCGACAGGAACAGACCGTGGTCTGTGTGCAGTGCAGCCATTATCACAGAGTTCCTGGACAGAGGCCATGGTTAGTAAGATGGGTGGAACATGGGTGGGATTAGGTGGGATGATTGGGATCAGATGATGAGATGAGATGAGACGGGATGGGAGGAAATGGGACGGGATCAATCGAGACGGGATACATCTTTTTGATATACTTTTTTAAACATGTCTCAAGACATTAGCATGGTCCCTTTTCAGCTCAAGTGTCCTATAAAGTAACGTTGAGACTTGAGATTCAGATTGTCACGAATGTAAAGTGCATTATAAATAAAAATCCATTATTATCTATTAAAGCATTTCTAACATTTTTATGCCAAGTAATAAACCAGGCCTTAAAAGTACATTTTAGCATTATGTTCGTCCAAGTGTGTTATATCAGTGTTGTTGGCTTTCTCCCTATAGGGGATTGTCTGTTGGACCAGCCTCAGAACCAGCTGTCCCTCCCAGACACCTTGCCCGGCTCCACCTACAGCCTGCACCGCCAGTGTGAGCTGGCCTTCGGCACAGGCTCCAAGCCCTGCCCTTACATGCACCCCTGCTCCAAGCTGTGGTGCACGGGGAAGAACCGCGGGCAGCTGGTGTGCCAGACCCGGCACTTTCCTTGGGCGGATGGCACCAGTTGTGGCAACGGCAAGCTCTGTTACCGAGGGGACTGCACTGACAAGAACAACACCACGCAAATGAAGGTATGTTTGCTATGAGTGGTATGACTGGCATTAGGGCAACAGGGTTGCAGTGCTGTTTAGATTAATCTGAATTAACAGAGCAATGGACCCATGAACGACCCATAAACGGCAATGGACTCATGTAGTGTGAGTTCTGAGTTGTCAGCCTTGGTCAGACCATATTGTCATGGTTACTGATACCAGCACACATACTATGATGATAACTTGATAAATACTAGAGTGAAGCAAAGGTGAAATCATAATAGAGTTTGGACAAACTAAAAAACAAAAACAGATCTGTAAGGCATTATTGTGAAAGTACTACTACTAACAGCTACGTTTCTTTTCTTCACCAGGTCGATGGCCGATGGGGGAAGTGGGGTGCGTTTGGTGACTGTTCCAGGACATGTGATGGAGGTGTTCAGTTGGCCAAGAGGCAGTGTGACAACCCCGTCCCTGAACATGGTGGGAAGTACTGTTACGGACTGCGCATCAAGTATCGTTCCTGCAATCTCAACCCCTGTCCTGAAACAGGTCAGCTCACTTTTGCCTTAACCTTGCTGTCGACTAAATAATGGGTGGGGGGGGGGGGGGGGGCAGCTGCACTTAAAATAATAACCTTTTAGTCTGAAGTTCACAAAAACGTTACTTCAAAGCTGCACTTAAAATAATAACCTTTTAGTCTGAAGTTCACAAAAACGTGACTTCAACTGTTTTTGAGGACTTTTGTCTACTTTTGTCTGAAGGTTACATTCAAACTTAGCCTCACTAGCAGCAAAACAAATGCTGTGACAGAACTACAGGTAGATACCGTCCTAAAGTCGGCTCTTCGGTACAGTGCTGTTTCGGCACTACAGCGCCAAAACAGCGGTAAAATAGGAGTATGAATCGGCGTGTGGTGAAGCTGCTGACCTAGCTTGCTTATCGTTCTCAGGTAAGAGTTTCCGCGAGGAGCAGTGTGAGGCGTTCAATGGATTCAACCTCAACACCAACAGACTCAGCTCAACCGTGGCCTGGGTACCAAAGTACTCCGGAATCTCGCCCAAGGACAAATGCAAGCTCATCTGCCGTGCCAACGGGACGGGATACTTCTACGTCCTGTCTCCGAAGGTATGTCATGTTCATAATGTAGGCGTAGTGAAATGAAAAATATGTTTTTCACACTTTTAGACCACATCCGTCTAAAAGCTCATCTGCTCATCATATGAGCATACCTAACAATGGATGCCCCAAAAATTGGTACATTTTCATTTTTGTCTATTTTTATATCAAAATTCCATAAAAATCGAATTTTAATTACTTCCTGAAAACGAAAACGTACTGCGTGATGACGTGTCGAGGCCCACATCGATAAAAGCCAATAAAAATGAAGCTCACCCGTTTGATTCCCCATATCTGCGTGTCCGTCCAACACTGTCCAACACAGCTGCTACTGATTACAGAAATCCTCCGTTTTCATTCCCATTCAAGTAGGAATGGGAATTAACACCCAGACAGTTACCTGGGAAAACAATCAGAGAAAAATGGATAAAAAAAAAAGTCTGTTCTGCTGGATGCAGATGGCAAGCTGACTTTTCAATTCTTTTTTATTTCCCGTTTACTCGATCGCCTAGCAACCAAGGATCATTCAGACGGTAGCGACGAGTATGATGTAACTTAATCAATAGAAATAAAAAAGGGGGGTACTGTGCATTTGCACAATTTGTAAATGTGGCGATCACGTAAATCAGACAATAATTATTCGCATAATCCCCGAAGAGATGGCAGAGCTGTCAAAGTTTGATGGATAAGGTTTAAAGTGGCTTGTGGTTAAAGGGTGAATAAATTACAAAACCAAAACAAACCATGACATGTTTAACTCCCCACGAACAACATGTTTAACAGTGTTTCTCCTCAAAACAAAACACACTGTATTTGGCCTGTATCCATGCAAAGTGGAGAGAGACAGAGCTGAGCTGCTCCACCGACAGGGAGAGGCGTCATAAGAGTGATCAGTGTTTCCACAGTTTGCAACTAGGTCTATGAAAACAAGCCCAAAAGAAGCAACTATACAGGCCACATGTGTCAGGGTGCGTTCAGAGGACCCAAAAGCAGTACGACCAAAAGGCACGATTCACAGTTCAGGATGTTTATTAAACTATAACTTAAACTTCCCATAAAATAGGGCAGGCGAAATAAGGACACAGTTTACACGCTGACATGAAATGACGATCTGACAAGGGACTGAACAAACTGGGGTATATAAATAGACAAAGACTAACTAGACACAGGTGATCTCAAAATACAATCAAACACAGGATAGGCTAACAGGACTAAGAGGGCACAGGTGAAAACACTGACACATCACAAGGTAGGTGAGACACGGTAGGGAACAGTAACTAGGCAGACAGGAAACACTAGGGACCATACTACAAAATAAGATATACAGTACACAAAACCAACAGAGTAACAGAAAACCAAACAGAACAGGAAGACAAGGCAAAAAGTCAGAAGGACTGCAGTATTAGTAAACAAGTACAAAGTAACATCATCTTCTTTTCTTGACTTAAGCAAATACAGAACAACAACCACATAACCATTAAGGTCAAGCCAAATATTAGTCCAGTGGTTTGGACCTAAGTCAATGCTCAAATTCAAAGGCAGAGGAGCGGGGCGTGACAGCATGAGCATCGGATATTTGAACAGGGGGTCACAAAATACTTTTAGATCGGGTGCTACAAATACATATCAATTTGTGGGTCCAAATAAGCAACTACACTTGAAACAAGCCCCCAAAAAACCCGCAACCAGCAATGACGAATATTTACAGGCGACTTTACAGACAAATAAGCCCCAAAGTCACTTCTAATCAGCAGACATGGCAAGTTAACACTGGCTGTATGAGTGGTGTGAAGACAAAAGGGAACATGCAGGACAGTGTCACCTCACAGCTGTGGATTGTCAGCGAGTATTTATGCAACCGCCAATGAAACAAGCTTGTTACCTCAGTATTATCCAGACCCTCCACCTAGAATAGATACAGTAGTGTACACTCTGGTAGCGCTAGCTCTACTCTTAAGCAAAATGCATGCACCATGCACGCACGCACACAATGAGGCTTTGAATGTAACACATGCTATGCTGCCTATATACACACTAGGGCTTTCACTTCTAGTGATTTTTACTAGTTGACTAGTTGCCTAGTTTACTAGTCGACCTACCTATTATGCAAAATCATTTTTGTTGTACATTTAAAACTGTGTACAACTTTACTTTGGTGACTATAACTATAATCTAGCTGATCTTGAGGCCTACAAAAACAAAAACAATTAGACAACTACCGGTAGTTAAATGAATGAATCAATAAATCAATCAATTGTCTCCAGGTGGTGGATGGAACACCCTGCTCTCCAGACACTTCGGCTGTGTGCGTTCAGGGGCGCTGCATCAAGGCCGGCTGTGACGCCAAGCTCAACTCAAACAAGAAGTTTGACAAGTGTGGTGTGTGTGGAGGGGACAACCAGGGCTGCAAGAAAGTCTCAGGAATGTTCACCAAACCCATGTAAGTTAAAGAAATAAGGTTGCACTTTACAGAGTATTTTATAATGGCTGACAGCCGATGCGTAGGTAGGCACGAGGCGCTAGCCAATTAAGTGTCTCGGACCCTCGTTGTTTTATCCTCTTGAGACAAGTGCAAGTGTACAGAAATGTCAGCTTCATTAGTAGGTTCCTTTAACAACAAATAAATAACTAAAAACAATGGTAAATATTAATTAGTTATATTTAGTATATTAGTTCACCTCCTTCCAGCCTGGTGCATTTATGAATCTTGTGATTGGCCATTTTTATCTGCAAGGTTTAAAACATTTTATCGTTTTATCTACTCACCCCTCAAAGCACAAAATCAAAGTGTCTCATCCCCTGCTTAAGCTCTGGCATTAAAAACCCTTCTATACAGCTAATAGCACAGCATGTACGTACATTCACATTTAATCTCCGCCCGTCTCTAGACACGGCTACAACTTTGTGGTGATGCTGCCCATGGGAGCCTCCAACGTCGACGTGCGACAGCGAGGCTACCGGGGGTTGGTGAGCGACGAGAACTACCTGGCCGTGAAGAACCGCCACGGCAAGTACCTTCTGAACGGCAACTACGTGGTGTCGGCGGTGGAGAGGGACCTGCTGGTGAAGGGCAGCCTGCTGCGCTACAGCGGCACCACCACGGCCACAGAGACGCTGCAGGCCACCCGGCCTCTCCAGGAGACCATCACCGTGGAGGTGCTGTCCGTGGGGAAGATGACGCCGCCCCGGGTGCGCTACTCCTTCTACGTCTCCAAGGAGAGCAAGGAGGAGAAGATGCAGCGGAAGGAGGAGAGGAGCCACGTGGCTCAGAACAGCGTCCTCCTGGCGGACGGCGGGAAGGCGTTGCTGAAGGACCGGCCGGTGGACAAGAGGGCCTCCAGCCAGTGGGTGAGTGGGGGCTGGGACAGGTGCACGGTGACGTGCGGCAACGGACTGCAGAAGAGGCTGGTGCAGTGCCAGAGCGCGGAAGGCCGTCCGGTGGCGGACTGCGAAAACACCTCCAGACCCGCGGCCATAAGGGTGTGTGGGGACCCCTGTCCGATGTGGGACATAGGACCATGGTCTCAGTGCTCAAAGACCTGTGGTAGGGGGTTCAAACGACGACCTGTGCGATGCGTTACGCAGAACAGCCTCAGTCTGCCCAGAGAGCACTGCTCTGGACAGAGGAAACCTCAGGAACTGGACCTCTGCAGCCTGAGGCCGTGTTAGAGACGGTGCTGACTGGACAACTTGTGATTTAATTCAGTAAAAGTGATTTGGCAAAAAGGAAAAGAACAGACATTGTCCAAATCATCACGTTAATGGTGTCGTGGTGTCTGTGACAATGCTGAGAACTGAATGCTCAACAGTCCAACTTGTCTCTGCAGAACTCTCAATGGCCTGTGGAGACAAACTAATGGAGATGGACCTCAGCAAGTGCCCGGCACTGGTTTGAAGAGGCAGAACATTATGTTTACATAAGACAAAGGAAAGGAAAGGGTTTTCTTGTACAGTAAAATTGTCAGGTTAGTCTACCTCCAGTGGGATACATGACGTGATGCCTATACACAATCACAGCAGCAGCCTTTCTACCTTGGTGTTAACGCACATTTTATTTCTAGATTGTGTTGAGATTGAGTTCAGCTGGATTACATTTACAGTGGGCATTGAAACACATTCCTTGCAGAACACACATTGGTGTCTAAGGGAATATAGGCAAGAGAGAGAAGAAATTGTGTGAACATTTTAGACAGTCACACTCAGACACATGCGAATGCACACGTACATGCACATCTGCGCACGCACACACACACACGCACACGCGCACACACACACACACACACACACCACATAAATGCACGATTGACATTGAATGCAAACATTATTTCCTTTTATTGAGCCATTCCAAGTTTAAATTCCGTTCAGAGTAATCTAAACAAATTTAAATAATTAGATATAACTAGATAAGGTAGTGAACATCAAGGCATTCAGTCATATCAAACATTACTCTGCTTTGAACTCAATCACAGATATTAGCTGTGCATTGGCAGTCTGTAATTTCAGCCAGGAACAACTCAAAATGTGAAGCACGGTACTGTAGCTGCAAAATGCACTAGTTTTATTTAATTCCATCTTCTTCTTTTTTCAGTGATACTGGCTGTTGTCACACTACCTTGCAATTAATTTGCAGTGGTGGAAGAAGTATTGAATTTCTTTTACTTAAGTAAAAGTATCAATATTGCAATATAGAAATACTACAAGTAAAAGTTCTGAATTCAACATGTATTGGTATCAAAATGTACTTAAAGTACCAAAAGTAAAAGTACTTATTATGCAGAATGTCCCATATTTCAAGTTTTCAATTGTGTAAAAGTCTTTTGAATATAGCAAGATCACAATGTGTCGAATTGTGAGCTTGTAGATCGTCTATTTTCAAATGGCCAAAATGTATACATGTATGAAGTCCAAATCTACAAAGTAACTAGTACCTAAAGTTGTCAAATAAATGTAGTGGAGTAAAAGTACAATATTTGAATCCGAGGGCGAGATGTAGGGGAGTAGATGTAAAAGTATTGGAAATACCACTGTTCATTTGAATACCAAATCAAATTCATGATTATTCAATAATCACTTACAATGTCTTTAAAAACATTAAAATACGCTCTTTAGTCTTTCACAGTGAATAGTAGTACCGTGAGTTTTTAGTTCCACATAAAAAATAAATGTCATATAAACATATCCTACACACTTGAAAGCATCTGCCCTCATTGTCAAACCAATGATCAATTGTATCAAAGAATCTCTGGGTGCTTGCTTTTGACCAAAACAATATGCATTTAAATGACCACTAGAGCCATATTGTATGTAGTTGCAGCAAATGCTGCATATGATGTAAAGTAAACTGTAAAGTTATCCGTCACTTTGTAACTCTCTATGTACACTTGTGTCAAAGCTCAGCTGTTTTCTCCTATTTTGCCAAAGAGAAAGCCTTTGTGTTGTAAGAGACACTGTAAAGTCACTAGTTAACCTGACAGACGCATGGCTATAGTTCATATCCGTACAGGCATTCACATTTTGAAATATTAAAAACGTATTCTGGACACTCCTGCAAATGGGAGAAATGGATGTTGATTGGCCAAAATATATCTGTAAAAGGGTATTTCGAATATATTTGCAAATACATTATTTGGGCCTTTTTCTTTTTAAATATATGAAACGTGAAATAAATATTTTTTGGTGTACGTTAACTAACCCGGTGGACAGTTATGCCTGTAACTGCCTTAAAAACACCTGTATCCTAGTGTCCCTATTCTGGGGCAAATAATAAATAATATAGCAGATTGACAATATATTTTGATTTGGTGTTGTTGAGGGAAAAAAGGAGAAGACCTTGTATAGAGCCTTGGGGGACCTCAGTTAACTAAGTACGATATAAGTGTTTATGTTGGTTATGTTCCACATGCAGTATACTGCATTGTGCTGTACTGTGTGTTCCGCAATAAGTCGCTGTTAAAGGGACACTTCACCCTTTTTGCAAACAAATATATGTTAATGACGTTTAGAAGCTTTAGAACACTTTCCTGGGGGTCTTTATGTGTGTAATATGTGGTTTTTAGCTATTTTAGATTGTAGCAGTGAGCACAGCTCTCTCTGATGTCATGGACATTGGTCTCACTACCTTCCTGGACTACAATTCCCATAATTCTTTGGTGCACTGCTCCTCCTTGTGGATAGGGGGAGAGCTGTCTTACTGAGACATGTAGTCCACGAAGGAAGTGAGCCCAGTGTCCATGACATCAGAGACACCAGGCTCACTGCTACAATCTAAAACATCTAAAACCACATATTACATACATAAAGACCCCCAGGAAAGTGTTCTAAAGCTTCTAAACGTCTTTAACGTATATATGTTTTTGCAAAAAGGGTGAAGTGTCCCTTTAAGGGCCTGGCAAACGGAGAGCAAAGAACGCACACGTTGTTAAACCAAATCCAGGTCTGGTGAGTCGCGGGCGTGTGCACTTCTCAGAAAATGTAATCGCGTTTTATCGCCCCCTCGTTTGCAAGGCCCTTTAGTTGGAGTCCAGTGGCTGCTGCTTGTGGGCCATACACAGTACAGTACAGTACAGTACAGTACAGTACAGTACAGTACAGTACAGTACAGTACAGTACAGTACAGTACATCATCTACAGCACTGATTCCCAAACACTTGTGGGTCGCGGACACCTTTTGTATGGGTCCCTATATGTTTTGGTTTCCTACATTTTGTTGTTAATTATTATTATTTCAAAACATTTTCAAAAAACATTCCCTAAAAGGTGAAAGTTTTAATGAATTAAAATCTAAATTCAATGATTTCATTCAGTAATTTTCATGAAGAAATCAACAAAAAAAATCTAAGTAGTGAAAATAGCTTGTAGATAGAAGTTTGGGTCCCGGTCTAACATCTCTTTTGGGTTTTGAGCTAAAAAGTTGGGGAACCACTGATCTACAGGGTTCTGCGCTGCCTCTGCATGCTTGCTTACATGATAAAAAAGACCAGTGATGATACTTAATTCATTTTGGTCCCAATTGTTTCATTGTCAATTAATGCCAAACCCATAACTCACACATAACTTAACTTTCTGTTGTGATTTTTCACACCATCACCTCTCTTAGAGGGAAGTGTGGTGAAAGGCCTACATTATTTAGAAAAATCCCCTGGGTTAAATAGATGGATAGATTCATATAAAACACAGGCAAAAGGCTTATTTTCGAGACAGATAACGCCATGGCGAACTGTAAATAAAGATAATGTTTGATGGTACATGACAGTACAGTATATGTTCTGCAACTTGGTTTCACTTACTTGATTTCTGGTCCATCATGGCTCAGAGAGTGTCATTATGCCGTCTAAAAGATGGACATGTACAGTTGTTACCCTTTACTTTGTTTTTACACCATGTACAGATTTGTTTTTTATGAACTGTGTTTTGTATTGTATACTATGTATACATTCATCTAACTGTGTATGAAATAAAGAAAAAAGTATGTATGAACACAACTTGCATTTGTATGGAACTTCGGATCCCTATGGTTTCTTAAGGAAATAATTGAAATTTGAAGCATAATCACTTAGAAAATGTGCGGTTTAAAGGATGTTAAAAGTACATAATGAGACATTATATTAACAGTGATGCAAATAGCCAGAATCCTGCATCCTTAGTCTCACTAAATTGAAAAAGGACACAATCATGTCACCCTCTGGGGACCCTGGGATGTAATACTGTACTCTACTGACCCATTGATTACATTGAAAACCTATTTACATCCCTGTTATATATAGACATTGCTTGAGCTATACCGTCCGTCAATTATCCTTTAAGGGGCCTCCATTAGTATCAGCAAAGCCGTATCTGTTACAGCAGAAGTTTGTGCTGTGCCAAGCAGTCTTCCATCACAGGCAATGAGACGAGGCCTTGTTACCTCAGCTCTTCTCCAGACAAGCATGGCTGCCGATGAAAACATTCATTCATCCTCTTTGGAATTCTGCTGATTCAAGCTCCGTTGTGGCAGCCATGCTGTAACAACACACCCAGCTCGGCTTGCCGCATGCCCAGTAAGCCTCATTCATTGTTGGGGTGAGCTGGTCAGGGCGTATCTATCTCACTCAGACAGTCTGCAACCTTACACTGCTGGTTGTCAGGAACAGACTGGCGGCCACACCTCGTGTTCTATAATATCAATTATTAAAAGAAAAGAGAGAGACAAACTAACAAAATGCGACACCATATATTTACAGATGTTTCGGCCAGTGACAGTGAGTGACTTCTTAAGGACAGGCTCATCCTGTCCACATGTCGAAGTGTCCTTGGGCAAGACACTGAACCCTACATTGCCTCCAATGAGTTGGTCGGTGTGAGCTTGCCACCATTGGTGTATGAATGTGGGAAGTGAGGACGCTGGCGTCGACTGTTCGCCGCTTCACCTCCCAATGTATGAATGAATGAACCATTGTAAGCGCTTTGAGTATATGTAGTGCATAGAAAAGCGCCATAAAAAAGCAATTCATTGTTATTATTACTGATTCCCCTTTGAGGCTGTAACCATTATTAAGGCCTATACAAATCAATTTGAGTCGAGTTGACATTCTTGTCTCTCTACACTGTCCAATCAAAGTCGATATATCTTCTAAACACATTTTGTTCTGTGTAACTTGGACGCCATTTATTTGCATCCCAGTGGTTGGACTATTTGGATTATGATTATTGGCTTGCCTGGGGCTGTTAATCTTTCCTGTTCACACCCCTCTAACTCACCCCTCTCTCTAAATATTTATCACGTTAACAACATGGTTTTGTAGAACCATACAAGCAACGACACAGAGGGAAAAGTTCCGTTTATACATTTCTGGAATTGGCAAAAGCATCCCTGCTTGACCTTGATCAAAATGTTAAACTGTCCAAGCTGAAACAGGTGGCCATGCAGCCATGCAGGACCACACTATAAATGTGAGGGTAACAAAAACCTCCCCTGCTCGGAATTCCACAGAACATCGCCTGACTTGCTTGTTTAACCCTGATTACTGAGCTAATAAACCAAAATGTGCATTTTTGTATTGATGGTTTTCTAGATGATAATGACTAAACAGGCTTTAAGTTGCTTTATACATACTGCCTGGACAGTCTGTGGAATTCACACTCGACAAACATTACCACAAAGAACACTGAATTCCCCTCAGAATCCTTACTTAGAGGTTAGTCGGTCCGTCTGTCTGTCCGTACCACAGTGTGCCATGTTCAACATGTCACCGAGTCCATAGACAGAGTGCCTGCTGTTTCATCCTTCTTTAAGTGTTTAGCTTCCCCTATGGCCCTGGTACTCAACACTGCCCTCCTATAGCATCCTGAAGGGGAGTTCTATTCAATGTGAGATTCAAGGTCCAGAATCGTGTCTTTATGTAAATCCAGGAAATCACCCGCTTGGAGTTCAATCTTAAAACGTTTCTCACCCTGCAAAGACCTGTTCAAAGCAGAGAGGTGTGAAAAGAGCAGAATTCCTGTCCGGAAATCACATTATCTGCTTGAACACAACAACACAGCGGCTGACAAGGGCCTCAGCCAAAGAAGAGAATAGACTTCACATCACTTTGCCCCCCTTGCTCTCCAACTCCATGACTGTCTATCTATTCAGCCTCCTCTCACACGGCCAACTACCACAAAGGGTTAATGTGTTGCTGTCTATGGGACCCATTGTTGCTCTAAGTTGGCCTTTCTCTATAATGGCTGGAAGAGCATAGATAACCTCGGAAATCACCATGACCAGCGTTGCAGAATTAAACGCATATGGAGCGCTGTACACAGTTGGCTAGGAACATCATTTGCTGAACCAAGCGTGAAATGCATCAAGATATGTGCCAGTTTAAAAAGAACAATCTTTACCATGTGGAGACATTGCAATAAATACTGATAATACACTAGTGGTACAGTGAGAAAACTTGTTATATATTCCACGACGCTATAGAAATAATTGTTTTGGTCTAGTATACTTACACAGATCCCATTTTAAAGTGGAAAACAACACCAAAAGCCCAAAACATTCCACTTTTGTCTTAAGTTAATTGTTCAACGTCACGTCATGGAACATGAAGATTAGTAACATTTGGCATATGAACTCACTTTTCAGTATTTTGTTCTCGATGATGCTGCTCTGAGGTGACGCTGGTTTGCCACAACCACTAAATACACACTGTAGCAGTTTGCTCGCCACCACAAGGGCCACCACCGCCGTGGTATTGTCGGGAGTTCCTCCAACTCTCGGGGACACAGTCAAGTAGATCTATGGTATATACAACAACACATTTATTGTAGAGATGGCGACATGGTACAAGCCAGAGCAGATGGAAAGTACTGTCATGCAAGGACGGATTAAATTAAATTAATTAAATTGTGTTTTTTCATGTTTTGATCATCTTTTTGACCTACAGCCCTGCTGTCATGACAAAGACCCTCTGGCCCCTTTTCCACCAGGGTTGAACTGCATGGTCCGGTTTTTATTAGTCCATGAGCAAGAGCTCCAAAATTGGAGCGTTCATTTATTAATTGAGTGGGCAAAACCATACCTATATTAAATTGTTTATAGGGTCAATATAAGTAAATTAATATATGATAGCCCTTCCACAGTAGTAGCTTTTTCATATTTCGTGGATATCTTCCTATATATAATGCCTAATTTGCATATTTAAATGTACAATTTCAGAAAACTTGTAATTCAATAAATCATTGTCTTAGTGTAAGTAATCAACCGGGGAAGTTTCATGGTGATAACTACTAATTACATTTTGACCTATTCACCTATCATGTAACCTACTGTATGTGAAAATAACATAACGTGTGATCAGTATACGTTTTTCGGCATCATTCTTTAGTGGTCCTGCGGCCACGGTAATGCCATCTAGGGTAAAACTCTCATGGGCTAATTTGTTTCTAAGACATGTTATTACCTTTGACAAATTGAAGTCTCTCACACTTCAACCTGCCTTTCATCTTCGAGCATGTTGTGGGAGATGAAAGGAAGAGATAGGAAGGAATGGAAAGAGACCTGGCTGTACTAAAGATAAAGTTCTTCTGGAGACAAGCGTGAGCAAAAACAGAAAAGGAGGGTTACACAGCGAGGGCTCAATTTCACTAACAAATAAGTTAAAAGTCTGCCAGAGGACAAATCCATCTCTTGAGCCTTTAGTGTTTATCTCTCTGTGGCAGAGAGAAGAGCAGAATTACTTTAAGTTCCTTCATCTCTGTTGACTCATCATGGACCATTCCGTAGCAGTGCTGGTGGCCCAGCCACTTAGTGCTTGTATTGTACCATTAGTGTACACTTTGTAATAATGTGGATTCATTCACCTATAACCTGTGATGTAAGTCCTACTGAACTAGAAACAGCTCTCCCACTACACCCCCATCTCTCTCTCTCTCCCCCCCTCTCTGTACCGATGACAAATGCCTCAAAATATACGTTGTCACTTTGCAGTGTAGCGGTCAGTTGATGCGAGCACTATATGGAGCTTATTAGGTTCCGCCTGAGATGATGCTCAGAGAATGTGCTGTGATTTATACGTTTTAAAAGAGGCCTGCATGATGCAGAACCCGAGGCTGTATGTTCAAAGTTGAGGCGAGCAGCTTTAGTTCATTTGACTGGCGCCTGTGTCATCAGATGTTAAATCTTGACTCGGGTCAGACAGAGGAGCTGGGGACGACCACTCTGAAAGAGAGAGAGGGAGCGTCTGTGGTTGTGGATTCATTCGTCAAGGAAACAATAAATCTAAAGTGTGATGCCTGTGTGTTGATTCAGCGCGAGGACTTTATCCATCAGCATTTATCAGCCTTTCCTTCCGTTTATTTTGAAGTGCACAACCAAAGGGTCTTCCTCCCTGCACTGTGCAGTCACGTGAGTGGGAGCTTAAAGCCACATGTACTGTATGCTGTTGGTAAAGGCTGCTTTTAATTACTGCAAATTGGCCACTTGAGACAGTGGCCAAGCCATCAAATTGATTCCTCCCAAGACAATCGAATGAAAACGGTCTGATAACAGAACAGGGGATTCCAAATGTTTTCAAAGAGAAATACTCCCCGGGGACCCAGACTTACAAAATACATGAATACACATTTATATATTTCCATGTCCATCTACATTTATAAAATGCTGGCGTGGCCGTTTTCAACCTGGAAATAATACAGTATTTCTACGAGGAAAATATGTTGATCTATCAATGAATCATCCCCGGAGGGAGGCTGTTGATCTCCCTCCCGGGGAGCAGTGCTTGTTCAGCTGTTGCATAATCCCTATGAAGTTACAGCTTCAGCTTGCGTATAGATTGGTCAACTCCACTCATATCAGCCTTAGGGGTTATATGGCAGCTCTAATTATTGACCATAACTGTCCAGATGGCTGCTTCAGTGTTGCAGTGGTTAACACCCGACTGGGCCCATCCTGTGTGGAATTTCCATATTGTGCTCCATCAGTTTCCTCCCACACAGGAACAAAACAAGCATCAACAAGCATGTTAGGGACATTATACTCCTGCCAGTGCCCTCAAGCAAGACACTGGTCTTAGCTGGTCCCTACTCACTCAGAGGCTCCTAATGGTAAACCACGGGTTAACCCTTTTAACGCCATTGCTGTGGATCTACGGCAATTGGAATTAATACGACCCCCCCGTCATTGCCGTAGATGTAAAGATGGGGAAATCCTGGCGGCATAGGGGTGAATTAATTAATCCAACCCTGCAGCCAGACAGCTAAATGCCGAGAACTTATTCTGGATTGTGTGTAAATGTTGTATGTGTGTAAACTTGGCAAATAAATGAAAAAAATAATAAGCAAAAGGAAGAGAAAGAGAGAAGCTCATCAGACAGCAATGGGCTTGAGCACCACTATACCACATAATGCGGCAGCATTGTCCAGCGATGGAATGTCGGGAGAAGTCATTCGGTTCAGGCCTGCTTCCTCCACTGCAATAATTCAACACAATCTTGGCGACGTACTGTAGCTGCTAATTTGTAAAGCTACAGCCAGGCGTTTAGGAGAGAGGTCAAGAGGGATCTCAGTTTTAACACACAGGTATACTGTAAATAAGGTGGTCCAGTCCTGTTTATTACAATGTAACCATGGGTGCAATGAAAACGAGAAGTCCCGATCAACGCTATATGGAAACTAGAAGAACAAATGGGCCCGTATTGACGATGCCAGTCATTTCTTTGCTGGCAACAATGGCTGCCTTCTTCACCCTAAATGAATTACATTGGCAGCTACGAGTGTGCTCCCAGTCCTGTTTTTAACAACCAATAAACATCTATCTGAAATCAATTAATGGATTTAAAGTCATCCAAGCTTTTACCTCCTCTCTGAACTCTCTCTGGCCTCACGTCTCCAATTAGTTCAGACTGCAGCCGCCAGGCTGTTAACTAAAACCAGAAGAGCAAAGCACATTACATCCATATTGCATCCCGTGGTTACCTAATCATTTTAGAATCAAATTCAAGATTTCATTTATTATACTTTTAAGGCACGGCTCGGCATCATCTGTGGTCATGCCAAATGTAGCTAGCCCCTCCTATATTCAGCTATAGTGTAGATTCTTGTCCTAACACAAACATAAATGCCATTGACAATGAATGGAGAATTTACGTCATACTGTATAATGAGCAAATCTGCTATTTTGTCCTAACACAAAAATGTAATTCCCATTGACAATATCATCATACATTATGAAGATGTATGATGATAAGAGCGCCCCGCCCTCACTTCACACGGGTATATAATAATGTTTTCTTTATGCGCTTTTATAATGTTTCTTTTAAACCCTTTGTGCTTTGTTAATTTGTTACACCATTTTCCCTTTGGTGCTGTGCGAAGCGCTTTGTAAAGGATTTGCAAATCAAGTTTGTAGTGATTATGATGAATATTATTATTGTTATCACGGTAATAATAATAATAATAATATGAAACTACGTACATGGGCCACTTCTGAATCTGACCAAATGATCAAATCTCACTTAAGTCGTTGTCATCTGTTGACTCCAGGTTTTCAAAGTGCAGCTGAGGACAGCTCTATATAGACTATAAGCCCAATTGGCTGATGTGTCAGAAGCTCTGTGACAGCAGCCATAAACAACAAACAGCTGTTGTAGATGTACTGGCTGTCCCACGCACAATAACACTCAGCTCCAGTAGTTCTATGACTGTTTAATTGCACTTCAGAGCAGTTTTATGTATCAGTGTCCCAAATGAGAATTTAGCACACAAACAGGACATGACGATGAACCAAATAAAGCTTTATACACCACGACTTGGCCAGCACACAACATAAATTGTGTAGTCGCGTTTTATAAAAATGTATAGCCTAACCTGGGTTAAACTGGACTTAAGTAAATCCTTGATCATACACACACACACACACACACGCACGAGTGAGTGCACGCACGCACACACGCACGCATAAACACACACAAACACTGACACACTTATCTAGATAAGGTCTGTGAACATCCATGACCTGTAGGTCATCTTGTCAGACATCTCAGACATGGCTGCAGGCAGCTGTTATCTACAGTATAGAGTATAGGATCTAAATATGAGCCATTTAGCTCATGCTGTAACCAGTTACTGTACAACTTTATATACCAGACTGTCCTTAGAAGGAGTGGGCATGCAGGCCAGACATGCTCCCACAAAACCACACAGTTCTGTTACATAATAATGTTAAATGGTTGCATTGACGAGCAGCTGTATAGACTGGTGGGTAGAGAGAGGCCGGCGTCTGCTAATCAGAAAAGGTCACCGGTTTGCCTCCCGGCCTGCCCCCGTCTAAGCCGTAATACGCGTTGACGTGTTGTTGAGCGGGACACTTAACCCCTAACAGCTCCCTACCTCCCTGAGTGCTGAGTTGCTGACATGACCATCTGAGCAGCCATCGGCTGGCTGAAGCTAAAACTGAATTCCTCGGTGGGATTAATACAAAGAAAAGAAAACACTGTCTCGGCCTCTTCTTCTGACAACTATAAGGCTATTCTTCAACATACCTCTCTTTCTCACAGCCACGGGCTGTGGACGCACGCACTCGTGAACACACTTATGCACGCACCTGTCATCTGTGTCAATCAAGTGGATTGAGTGTGTCGCTTTATGGTTTATAATATAAATATTATACTATACAGACACAGAACGCAACGCAATTGAATAGATACCAACATGAAAGACAATGCTCTCCACCGTCTTCTCCATGAGACCACATTATATAATATAATCTTTCATCTTCTATAATCTATTTGAAAACTAAAAGAATAAATGGGCTCGTATTGACGATGCCAGTCATTTATTTACTGGCAACCACGGCTGCCTTCTTCGTCCTAAATGAATTACATTGGCAGCTACGAGTGTGCTCCCAGTCCTGTTTTAACAGCTAATAAACATCTATCTGAAATTAATTAATGGATAAAAGTCATCCAAGCTTTTACCTCCTCTCTGAACTCTCTCTGGCCTCACGTTACCAACATGAAAGACAATGCCCTCCACCATCTTCTCCATGAGACCACATTATGTAATACAATCTTTCATCCTCTATAATCTATTTAGCGATATGCCCTTTTATGTCTGGCCAGGTTAGTTTTTATCTGTCTATCTGCTGTGCTCAGGTCCGTCTGGTAGAAGAGATCTTGATCTCAATGAGATTACTTCAAAGGATTAAATAAAGGTAGTACATGAGGGAATATATTGCAGATGAATGCTGCTCAGTCCTCCAATAGAGTGCCACAGACTTGGCAATGACCACTGAAGCCGTTATGGAGGCTTGTGGTGGCCTGACTCATACCGAGAGCCATTATGACCTAATGTTTTGCTGATTGACAGTGTCACTGCAGCTTGGTCAGTGTCTGGGCCAGCCCAGGTACTTAACCAGGCTCCTGATCAGGTACAGGTGTTGCCAGTGGCAGACGGCAGAGGCTAACAGTTTTCTACTGTGTTCAGGAGGGCTGGTCGCCTGTGTTTGTTAGTGTTTCTTTCTGATTATTGAGCTTCCACCTGGCCGTCGGCAACCAGTAGTGACATTAAGTATAGGACTTTAGGCACTACACATACTATGTCACATTGAGTTTTCCATTAGTTTGTCATAATGCTGTGTAGATAGATGCTAGTATGCTACTAATGATTCATAGAATAATACAGATTTGTCATAGTTCCTAATGCACCTGTAATGCACCTTACTTACAACACACTATTTTGATTCTATTTCAAATGTTGATACTTGGCTCTAACTGCTACTGTATTCTTGAATTATTTTCAAGGATACAGTGTTCAATTAAACAACCTTAGGCTTAGCTCAATGCACAGTAGCCTATAACTATATTATAGGTCGACTCTGACAAAAAAAGTTTAGCTGCTAATTTTGAGAGGCCATGTACTTTCACTCACATTTCTCACTCCTCGCAAAGAATAAAAATAAATAAAAGAAAACGTAATGAGTGTTTTTTCTTCTCCAGGGCCCGACATAGGTTTAAGTTGCCATGGTGAGTGTGCAAAATAAGGGTAGGGCTCGCTTTTCTGTTCTCCAAAACGTTTCAGCAAACATCTCGGCTGTAATGAAAAGCAGCTCCGCAGAAAAAGGGTCTGTGTCACCAGCAGCTTCCTGGCGTCTCAGTGCAGTTAGACTCACTACACTCATAATATAGCTCAAATACATTACTCAGCATTCTGTTAACAAGTTATTAAAGGCACACGCCACATTTGTAGATTTGACCTCGTGACAACTGTGGTCATCGGCAGAAAAATGATATTTTTCTGCCGCTTATTTCCGAACAGGGCTGTGATGTGTGATCCTTGAATACAATACCCAGAATTCAGTGCATACTATAGGCTTGGTTTTCAAGCAGTTCTCAAGGTCATTGCCCCTATTGTGGCAAAAGCGGAAGTTGGCTGTAGATCTTTTATTTCCATGCAACTGCGTCTGACTTACAGTAGCACGATAGATAGGGCCGTAGAGGCCACCTGGGAATTGGACAGATTATAGGCCTACATTGATCCCCGTGGGAAAATTCAGGGTTTGTAGCAGCAGCAGGAGGAGAATACTTTTGGGTTATTCTCTTGCCGTCTTTACTGTATAGCCTATACTGCTGTACTGTTTAAAGCTGCTATTCAATCAATTCAATCAATCCATTCAGCTAGTCTTTCAATACATTCAAGCCAAATTCCTTGTACAGTATGTAAATCGCCTTCCCCACATGGAATCTATTATATGCCTGGAGGAACAAATACATACAGCAAATGCAGTGGATGGTAGGCTATACTGTATATACAATATGCACACACATTTACTTCCTTTTGGAGAAGTTCGGCAGAAACCAGCTCAATGCATTTTACCAGTGAAAAAGTGCCCTTTTATTTGGGCCCCATCCTTGAGTCTTTCAAGTTTTAGAAATGTTCTACTTCAGACAGACAGGACAGGACAGTCAGTCAAGTGAAGAGAGGCCATGAAGAAACATTAACTAGTTCAGCCACTAGAACACCACTCCCTTCATCCCCGTGCGAGCCAGAGATCTGCCGGAGCTCACGACCTCTAAGCCGCGTTCGTCCGGAACCAGATTCATCTGTTTCCTGATAGGACAAAGCCTCAGCTCAGAGCTGCCCCACTGGAAGTCACTGGGCTTGCAAAGGTGAAGCTGACTAAACAGCAAAGGCAACCATCTCTGCTTTTGGACCCTGAACACTCACACACAACAGGGGCAAGTCACTCCCTCCCCTGCAGTCCCCCCTCACATGCAGACTTCCAAACTTTTCAAACGTTTGCTTGCTCTCCCACAACAAAAAGAAGCTTTTGTTACCCGGAGGCAGACAGTGGATGTCAGGGACCAGTTGACGACGCCAGCAGCAACCTCTGGTCCTCCTTTGGATGACAGCCACAGCATGTCTCCATTTGGACACAACACACATCTACTGAACACACGCACACGCGCACACACACACACACACACACACACACACACACACACACACACACACACACACACACACACACACACACACACACACACACACACACACACACACACACACACACACACACACACACACACAATGGAAACAAGTCCACGCTTCTTTGTGATGTCCTTTTAGTTTAAATGTCGGTCTGTACCTCGTGCTGTTTACATTTTTGTCTAATAAAGTATTCAATCAATCAAACACACAGACGCTCGCACACACACACACACACACACACACACACACACACACACACACACACACACACACACACGCAAGACAAGTGATTATGCTCAAATTGTACATGCGTGTGTGTACGTGTACATATCCACATCCCATGTATCTGTCAAGCATGCCACTATAAACACCGCTATTCAAAGGGTTGAACTTGAAGGAGTCATGATAGAAGGAGTTAAAAGAAGGGAAAGAGAGGAGGAAGACAAAAACAAAGAAGAGGAAATGGAGGGAACGAGACAGAGAGAACAAATAGGAGAGAGAGAGAGAGAGAGAGAGAGGGAGGGAGAGAGGTAGAGAGAGAGATGGGGGTGTAGTGGGAGAGCTGTTTCTAGTTCAGTAAGAACGCTGACTTGGCCTGATGCTCTGAGGCAGCATGGCTTTAATCACAACACACTGTGTTTGTTTAACACGTTTACACTAAAGCACTGATCACACACACACACACACACACACACACACACACACACACACACACACACACACACGTGCCTCTCTCACACACGCACGCACGCACACACGCACACACAGGGCATCTCATTGTATAGTGCGTGCATGTCCTCACACAGACACACAGTTACGTTGGCAGGATAAAAGTAATGAAATCTCTCTATACCCTCCTGTAGAGACTTCAGTAATGTCTGGCAACTTAATTAACCACAATGCAGTCAGCCGTCTCCATGTCAAGTCTACCAGTGCACCCACCCACCCACGCACACGCACACGCACATGCACACACACACACACACACACACGCACACGCACACGCACACACACACACACAGTGAAAAATCACGCTTTGTCTCAATTAAAATATTGTATATTAAAGCTCTGCTGGACTGGCATCATGTAACATATATAGGACACGCTCCAGTCACTGGCTCACACTAAAGGTCCCCAATATAAACACACAGTTGGGGAAAACAGCCTTTTGTTTTAGTGCCCCGGCCACGTGGAATGACCTACAGCTTAAATTAAAGATCATGTTCTCCCATTACATATACGGTCAATTTAAATCTTTGATTACAGACTTAGCCCCCTGTTTTTTTTTTTTACGTTTTATACCACCATTTTGTAACCCATTTCTTTCACCCAGTGTCAATTATCTAATGTAATCCTGGGCGCTACACTTCCTCTGCCAACCTGGGGGGGGGGCAGCGGACTGACCTCAAGCTGCTTCTTTTCACCCGACAGGGGAGAGTTTCCCCGGCCGGACGTAGCGCGTGGAAGGAACACGTTATTCCGACCAGTTCCTTTCACCTCCTTCGGGCGCCCCGGCTGGCCAGGGGGTATAGTTTAGAGACCAGGATTACGGCATGTTTTTGGGAGGGTATCTACCCTAGGGGACACGGGGAGAACATGCAAACTCCACACAGAAAGGCCCTTTCGCCAACCCCGCCTCGGGTATGGGCACTGATGATGCGGAGGAGGGAACACGCCCCCAGCGTCCCCAGCGGGAATCGAACCCAGGACCTTCTAGCTGTGAGGCGACATCACTACCGACTGTGCCACCGTGACCCCGTGCAACTGTTTTTAAACATGTGCTACATCACGCGATCAGGAAATGTTGCTGTTCTGTTGTTTGTGTTTATTGCTCTGAAAATGTTGTATTTTGTTGTATCTCGACGACACTGCAAATGAGGGTGACCTCAATGTCTTTCGAGAATAATAATAATAATTTGAGGTTTGAATTAATTAATGAAATCCAGGAATATGAATGAAAACACACAGTAAATGGGCTACTTTTCGTGTCACTGGCTTGACACATTCCGCTATTCTGTATTTGTAACTCCAGGAAATGTTCGAAATGTTCAGTTAGACTAACGTAATATTACCTCCATATTAATATCCCATTATATTATTTCCTTCCTTTCTTTTCTCTCTGTTTCTCTCCCCTATGTGCGTGCGTGCGTCCGTGTCATACTGTATTTCTTCAACATTTTGAGTTGAGAACATAATAATACAGTCACGGCTAAGCACACGCGAGCCACAGAACGGGCTATATAATATGCCTGTTCTCATGCTAGGGGCCTGTCTGTTTTCAATGTGACAACATTGGATCAAAGACCACGATCCTATAAAATTATGAAACATTATGAAACACTCTCATGCTCGGGCAAAACCAAACCAACCTCCTTGGTTCAATCGAGGCATCAGGTGTCTGGCTGAAGACGGACAGGGTGATGTCATCAGAACAACAGCAGACCATCGATCATCGACATTCTTCAAAGCAATCTCATGCCATGCGTTAGAACTCTGCGGAGTTCAGCTGGGATGTGAGCCGACGGGGTTCCAAAGCAAAACCATACTGTACACACCACCAGGGCCAAGCACTCTTTACACGTGGTACATCATGTACATAGCCGTTTAATTCTGCCATTGCTTTACGACACTGTAGTCTGTACACACATTTGGCTAATAAAGGTTGTGTGCACTGTATACATTATATGAACTAATCCTCATTTGTTAATTGTTTCTCACAAGATCCCAATGGACATTTAGACTCAAACGCATGTACTGTTCTGTGCCTGTGCCAGTATTACTCGTATCATAATGTACAACCAAAGTAACTGTATACTTCTCACAGACTGGTTCAGGTTCACTGTTGTTTAACACAAGGTCTTCTGTCCGTCACTACAACATTTTGTCAAAAAATCTGCAAGCTCTTTACGAACATCAAGACCTTGTAAAATCCAAACACTGAATGATCCCAGGGCAGGCACTGGAAACAATAAAGAGTGTTCCTTTCATAGACAGAGTTCCTTCTTTCATATTCCTCGAGGGTCTGGGATCTACACAAGACTGACTTCAATAACAACACACATGTGGACACTATGGCAAACTTCACTCCAACAATCTCTGTGTGTGTGTGTGTGTGTGTGTGTGTGTGTGTGTGTGTGTGTGTGTGTGTGTGTGTGTGTGTGTGTGTGTGTGCGTGCGTGCGTGCGTGCGTGCGTGCGGGAGGGAGGGAGGGAGGGAGGGAGGGAGAGACGGTATCAAAGACAGAAAGATATTAGAGAGAGAGAGATCAAACCCTTGGTCTCACTCCAAAAGTGATGACTAATTGTTGATCAAACCAAATCAATCAGTTTGTCACTGTCATTTCTTCCTATAATACTCAGCTCATCAAAACAAAACCACCCAGATGACATGTCAGTCTGGGTGGTTGTCACTTGTCAGTCAGTCCAGTCAGTCAGTCAGTCAGTCAGTCAGTCAGTCAGTCAGTCAGTCAGTCAGTCAGTCAGTCAGTCAGTCCCAACATGCTGAGTGGCTCCTATATCCTTTTTGCAGAGAGACTATGACGCAAGAATTGTGTCCCATCTGGTACACATGAGAGATCCGATTTCTGAAAAAGACCATTGCACCATCTCTTCTCCATCCTGTCTTGGTGCTGAGGTTTGTAATAACTAGCAGGTAAGAGCCAAGATTCACAATGAAGGGGAAATAAAATTCGGCCTCGTGTCACTGTATCACAACTTCTCCGCTCCTTTTACTAACGGTAGATGAGCTCATGTCCTCTGCATTCAGTTCCATTTGACTTGATTTGGTTTGGTTCAGTTCAGTTCGGTTGAATACGGTACAATTCAACACAGTAAAACCCAGAGCATTAAACGGGAATACTAATATGATTTTCTTTGGTTGTTAAACCTTGGCTTAAAAGTTCTATTAAAGGGCCACTTCACCCATCGTCGACCTATCTCTTTATATAATTGTTCCACACTAATGCTCATTATAAGATGGCACCATTTCTGTCTATTCAGTCTATATGTCTCTCAGAGAAGTTCTGTGGACACAGTTCAGAAATCTGCCTAACAGTGACATCATCGGAATAGACAAGTTTGGTCATTTCAATATGTTGAACTTGTTGAACTTGCCAGGAGGAGATTTTTTCTCGTTTCTATTAGCTTGGATTCCCCATGATGATGTCACTGGTAGCCGGGTATCTGAACTGTCCACAGCCCACCAATGAGATGCAGCTGTGAGTATAGACGGAAATTGCTGCTTTAAGCTCTGCTTTAAAATATAAACATATACATGCACAACATTGTGATAAAAATTCTAAATATCATGTGTCGTGTCAAAAATGATAAAACAGTATGTTCCTTAACCACTTAAACACTACAGTATATACCTTTTTGTAAAGCAAATAAGAGCAATAGGCAATAGCACATCATTAAGCTGCACAACACATTGCGTTGCGATGTGTTGTGAACTGTAAGAACTGGAGGGGCAATACTTAATTAAATCAAACTTGCTCACCCAGCGCATATACTCTCCTTTCAGGGTTTGCTGCGCAATAGGGTTTGAGGCCATAGAGCAACATGCACATTAGTCTTTAATTTGTGCGTCATACGTCTCGTACACGTTCCAAGCATAAAGCTGTAGCAGAGTTGGTGACTTGTCAACTTTTGCCTCAAATAGTCCTTCCTGCAGTGGAATCGACTTGGTATAGTGGAGATTGTAGATCAGAATTCATGTTAAAATTCTGATCTGATCCAAAGTTTCACCCATAATGACCTGCCTGAATATAGTTTCAAAATGGTTAAAAAGGGGCAACGTTCTGCTGCTT
Source organism: Protomyctophum bolini (assembly GCF_963924005.1). Lineage (NCBI taxonomy): Eukaryota > Metazoa > Chordata > Actinopteri > Myctophiformes > Myctophidae > Protomyctophum > Protomyctophum bolini. The sequence continues at coordinate 36,888,297 of NC_137870.1, read as the reverse complement.
TGTTCCAGATGTTTTAGTTGGATTTAGGGAGAAGGAATAATGCAACCCTCTCCACCTCATGTCTTTACATCATCCCGGCAGTTCATTTTAGCGAGTTAGTCAGGTTGTCAATAAGGCCTTTTGCTATAAACGCCAAGTCAAAACCTCAATAGTTCCACTGCGGCTGTGAGAGAGAATTACTCAACCCCTGAGGTATTAAAGAGAGAGGTGGGTTTACATAAGTCAATATTTAAGTAGAGACGGTTTTCCCCCCTCGCTCTCTCTCTTTTTTTTTACTGTTCATGTGTGACTGCATGTCTACACGCACAATGCGTAGTATGTGTGATTTTGTGTGTTACACGCGTGTTCGTGTGCATGCGTGCATGTGTGTGTGTGTGTGTGTGTGTGTGTGTGAGAGAGATGTCTCAGGTTACCCCCCTCATCATTCCAATGCACTCTGCAATACATCACTGTCAATCTGAATTTCTCCTCATTTCAAGTGTTTTGCTCTCTGACGCAAACCACTTGAACACGATAGCGTGGATTCTCATGAGAATTCCATTACGGATATGTATAACATGTCAACCCCCCCCCCCCCCCCCCCGCCCCCCCGCCCCGAACTGTGATGGTGAATCACTGACTGGAATCATGTTATCTAGCTTTTGGAGTTTTACATTTTATGAATCCCCAGAGAAACTGTAATTATCTCCCGTCGTCCCCGCAACGATATGTAGCCCGTGTGTCCTCTGTGCGGTGACTCACTCACAGTTTAATAACAATAATAGTTTATAAAGAAAATAAGAGACGGTGTCGGGGGGGTTGGAGCAGAGCTTGACCTTTCAACTTCCTCTTAATAAATCCTGTGTGTGAGTACTCATTACTCAATGAGTCATGTAGCTCTAACCTGCAGAAATAACAATGCCGAGGGTGAGACGCACACTTGTTGCATCACATGTATGATGGAGTCAAATGGTATTCACCCCTGCTGGTCTGCTGGTGAATACCAGAAGCTGCACACAGCACTTTTATAAGCTAGCACTGGAAATGGCTATAGCGTTACTCTCTTGGTGCCCTCCTGAGTTGAACAAGCCCACTTGGCAACATGACTTCTGTATAGTCACATCATATACGTATACAGTGGCGCTGAGATACCAGTGATACTGTGATTTCTGTGTCAGCTGTGATTCCATTGTGTTGACCTTTTTCTGGCCATGCACAGTCCTGGAAACAAGACAACCTGACCTCACTAACACACACTCCTTTTTGGGAAGATGTGCGCGCATCCACACACACACACACACACACACACACACACACACACACACACACACACACACACACACACACACACACACACACACACACACACACACACACACACACACACACACACACACACACACACACACACACACACACACACACACACACACACACACACACACACACACACACACACACACACACACACACAGCCTGCTAGGGTCATTACAGAGCATGTGTGCTGTTCTCCTGACTGCAGCGATGCGTGGCAGTGTGTTGTAATCGCTCCTGTTTGTCTGTCTGTCTGTCTGTCTGTCTGTTAACATAACAACTTGAGAACAGATGGGTGCATTTCCATGACACTTGATGAGAATAATAAAGTAGGCCAAACCAAAGGCAAACTTTTAGGCTGGAAAGGTCAAGAAAGCAGAGAAGGTTCAAGGTCGAAATTTTTTATCTCTGACGGTCAACTGTCAAGGTCAAAATGACATAGCTAAGTGCGTTTCAGGGAGACATTATAGAACAAGACATGCTGGTGCAGGGTTGGCACTTCAAGGTGTGTATATGTGCGTGCGTGTGTGAACATGTGCGTGAACGCGTGCGTGAGCGTGTGCGTGCATGTTTAATCCGATGTTTATTTGCAGCCTTCAGTCTGTTAGCATAAATATAGTGAATGCTACTAAATGTACATGTACAATAACCACATCACTTCGAAAGCTCTGCCTCATCCCAGTAGGGAGGGACCAGTGTCGTTATGTTTCTTATGTCAGGTCAGGCCTGCCTGTGGCCGTATAGCCCAGCGTGGTGGAGACACCCAGACCTCCATGAAAGCCTTCCACAGGGAGACGGACGGTGGACAGATCCAGATGTTGTGCATGTCTGTGATGGATGTCTGACTGCATGCTGTGTTTGGAGGCTAACGCCAAGATGAGACCGTAGCCCCGAACAGTGGAATCCGACAGTGTTAATTCAACTTTGGCAGTGTACAAATGGATCCATAAGGAACCATGTGTGTTCTTGAAGTGGATCCATGCCCGTGAGTAATACAAGGTTCAGATAAATACACCATTATTGCTTCTAAACAGTTTAGAGGACATGCTATTTTGGTTAGAAATGGAACCGTTCCCAGAGTCACCATCAACATGGTCGTCTTCTTTTTCTTTTTGGTATATATAAGATGCAAGATCAGAGAAGAGTGGCATGAACTGTAGTCAACAAACGACAGGGTATTAAAATGAGAGCAAACTAAAAACAATTTAGTGCTCCGAATAAAGCAGGATACCAGGTAAACATCAGAACTAGCATGTCTTCTTCCAAACATGGCCTCCCCCTCTTTTCTTCCTCTCCTCCTCTCCCTTCTTTTTCTGCTCGTTCCCTCTCTCTCTCTTGCTGACGGCTCCCTCATCTGCCATCTTCAGCTGTGACAAGGCCTCTCACTCTGGAATGAACCTTGAGAGTGAGTCTTCCTCCACTCGCTCGCTTCCCCGCAGGGGGCCAAAATGTTGGCCAGGAAAGGTTTTTCACAGCCAGTCATCCACAGCCTTCATCCATCAATGTCCGCTGTCCACTGCTCCATCACGAGTGAAAGGAATGAGGGAGGAACGAACGAGGCAGTACATGTCAGCTGTATGAAATATGAAGTCTGAAAGTATTATGAATGTAGATTTGCATGCCTTTGCCGGAGTTATAAAAAATGTCATTTAGTGTGGCTTTGTCATCCAAAACACTGTAGAGGACTTCAGCGTTGACTTTCATTACTTCTTCGGTCCTGCTGAGAGGAATGGAAGCCCTCAGCCTACAGTGCTCATGGCAGTGATCATCTCTGAGGATCACAGATGAAGAAGGGGTCCCCAGTTGTTCAATTGGTCCACCATTATCCCCCAACCCAAGAACACACTGCCCCAGCTGGCCTGAATGACTAGCACCTTCAACTCACTGCAGTTTGCCTATCGTCCAGACAGATTTTTTTATATTACTCCTGCACATTTCGTCCAAACATCACAAAATGTTCCTGGCCTGCAGGAGACCTATATGCTCCGAGGAGCACTTTTTCCAATAGTAGGCTACCTTAATTTTTCGTATCTTGCTATATTGTGTTGTTCTTAGCAAAGTCTTGTGGAACATGCCACATCAATATTTTGCTGCTTGTACCTGTATGACTGAGTGACAAATAAACCCTCTTGAATCTTGAAAACATAATGGAGGCTGACTACAGAACCCAGTTAATATTCTAACAGACTAATTGCCGGTCACTAATCACTAATTGCCAGTCAGTTAGGGTTTACAGACTCTTACAGAGTTGTGCCTCAAGGCCGTAGTGCCTTGGCTTAATTGTCCTCCATAACCAATCATTATTGATTACAGATCATTTATCTGTTCCAAATGGGCAATCCATCTGAGTTTCCAGACTGGACATTTTGTCTTAAGAAACCAGCTTGTGACATTAGACATCTATCACAGTGTCTTTGGCAGCTTTTAGACACAATTACTTCATCTTCATGGAGAAAACACCCCCAGTAGAACCACTGGGGAGTCGCTCCAGTGGTCTACTGATGCAGCGACAGACACACATGAATCTTGTCCTACTCTGGGAGAGCTGTCCAGTGTTACTTCAACATTACTCCAGTAGGCCTAAGTGCTGTTTGAAAAACGATGTGACCAAATTCAAGGCTTTTGCAATAATGGACCAATGGCTAATGGTGACATTAATGGTGTAATTTGTTGTGTTTATTTAATGGACACTAAATGGTGATGTACTGTATCTGACTAGCCATTTGCTTTAGAATGAAATGTTACGATAGAAGGGACTAGACTAAGAGAATACGACTGGGCAGCCATATAGTAAAAGGTGTAAAAATAACTAGCACCAATGACTTCCATTATACAATGACATTTGTATACAAATATAAAACATATAGTTTGTGAACAGAATGGTGGAGTTACTTCTGTGGACTACTGTGAGTGTGTGCAGTTTTGCTAGATTAGCTCTGGTGGTGCGCGCATATGCACATAAGCATGCGCGTGCACGCACGCACGCACACACAGTCACACACACACACACACACACACACACACACACACACACACACACACACACACACACACACACACACACACACACACACACACACACACACACACACACACACACACACACACACACACACACACACACACACACACAGTTACTCGGCCAAAACAAAATATTTTTTACAGGATAAGGAAAGAGGGCATGTTCAGCTGCAAAAAACATATTTGTCCAGCTTAATGCATTAATCAAAATGTTCCATATAAATATCCATTTACACTGTAGCAGGGGGGGACCTTTTGGACATAACAGGGGGGACATTTTATGCTAAAGATGGCCATTACTCCTAATGTAATGAATAATATGGTGGCACCTTGTAAACACAGAGTAAGATTTTAATATATGTATCAACCATATTTTCTGAATTAGGAAAATAGTTTCCTCTATATTTAAGCGTAACAGGGGGGGCATGTTATGCTTTATCACATTAGTAACACAACCTAACACATTATTATTTTTGTTTGAATTTGATTAGATATATTTGTAACAACGAAAAAACAACGAAAAACATAGCAAAAAATCACTTTCAAATGAATAATGTGTTGAAAGTGATTTTTTGCTATGTTTTTCGTTGTTTTTTATTTCTCCTATGTTTTTCATTTCTTATTTTATATTTTATTTTACTATGTTTTATTTTGAGTTAGTGTTTGTAAACAACTGTAAGTATTGCCTTCGTTAAATGTTAAATGTTTGTCTGTGTTGGACCCCAGGAAGACTAGCTTTTGTCAAGGCAAAAGCTAATGGGGATCCTTATAAACAATAAACTGAAGCTGAATAAACATGATGGGGGACATGGCATTTTAGCATACCTCTACTGAAATCAAAGGGATTATTTCATATTTATTTCAGTCTGAGGTACAATTTTGATGTATGGTAGAAAACCTTTAATAGCATAAGTCAAGATGTATACGCTTTTTGGAATTAATGTTTTTCTTTTTATATAGTGTTAAAATCTACCCTTATGGTCCATTTTATGAAAGTGTGACTCCAATATATCATTATGAATAGCTTGCTCTCTGTTGCCATGTGCATGTCAAATTATTACCCAACCAACACAAGAATTATGTTCCTATTCCAAAAGCCAATTCAATCTTCTGTCTAGCAGCAGCTGAGAGACAGAATCCAGGGCTGTGAGGTGCTGAGATTAAGAGAAGTGAAAGGTGCGAGGATAGTGCTGGAGTGTGTTAAGAGCGTCTCACAGTTTCCAGCTCAGTCCATTTATCATTCTCAGATTCCATATGCACAGCAGCACAGGGCGTTAGCTGCAGGGAGGAGAGGAGAGGAGACAGGAGGCAGCGAGGCCCGGGACAGTTACTGATGGATCACCATGCATACCTTCTACATTTCTAATTAAATCTAGACAAAAGAGGAAAAACAACAGGTGCCCAATTCTTGTACCTTTTACATTTTACACCTTCCGTCACCCTCCCCTTCTATTATTCTCCTATACAAGTAGCTCTGCCTGCTGCTGCCTGGAACAGTGACTGATTTGGAAAAATGTCTCTGGCACAGTCTGGAGACTATTTGAACAAGAATGTATCTGTAGGAGTGATGCCAAATGGAGACGTATATGCTCTCTGTGAAACAACGTCCCTGCAAGCTGGAGCATTCTGGAAAGGCTTTCCGTTTCTGTTCTTCATTAGAATACCTTCTGTCATCTTACTTTGAAGGAAACTTCAGCTCAACTTCCTTAATTCAAAGTTATATTAAACATAATACTTTTTTCGCCCATGATACCTCCCTTCCTCACTGCGGTGTTTGATTCAATGGAACCAGTCATCACTTGGATTCACTTTTCCCACATCCAGGCCTCTCTTGATCATGAACTGTCCGATCATTTTCTTTTCTTAATATGAACCCTATATACGTATGGTCCTATATTTCCATGCAACATTCAGATGAAATAGCGAAAATAAGATCTGTAACGCGTCGCAATGCCAAGTGTTGTGAGCATGTAGATTGGCTATTTACAGCAAAGAGATTTGGTGTAGAGGGAAAAGAGGAGGGAGCAAAATATAGATATATACCGTAGTCAATAGTCTTTGTCAAATCCCCACGAATACTGTGGTTCCTGTTGCTGCCACTCTTGCCGTTTGGCGGGTGCAAATTAACCACCTATGATACACGTGGAGTCACAAGCCAGTTCTTGTCAATTAGTAGTTTCACTGGGAGAAAGTAACGGTCGGATATCACAGCAACGATATCTTTCTTCCCCAGTTCCCTTCCTTGCTGAACAGGTCCCCAACCAGACCAACCAGAGGACTTAAAATGTACAATATACAAATTACAATGTACGCAAGGTACAGTACGCAACAGTACAGTAGAGTAAATGGCATGAACCCTAGTCAACACAAACGACACAAGGACATGACCCCTCGCCTGCTTCCCATCCGTGCACACATGCCAATTGTGTTTGTTTGAGCATCCGTCCAAACCGGAGGCACCGCTGCCAGGAGCTGCCTTCAGGACTCTGGATTGGTGGGTTAGTGCTTTAACCCATTCTGACCTGAGATCAGATTCTAAAAATGTCTTCTGCATCCTGACAGTTTTCTGAAAAAGCTATGTTTCTATGTCAGTGGTTCTTCGATTTTTCAAAAATAGCAGACCTACAAGCTTGTAGCGCGCCACTCGGTGGTGAGCTTGTAGATCTGCTATTTTTCAATAGCTAAAGCATAACATAATGCTAACACCAAAAGGGGATCCCGCCCAAAGTGCTTTAACTCTACGCCAACCAAACGGCCTACAGTCAGATCCACCTCCTGCAACGTATATCCAATTCAAATTGTGACGTAAGGGGTGTTTAAAACTCTGGAATGCGGGAATACGGGAGGGTGGGGCTCCGCCACGTGACATTAATAGTGTTCCGTTAGCATCTTTAATACCTGAAGGGATATTTATGACGTAGGATTCTCCTAAATGACTGTTAACGTAACATTACTTTTTACAAGCCTAAAAACTTCCAGTAGCGCAGCCTTGCCTCTCTGTAATAAAACAACACAGAGGTCTCATTAACCATTGATAGCATGCCCTGAGTCACACACTGTAAATCACCATGCAGTGACACTGGCAACACACCTGCATGTAAAAAGCCATCATCATAATGCCACACACACACACATACAGCCTGTTAGCACTGTAGCACAGTGAGGTACTGCATAAGAAAGAGCCAGGAAACACACAGTTTATCTGTCTAGTCTGCATGTCATTGTCTCTTCACACTTTTTCTCCATTCCTTTCTCCTTCCTTTGTGTTCCCGTCTTGTCCTTGTATAGCCTCATTAATGTTGTTAGCAGTACATTTGAATTTAGCTTCTTTTCTTTTTGTTGGCCACAGGCTGTGAAACGGCCCGACGACCAGACGGGAAGGAAAAGTGACGTTTGCGCACAACCTTCTGATGATTGGCGGATTGACAGCATCACGTGGTCTTGTATGCTGGAAACCTGCTGAAAACTGCCATAGTCACTGGATATATTTTAGTAAATGCACATTTTCGGCTTATATTTATCTATCGAAGAGTTCGTAACACTACACAATGGATATGTATTATGTTGGACTGTCTTTTATTAATCATAATGCCCTGCCACTTTTCAGCCAGGGCTAAGCTTCTTTAGACACATTTTGTCAAAGTATGTCAAGATGTCACTATATGCATGCATTGTTATTTTGGAGTCTATATGCTCTTTAGACAAACAATTTAAAATGGTGTGTATGTGGTAACACAGCAAATCTCTGTCAACATGAATTCCTCTACTACATGTTCACATACTGTATTGAAAAGGTAGCCTGTGGCATATGATTTATTTCAATCATTTCTTGTTTGTTTGTTTCTGTTTTGTTTTGTTTTGTTTTTGTTTCCATGTGTTTGACTGGAGAATTTCTGGAGCAGAACAGATGATCATATTGTCTCATTATTGTCTCATAGTTATAAAAGTCACATTTTGGGTGGTTTTACATTATTGGATTAGCTCACATGGATTAGCTCAAAAACTAAAATCTGTAGTATACTGTATCTGTCAAGCATTACAGTAGCCACAAGGCATTATGGTCAAAAACCACGACATTGACACACCTTGTCATCTTCTGTAGGCTACCTTAGTAACTATATGGTACAGGTCTTACTACTGTCACGGTTTCCAGAATGACTGAACCCAAATGCAGATGAAATGAAAACACAAGGGCATACTTATAGACATGGGATAACTAGACACAGGTGAACAAAACTCAAAATCAAGACAGGGATTGGCTGGGGGACTAAGAGGACACAGGTGGAAAGCAAAGACTAATCACAATATACAGGTTCGACAAGGCAGGTACAGAACTACAGGGGCAGACAGGAAGGCACAATACTACAAAATAAAATGTACACAAGAAAACATAACATGTCACGGACCGTGACAACTACAGGTCTTACTACAGTATGTATAACAACCCTCTTCGTCCTCCCCTCAGGAGGGAGTCTCAGTGTGCCGTTATCTTCCAGTTATGTTAGGTGTGGTCACCGAGTCATTATAGACGTCTGACCCGTGACTCAAAGGTCACAGGGTCAGTCCCCGCAATAGACAAGATGCGTCCACCAGTAGCCATGTGTCCATGAGGAGACATATGCAGGGGCCGAGCTACTTGATGATTCACTGTAAATGGCTGTGGAACAAGAAGCGGGGCGTCAGCTAGATGACCACAGTGTAAAATGGTTTACAGTCGGTAACGACATGACGAAGAGGTCACAGTCTGAAACATATTAAACATCAGGCATCTTCTCTCTCGCTGGAGAGACGCTGTGAAGATATCCATTTGATCTGAGAACCGTCTGTGATTTTGATGATTTATACCAGATCCATTGCCATTTATATAATTCCTTGACTTCAGCAAATTCTATATTCTATTCAGTATGATACTGTACTTTTTTATATCTTTGCACCTGGTAAGGTTCACTCACCATTATTTATATCCACCAGAAAAAGGCTATTGTTTCGCATAATTTACCGCATAATCAGCCAAATGGCACAGATTAGGCAGGGGTAAAACAATGGTGATCGCCTAAACTATAACTTCCTGCATATTTCACCCCACAAAACCACACACATTTTGAAACTTTTCACATATTTTGCATATTTCACAACTTTCCGCATATTTCTCAACCCACATAATCAAGGATTATGTGATTATGTGTAGCTCGCATAATCAAGGATTTTTGCGTGCGTTTTTCTGTTGGGTCCAATTATTTAAACCACTGTAAAATGTCATGTATGGCATCACATTTTAACGTGCGTACACAGATTAACGTACGTACATACTAAAATGTACTGTAACATTCTAGAAGGTACTGTTGTATGGGACTTTAATATTGACATCATCAGCAGTGGTGCAGTGGTGATTTCATCTTTGGTGGTACGCCATTTTAATGAGGTCACATGCACGTCGCTTACACCTACAAGAGAGGATCATTGATATGCATCCAGGTTCATTCCTATAAGTATGTTCGTTCATTCACGCTGTTTACACTCGGCAGTCGGCAGCTTTTATTAGCTTTGTTTAGACGTGTGAACTTAAGGGTTGTTTTTGATCGATGCATGTGAGTTCTCCTGCTTGGAAGTCCGACCGTATGCCGTGGTGCCACGTGCAATTAGCACTGCACTGATCATCAGCTACATTAGAATCTACCGCGTTAATGAGTCAGCCCAAAATGGCTATAATATAATGCCCCATATAATGTAGGGACCTCAGTAAGTTTAGCCCGAGAACGTCTTGCCACCCATTATTGGTGTAGTGCAGTCTACTGGGCGACTACTGGAATTTTGAGAGGCATCAAAATGAAGTCGTGCTCATGGAAGTAGACATAATTAGCTGGGTGTTACTGTCTCTCTGTCTAAATGTTTACTGTGATGTTTGGAAGGAGTTTTAAATTTGACTTGTTTAGTCAAGTTTATATGGCAGGGTAGTTGTAGCCAAGCAACCTGATTGGTTAGGCAAGCATTCCAGCTGAGTTTTATGAGCCTATAAAGCTTTATGGATTGGTAACTACTGGTGGAACTATTACACTATTATTATTCTGTTTCTGTACTTGTTTGGTGGTAGCATAAATAGTCCCCATAGTAGCTCTCCATCCATCCATCCATTTTCAACCGCTTATCCGTAGTCGGGTCGCGGAGGCAACAGCTCCACGAGAGAGCTCCAAACTTCCCGCTCCAGAGCAACATTAGTGACTTCCTCCTGGGGGATCCCGAGACGTTCCAAGGCCAGTGAGTCGATGTAATCCCTCCATCTGCGCCTTGGTCTGCCCCGGGGTTTCCTCCCAGTGGGACGTGCATCGAGGACCTCCCTAGGGAGACGCTCGAGAGGCATCCTAACCAGTCTCTCCCATGTGGCTGAACTTCTCACCCTATCTCTTATTCTTTCGGTCATGACCCACACTTCATGACCATACTGTAGGTGAGTGAGAGTAGGAACGAAGATTGCTCGGTAGACAGAGAGCTTTGCCTTCTGGCTCAGCTCTCTTTTTGTCACAACAGTGCGGTACAGCGACTGCAATACCGCCCCTGCTGCTCCGATTCTCCGGCTGATCTCCTTCTCCGTCCTCCCCTCACTCATGAACAACTTAAGACCCCGAGATACTTAAACTCCTTTACCTGGGGTAATGCCTCATTCCCTACTTGGACTGTACAATCCATCGGTTTCCTGCTGAGAACCATGGCCTCAGATTTGGAGCCGTACACTCGGCTGCGAACCGGTTCAGTGAGAGTTAGCTATTTGAGTATCCCTCCTATAGGGAAAGGGTGTGGGGCGGAGATTCACCCAGGATGACCTCCCAGTTCTGTTCACCATCTTGTAAATAAAGAAGCTCTGTGTCAACAGTATGATAAAGCTATCATCCCTCGAGTGTAATATTGCGACTATACAACAATTACCATGAAAATAAAACATACACAAAAGTATTCATATTTTGGGACATTTCTCTCTCAAAATAACGTTTCTGCAAGTGTGCAAGTGCCAAGTGTATCCTGAGGTCGGTCTGTCCTGTTATACTCAGCCACTGTGTCAACTTTTCTCAGACTGAACACAGAAACAAAACTGTTAGCTCAATATCATTGTATTTAAGATATTCAATATTATAATTTTTATGCCAGATTTAGCTACTACTACTACTACTGCCGCTAGTCAGTAGTGCTAGTCAGTAGCTACTAATCACTTACCCGGGACTCTTTATATTTTGTTTGTGTGCCGTCATGCTCGTTTGAGCACAGGTAGAGAGCCTACACGTGTTTGGGAATATTGTTGAAGGTTATGATATTTCGTCAGCTGACACCCAAGCCATGCAGCATTTATTTGATATCTCCGACATCTGATCTGGGGTCAGTCTGACAGACAGACAAGAGTTCTTGGCAGTGTCCGAATTAAGCCCCTATAGCTATCACCGTGAGTGACTCTAGGCAACTTTTCTCAGACTGGACACTAAGAGAAACAAAACGTAACTGTTAGCTCAATCTCATTGTATATTACAAAATATTATAATCCAAATTAGAAATATATTTATTTTGTTGCTTGCTCGACAAGAAGCACAGAACTGGGGGCACGGTGGCACAGTTGGTCACAGGATAAAAAAATAAAAAAAAAGAAGCACAGAACGGAGGACAGACTGATACGTTATACACATGAAATTAGTCAGGCTAGAAAATGGTTTCGAAAGTGGGCGGAGTTTACCCTGAATCTTAACTTACGCCTGTTCCCCATATACACCAGACCACCTATAGACAGTAGAAAACAGCACACACACACGCACACGCACACACACACACACACACACACACACACACACACACACACACACACACACACACACACACACACACACACACACACACACACACACACACACACACACACACACACACACACACACACACACACACACACACACACACACACACACACACACACACACACACACACAGCAATACAGTGGAGTTTATGCAGGCATATGACTTTATCCCCGGGATATGTGCACACATGTGCATTCAATTAATGGCATCAATTATAGGCGCTGAGGCTCATCTGAACAGTCCAAACCTTTCACCATGCATGATTAATTTCTGCACTCATTGATGACTTGATGGATGACCCTTTAATAATCAGCTAAAGTTGAAAGCCTTTGAAATGCAAATCTGCTTTCCTTAAGTTCTAGGAACTGCATGCCTCCAGTCACTGTGATGTGCGAGTTGGGTTTGGCTGAGCTATATGAAAGACACTGATTGAATTTGTTTCCAGCCGGGCAAGGAGCTTTAAGTAAAAGCCTTGTTTAGACGTGTATAGCTGTCGTCTCAGTATTAGCTAAAAGGTTTACTATACATCACTAAGAAGTCTGGGGGAAGTTTGATAGACTTGCATTTGATTTGATGCAGTAATACATTCACGGTCAGGAATGTTCTTGTCAATTGGACACTATAGGCCTACTATAAAATCCATCACAATGCAGTTCGAAGGTACTGGAAATATGGAGCTAGTTAAAACAATGGTCGAGCTTTGAGAAACGGTACATTCTTTCAGTCGAAAACCCTCCCAGGAGTCACATCTATATATATGCAGGTTTCACTGTATGCCTTTAAATAGCTGTCACCACTGCAGGGAGGGAGTCGATCACCACCTGGAGCCACCTTTAACAGAGTGAGGGAGAAACAATGTTCTCACTCTGTTAAATTAGAAGTCAATCAAGTATATGGGTGCTTATAAATCTCTCACAATTAGTGTCTAATATGAGTGTGATTTCCTTGAACCAAAGCCCAGACCAGAAAGAGCTCCTTGTGTCTGGACATTGTCCAAGTATAGGCTCTGTGTGGCCACAATGCATGCGTATGTGTTCGCACGCTCCCCCCTGCCTACCACTTGCATGTGCACCTGAAATGCCCACAAGGGCCCATACCCACAGTTGCACAAGTGACAGCACCTGGTCAAAATTACCTGTGACAGAGCCAGACATTGATCAGCAATTAGCAGTGCACGGATATACTGTACCTCGCATGGCCCCCCTGGACCAGTAAACAGCAGGGGAGAGCTTAGCGATCAGATTTTACAACCAACACCTGCCGCACGCAGGCCGGAGGTACCGAACACTTCTCAACAGTCACTCCATTAATTCAAGGAATAGGAGTTCATTTATGTGGTACCCGCTAAATGTTTGAGAGCACAATGATGTCCGACATCACAATGAGGCAATAGGTCTCACTCTCTTATTGTATGCACATAAATTATGCCAGATTAGATTAGATTCTTTTAAATTACATTTTAACCACTTGGAAAATGGCATTTAAAAAAAATAAAATGTTGATCTACAAGTGCATGATATAATGTCTTGTGAGCTTGTAGTTCTGCTATTTTAAAATAAAATAAAATCGCCTATAATGACATACCTAGACTGGACCACTTCACCACTTTTCAATCTATCTTCATATAATAGGTCCTCACTAATAATCGTGATAAAATGGCACCATTTTTATTCTACTCAGTCTGTGTCTCATAGGAGGGCAGTGGGCAGTTCAGAAACCCGTCCACCAGTGACATCATTGTTAGGCATTAAACCTTTTTTTTTTTTTACACAAATGTTTAGATTTGTATTATCGTGAGAACGATGGCTTCCATTTTCGCATTGCAACTTTTCAGGACTAGAAAGCCTGCAGTTTCTATTACTGTAGCTTGGATTCCCCATCGATCAAGGGGGCTCCTCTGAACAAAGCTTCTTTGTGTAGACAAACACTAAAACATTACAGTGTTCCCGCCCCGGTGCATGGGTGGGTGAAGAGGAGTGAAGAAAGTTAGCTCCAGGCCAAGCAAAGCTAAAACTGCCACAGAACTGACAATTAGACAGAGAGAAACGGATTGATCCTACTGACAGGACTGAGCATTCCTCTGCGAGGCTATAGCCAGAGACATCAGCTCACATGGAGACGACATAACAGAACAGAATACGTACGGGATGCAGAGGTGCTGCAAAGCTCCGGTTTCAAACCATCCATCAAAAGGTGGAACTCAGACCAAACAAAATTAGGCTGATAAAAGCCAGGCTTAATGCCACATACTTGGTGTCAAGGTTTTTCGTCATAAGAATACAGCTGTCCCAACACTGCAGGCATTGAAATGCAATAATAAGATTAAAAACTCTGAACTATAGATTGCTTTCAGATTCAATAGAGTGCAAACCTCCACCAACTCTGTACATTTTGATTTGTCAAGATGTGAGTGACATATTTTGCCCTATAAAACCTTGTTCTTTAACCTTTTCTAAAAAAAACATAATCCTCTCTCTGTGTCAAGTGTCATAATTTCATGAAAATCACAAATTACACATTTTGATTATGACCTTGACTTTGACATTTTCCACCAAAATGTTAATCATCGCTTTGGGCCAGCCTGCTTACAATTCCCTCCAAGTTTCATGAAAACCTGTTAATTTATTCTTGAGTCGAACAAAATTGGATATACATATAACCTCGATCCAACTCCACTGGCAGAGGTTATAAACTATACAAATAGGATATATCAACTATGCCAGACAAATACCATAGCTATTTATACCAAATGCTATATATGCAAAAAGAAATCCATGTCAATAAAACTGAATATATATTTTTATTAGCAATTATATTGATAACATTTTTGATTACCGGGGGAATTTATTGTTGCATTTAGCTAAAACCAGCCAGGTTCAGACCAACAGAAAGCCTGCCAGCTGTGTGCGGTTCTCTCTAAGGCTCTCTTCAACATTGTTCAGACCAAGGACCCCTTCGCTGACAGCAGGGACCCCCACTACATATTGGATTCATGTTAAATGTGTGTTTTCAGACATTGAACCACTTAAACACTCAATACTTTCTATAAGCTTGACCTTCTTTGGCTCGTTACTTGGTCTGCTATATTTTCCGTGTACAGCAAACCGGCCTCTTCACCAGGCTGAAGTTCCCCCCAGAATAGGGATGGGAGGGTTCAAGTGGTTCATGTAAAAGTACAAAAATAAAGTCCCTATCCTATCACACACATATTTGTCGGCCCCTCTCATGTGGTGATGACGTGGTCAAGGTGAGGGAGAGGTTCTACACGTCAGAAGAATCCACAGACAGAGAGAAGTGTAACAAAAACCCAGATCATGTAGGGAAGTCAACACCCAAACCAGAATGAATTAATTCAGCATAAGTCGTACTTCACAACACGTTATTTATGACTTTGGAGATGCTGAGCCAACACATGGCAAACATACAGTATATGTAAACAATTATAACACGCTGTATGTTCTTACACGCGTGCAACTCAGCACATTACTGTGAGTTGAATATAAAAGCTACCAAAGTGCTTTTAGAATATCCGACCTCCCAGATGGATATCTGCAATGTTGTCCTATCATATATGAACACACACTGGAAGCTGTGGTAACCATGAAGTCTGCACCATTATGTAAAATAATACAATGTTGCCCGATTGAAGCGACAATCCAGGACTTTTCGGACACCATAGATGCGCCACCATCTTTATTGCAGGTGCAATTACTTCTCTGCACATACAAGTTATGGATTGTAGATTTACACTTCTTATTTCTGTCCATCTCAGTCACAAGAAGACCCCGTTTTGCATCTCGATCCACAGGTTTGGAAGCACAAACACTATTAACTTCATCACTGGCATAAAATAGACAGAGGCTACACTTGTGCAACGGTAATCAATAATCATCACACACTATCAATTTTAGACATTTAGTGGACGCTCTTAATCCAAAGCGATTTTCAGTAAGCAAGAACAATGCATGGTAATACATCAAATACATAGAAAGTTGCAGTAGAATGATCTGTACAATGAGACTATGAGTATACAACACTATAGAATTCTATGTCTACATTAATTTTGTCTTTGCATACGCCTGCAAGGTCGTCGAGGACAGTAAGTGCTGTGGGCTAAGGTGGAGTCTGAAGATGTGAGTTTTCAGACTACGGCGGAAGATTGGGAGTGAGACTGCAGTTCTGATTGCAATGGGAAGTTCATTCCATAGTTTTGGAGCCAGAAGAGGGAAGAGTCTGGGACGAGTGGTTGTCATTGTTTTAGTGAAGGTTCCGCCAGCCTCCCTGTGTTGGCTGATCTGAAGTAAGTGCTGTGGGCCAAGGTGGAGTCTGAAGATGTGAGTTTTCAGACTACGGCGGAAGATTGGGAGTGAGTCTGCAGTTCTGATTGCAATGGGAAGTTCATTCCATAGTTTTGGAGCCAGAAGAGGGAAGAGTCTGGGACGTGTGGTTGTCATTGTTTTAGCCTCCCTGTGTTGGCTGATCTGAGCGAGCGGGGGGGTTGCAGGGGTAGATGAGTGTGTGTGTGTGCACATTGCGCAGCATGTTACAGTGTCACCCACATGTTCAGTAGACACTACTCCCATTGTTGAGGAGAAGGAGCTAAATGGGAGGTATTGGGTATCAACAGGCGAGTCATACATCAGGACGTTGTTTTCAGCACGTATACGGAGGATCTCTCTGTTACCTGAGAGGATGTGGGCTCAAGTGGAAGCCACCAAGCGATCGTGCACTTTGTCACTTTGAAAACCTGCAACTATCCCCTCTGCCTAATAACAGGTGAGTTTGAGGAATGATGTCCGGAAGGTAAATACAGGAGAAGAGCTGTAAGCTCAGGTGGATGACATCTGTCTTCACCCCCCAGACGCTTATGCCCCTATTTCCACTTGGTTGCACATGGTGTCGAGCACTGGAATTAGACAATCCTACAAGCTCACAACGTGCCATATATGCTGTGACGCGTTGTGACTTGTGAGCTTGTAGATCGGCTTGTAGAGTTTTGGCGCGAGACACTGGCACGCAACTAACAGTGGCATGCCAGTGTTTACACTTTACAGTATAAATCAGGCCTGCATGTGTGTGATCTGTGATGTTGAAACTGATCTGAGGTCTGCATGCAAGAATCACACTGCACAGCAACAGCATCTGACACAGGCCAACGCCGTTGGCCTGTGTCAGATGTTGTTGTTGTGCGGTTATTAAACTCATGATAACCGCATGCGTTCTCACCGTTGGCCCAACGGTGAGAACGCATGGTTATCACGAGTTTAATAAATAAAGGCTGTCAAAAGATGAGAAAGGAATTCATTGAGATTACTCATAGCTTAAATCTGTGATTAATTTGATCAATCAGTACAGCACTACTGAAGAAAAGAGGGATAATTGTGTGTTTTATTTGCCAGCCTATTTACAGAAGTGAGAATGGAAGAGAGCATGGAATGGAATGTGTGCGCGTGCACGTGTGTCTGCGGTCAGTAATGGAGCCGCTGTCTGACAATTAAACTCATTGCTAGAAGAACCACGATATCTCTGCTGTCGGGAGGAAACCTCATAACTCCAAAATGTTCATTTTTCAGGAAATTAAAAATATACATTTTTCAGGAAATTAAGAAAACCTTATATTTTTTTAAAACAAAGCAATACAGCCTCATCAAAGTTGGTGTTGTAACAGAGACATTTTTGCAATGTAATTGCAACGATTTAATGACACTAAAAAGACTTTCTGTTGGAATAAAAACCTTCTTTAACATTCCAACTGTGTTAATGTGGCAAAAAACGAAAACCACCAAAAGAAAAATAGTATTTTGGTCTATTGTGGAGATTCATTAGAGCCGACTTGTGATACTGAATACTGGAAGGGGTCACATTTGTCAATTACTTCCATGAGAGGGGGGAGAGGTGGTGGAGTTAGTTGCTTTAGCAGACATTTTGAGGGTTCAATGGAGTTAAGAGGTTTTGTCTTTTTTACTACTTTCCATTGGTTCAATATTTTCGAAACAACTCACAGATGTAGGGGGTGTTCAATAGCACTGATGTATTCCTCCCGACATCAACAAATTATGAAAATTTGATTAAAAGTATTACAACATCTAATTCATTAATTAATTCCGTAAATGAATTAAGTACTTGAGTACAAGTACTTGAGTATTGCACACATTTTGACAGTCCTAAAATAATTACAGAAAAACCTAGTGGTGCTGAGATGGTACTTACTGTACTTCAGTGTAATTTTGAGTTATTTTACTTTATTTACCCCATAGGCTATTTGAAAATGGCACATCTACAGTAGATGTAAAAGCTCACAGCACGTCACAACACATCTTGAAAAGTGTTGGTAGCCTACTATAAATATGATGAACGATGCAACTTTAAAAAAATATTGCTGCGAGGTAAATACAAAGCAACATATTTTAAGGAACAACCATGTACCTTGAATTCACTGTTTAAATAAATTCTGAATACAAAACAGACTATAATTATACATTGTAGTATTTCTACTTTTAGTAAATCAGACTACTTTTCCCCCCGCCCGATACTTCCTAGAACTCCCCCAAGGACCCCTGGGGCTCCATTCCCTGGACTGGACCACTGCTTTAGATCCCAGATGATGATTAGCAGATTTCCTTTGGACACCCATGGTGTGATATTGCTCCCTCTGTGCAAAATCTATTCCACTTCACTTCCTCCTGCAGCCCTAGACGGGGCCAAACCAAACTGTACTGTGCAGAACAGATAGTATACAGTGCACATCATAAAGTCTGTGGGCATAAGGCCTGCTGAACTCTGCAGTGTAGGCTAGGGGACTTTGGCCCAACATTTCCCCAAAATGACCGAAAGCTATAAGCAAGTTGCATCTGTCTTTGATATACTGTACTTTCAGAAATTGACACACACACACACACACACACACACACACACACACACACACACACACACACACACACACACACACACACACACACACACACACACACACACACACACACACACACACACACACACACACACACACACACACACACACACACACACACACACACACACACACACACACACACACACACACACACACAGGGAGGGAGCTGGGAGCTGGTCAACAGATCGTCTGTGGTGCCCCAACGACCCTCCAGGGTTACGGGATGAGGTGAGGGGACTTTTACAACTCAATAAACTGAGCACCTTGATCATATGCATCGACATGATGCTTGGTTTTCCGGTGTATCCAACATGGAGGAAAAGTAACAAACAAACAAACAAACAAACAAACAAACACATCTTGATTCATATTTGACCCGCGCTGCTGCCTACAGTATATAGCTTTGACTGGAGTTTTGTTAGAGAGTGATAAGGTGACACGGAGCAAAGGTTGTATATGGATCTGGACTCGAACCCGCAACGCGCTGTCAGGCTGCATTGGAGCCTAGGGCCCTATCTTGTGCCCCCCTTACCCCTTATCCCTAAACTTATTTGCCATTTTTTAAAATCAATTTTGTGTCACATTATTGATTCCTTCAGCAAGTCCCCATATAGTAGCAGCATAATGAAAAGTGAGCAGTCGTTAAAGAGGTCAATAATGGCCGCCTCGTGGTTCTTGCAGTTGCTGTCATAACGCACCATAATCCTGGAAATGCTCATAGTGTCGAAAATGTACTTCAGAGAAGTTGAACGGAGTGCAGTGAGAGTGGGCAATCTTATATCACAGCAATACGAACATGGTTCTTGCTTTGTGCGTAAATCTGTAATTGGTGTTCCACCAACACCATGGGACCAGTACAGGCTTGAGGTAAATTTAATGTCGTGAAGACTGAAGAGCGAGAAAGCTCTTTAGAGCTCGGTTCCATATTACGACATGCTCACAACATGTCGCAACAGTCCCCAATCTGTTACAAGCTACCATAGTGGAGTTATGGAGAAGAGGGACATATATTAAAAGCCATAAAGAAGATGGCATAATGAAAAATGCCACCCTGTGTTACCATTTCATGTTCACGCAGAGATTTTACTGCTGATATTTTCCTCCTATGCTGGTCTGCTATAAAAACGCCCCTTGCAATTACCGTGACACACTGCAGAGAATAGAGCTTCATTTCACTATAGGCAACACAAAATGTGCAGTAATAAATTATTGTAACAAGGTCTTTCACCATTAAGCTGGTTTAGCTTGAAGCCACACCATACTGTATGCAGAGCTTTGTTTCAACAGAAGAGCGCAGGAGAGGGGGATGGATCGGCTCATAACTCCACAACCAACGGTTATTTTCCACAAAAACCAAGACAGAACCGAGCTGTGCCAATTCTGCTGTTATGTCCTGTCAAATACAATGATGTCACTGTTTTGCGTGCATGCACGTGTCACTCTGTGCGTGAGTGTGTCTTTCTGTGTGTGTGTGTGTGTGTGTGTGTGTGTGTGTGTGGGGGGGGGGGGGGGGGGGGGGGGGGGGGCTGGGGGGCGTACATGGTCAGCTGTTGGCCTGCTAGCCCTGCATGACTGATGGCTAACAGAGTCACTGGCGAGGAGCTCCACAGCTGCAGTAGATGATGTCTGCACATTGCCAAGCAATGCAAGCTAGCATTCCACCCGGTAAGAGAACTAGAGTAGTGGCACACAATGGACACACACACGTCACGCACGCAACGCACACACACGCATGCACGCACGCACGCACACACACACACACACACACACACACACACACACACACACACACACAAAGAGAGCAACACCTAAAACATCACCACTGCTTTCCATAATTTAATAGTATTTTTTGGAGCCTAAACCATATCAGCGTGAGTGATTTGGACTGTGCACGTCTTTCCATTTTCCACCTGGACAGAAAGAAATCCCCCAAACATAATTGCCTGTTTATAGATATATATATATACAAACTAATTAACAATTGTGCATACAGTATAACAACCCATAAACAACGTTAGCCTCTTAGTTAATAGGGGTATCTATGTACCTATTGTATGAGGTAACGAAAACTAAAGGCCTCTATTCCAAGAAAGTCCCCAATATATTCCTCTGCCAGCACAATGAGTCAATGGAACTATTGCATAACTGAGGCTGTGAAAGTCGGCCATGTGCCTTGTGATGTGGCATGTATAAATCAGATTACAATTCCAGTATCACCTACAAATCACTGTGGTTTGCAGTGGCACATGGCCTAAATTATGAGGAGATAGTGTCATATGGAAATTGTCATGACTTGACGTCAAATTAAACTTGAACTGTGCCTTGGCTGGAAAGGGTTGAGTCTACGGGTTGTTTTCATCTCTGCTTTCATGGCAGCGCCCTGTAATAACAACTGCATATAAATCTTACTATAAATATGCATGCAAATATGTATTTATTATTTGTTTCAGTTGATGCCCTGTTTTGCCTGCATGTGTGTTTATGTGTGACCAGCAGTTGCAACGCATACTGTAATGTAGCCATGTGTGACTATGACAATGTCGAGCCTACACCTTTATCAGTAAGCCTGTGCTCCTACTGCATATTGATCTTTTTATCAAATAAGATCTTGAAAACTAATGGCTGGATTGCCATAGTTGTGCCTCTTCAAGCTCCCCAGATGATGGACCCTACACATATTGGAGACCCAATGGACTTTATTGTAGTGGAGTGCCATCCACAAGCCAAACTTGTACAAAAGTTATCGCAAAATCGAAACAGAGAGAGTGCAGTACAATTTGCCGAGTGCATTCATGCTCCATGCCATGGAACAATTTGACTGACCCGACAACTTTCCGTCTGCGCCCTCTGCCCCCCTCTTTGGACCAGGTTGAAATGGTCTACAATAGTCATCAATTTATATTTTTAGTTGGCGAAGGGACGTCTTCATATCTTTTATATATATTGAGTGTACAGTATTATCCAAAACTGTTAACTTTTCAGAAAATGGAAAAATGAACCTGTGTTCATGTTAATTAGTTACATTTATGAAACCCACCGACAGACTTAACCACTTTCAACCTGCCAACAACAGCAGGGGGATTCTATTGAGATCCTGAAGGCCTCACGGTGGAGATTTTTACCCGGAGACAACACAAGGAAAATATCTCATTGGTTAAAAAAGAAACAAGCGCTGTTGTACCTGCACAGAATGGAAGCAGAGCGTCCAGCCTGCCTTATTGAGAGACAGTGTAATGATAGCAGCAACATAAATACAATATATTCGTAAAAAAATAATATTTATTATAAAATATAAATGTCTGCATTAGGCAAGTGCAGGGCTAGCAGAGAAGACTTTGCTGGCCCTGACTACATACCCACCACTGCATAACATTCATATTGGTTTGTCTGCTATAAGAGACTAGATTATGTATTACACATTCATGCTGCCAGGGAGACTACACATAATGTGTTTACAGTAGGCTACCGTATGTATTGTTTAAAACAGGGACAGACATGTACACGGATGGAGAATCAAGTGAGTGTACTGCCATTCCCATGAGTGTAACAGTACGTTTTAACAGTGGGAGACCAATGACGAGCATCACTTGAATTTCATTGGCTATCGCCCAATCGCCCACTATCTTTTCGACCGACGTTCCCCCGCCCACTTTTCGACCATCGCCTGTTCGCCAGTAGTCGCCGGGTCCCATTGACAAATAATGCACTTCCGGAAAATTCCGTCCGTCCACATAGTTTAATTGGACTGTGCTTTCCTATCAGAAATACTTCTGATAGGCCAACTTCCAGACATACTTAGTTGCTTATTTATTTATTCTCTGCTCTTGCCCGGCCTGTTTGAGGTGATGTAGATGTTATTTGACAACTCTGCACCTCCTGCAAAAGAGTGTCAGTGCATGACTCAAGGCGTGTTTGCCTCCAACAGGACGCATATGGTCTTGTTCAGTGATACAATTCAACACATGCAGCTTAGTGCCAGTTCTTCATTGGTGCAACTGTTAAAATCACAACTAATCTGTATATGGTTGTCCAGTAGATAATAATCACCTGCTACCATATGGTATGTATTTTTTTCCACACATGTACAAACTCACAATTCTCACAAAAAAGAAAGATATTTGAGAACAAGTGGTCATTGACACACGTGTGACGTGCAAAAATCAATAATTTATGTTGGCTTAATAGGGGTAAAAACGTGAGGCTCCATGCAGCCTCCGCCAATCCGTGAACGAACACTACATCTTGTCTACATCTTTCTCAGACACACAGGCTGACAGATACAGACATGCGCTCACACTATTTTGTGAATTATAGGTTAGTATACTGTAGGCCTACTAACATTATGAGTATATAGAAGCAGGACAATGAGAGCCAGTTGTCTCCCATGAAGAGAAATGTTAAACATGATTTCACCCCATATTAAGCAGCAGAACAGCAGCCAGCCATCACACTCTATATGAGACTGTATAGGATCAACTTAAGAATTTACTAAATCTTTCTCTGAAATGTAAGAAATGAGTATTATAAAACTGTATCATAAAATATATATCTGCCTAGAACAGGGGTTCTCAACGTTTTTGCCTGGGGACCCCCAGAAATGCTTTGGCCGTGTCTCGCACTTCGCCCCCTACCCACCCCCAATACAAATTGACCACTACAATAACCTTAATAATAGAGAAAATATATACTAAAACCAGATATAATCATTAAGGAAAGTTTATGCATGCACTATACTCTGTAAACTCTCAATTTATTTCCATTTTCCATTCATTCAGCTGCAAAAACAAAAGAAAAAATATATTTTTTTTTCCGAAAAATCATCTGACCTCACGGACGCCAGCTCAGTAGTTTAACTCATGCTTCTTAACTGTGTCATAATAAGAAGCTCTGTTGTTTCAGCCGTCAGGGTGTCTTACTGGTTGATAGTACAGTAGGTTTACAGGAAATGGGGAGAGAGAGATGGGGAGTGACATGCAGCAAAGGCTGCCTGGATTGGACTCGAACCCATGGCTCGAACCCACGGCTAACATGGAGCTTAGCTGCCCGGTCCGGGCCGTCCTCGTTCAGTTTACACTTAGTGTATTTTTTAAAGACCGATTTTTCTGTCAACAGCACCGTGGACCTTGTGACCATATATGAAGATCACGACACTGACCTCATCAAACCTTGGATAGCCATACATGGAAGACTGGATCATCACCTAGATCTGCATATATGGCGCCGGCCAGCAACTCTACATCTGACCACAAACCTCAAACCCTTAGATCTCCATATATGGAGCTGACCTGTCCTGACATTCCATATGTTGATCCTTCTCCATCCGTCGTTCCTCTTCGATGTCTCCCCTTTGACCGATACCTGTCCATTCAAACACTAGACAGGCCCGCCCGCCACAAAGTTATTAGCGCAGTTGGTGAAAACTAGAGTTCTCAACAGGCCTGAAAATTAAGGCCCGGCCCTACCTGGTACCATATCGGGAGATTATATGATTTTAGTGTATACGAAGCTTTCTAGACCATTATACTTCACTTCATTGAAAGTGTTGCAGATGATGCTGGCCCACCGCAGGTGTTCTGTCTTCGATCACGCACGGTAAAATCTGGACTATAAATTAAAATGACCGGTACCGGTGACCTGACAGGTGTATGCCATTGACTATGAATCATGGTATATTTAACATTGTCAATTATCTTCTAAAGCATTCGTTTGTTTTTTTAAGGAAACCACAGGATTACATTATTTTGAGTATAGCTACAGTAGCCTAAGCCTACAGTATAAACATTTGACTTGATGTTGAAACTAACCCAACACAGCAAACTTTATTGTGCGGTTAGGTTTTATAAGCAATTTTGACAGTTTTCATTGCATTTGTATGCAATGAAAATCTAGCAGAAAAGAATCTCTGGAGAAAGGATTGTTTTGCGATCTAAATTCGACCATGACTTTATAAACCACACAATGGTGTTTGGCCTACAGTGACTTAATTATTCAGTTAGGGTAGTCGTTCGTTCAAAACCTTCTTTGCAATCCTGTCAGAATAGCTCACGACCCACTTTGGGTGTCCAAGCTACTGGATGAGAAAGTACAGTATATCCTGTTTCTATCCTAATGTACTACAGTCTCATTGCTGATGGCAATCTATCCCAAAGCTTGAGAGGAATGCATGTGATTCTGGGCTGGTGGTTGATGTAATGTGATGTGATCGGTTCCTCATTGAGCCAGGTTGAAGCTATGATGACTGCAGCTGTTGGGACATAATCGCTTCACTTTACCCCAAATTCCCAGGAAATGTCAGCTTCTATACTCGTCGTTAAATGGTAAATGGTGCATTTATATAGCGCCTTTATCCAAGGCGCTTTACAGAGATTGTGCATTACATTCACCCATTCACACACACATTCATACACGGATGGCAGCGGAAACCATGCAAGGCACCAACTAGCACATCGGGAGCAATTAGGGGTTCAGTGTCTTGCTCAAGGACACTTCGACAGTAACTCTGGGGGAGCCTGGGTTTGAACTGGCAACCTTGCGGTTACCATCCAGGCACTCTACCCCTGAACCACCGCCGTCGTTCAGACAAAGTCAAGCTGTTTACACACCGTATTGTAAAAAGGTCTTGTTGATGTGTTGTATACTGGGCAGCTAAAGGGGACAAAATGGCCATGGGCAAACAAATGTTGGTTGTGAAGTTCATTTAAGTAAAAATGTTGGTCAATCACTCAGCTATTCGCTCCGTTCTGCATAATGACAAAATGTTCAATATTTCAAACGTCTGTCAGCCGTTATCTCCCCTCCAATGCCAAAACAGCCTTCTTTGGAATTACTACCTAACAAATCAACAACAAAGCTGTGTCTCTGACATACGGAATTCACCTTCATTAATCTACACACATGGAAAGACAGCGATTAATGATTGATATGTTGTTTTGTCTTTCTTCAGTAGGATTGTTCATTTTGACAAAAATTAAGTTTTAGGTAAACTGTTGGAAGTTCTCATTCAGAAAATATTGTCGCCCAATTAATACTACAACACATTTGTTTTTGGAGTTATTCTTCCATCAGAAATGACCCTGCATGAAATCTAGATGAACTGTTTTTCCACCTTTTAGAACACATCTGCTGCAGTCATAATGGTGACATAGTAAACAATAGATTCAAAATAATAACCAGTAAGACGCCTGAGGGCGAGAAGCGACCTCGCCCCAAAGGGATGCACGCATCCGCCTCGTTGACGGCAGACTGCTGGGAGAGCGTTGGCGCTTTGGCACGGGGAGTCAGATCAACATGGAATTAATCCTCCACTGGCCATATAAGGATCATGTCTGTAGTGTACAGGGTTTGATGAGGTCAGAGGTCAGAACATGTCAGCTCCGTACAGTATATGGAGATCTAAGGGTGGCAGCGGGGACATTCTCTTGAGTGTACAGCCTAACAGGGTTTGATGAGAGCCCAGGTAGGCCCGGGCTTTAATTTTCAGGCCTATTAAAATAATCTAGTTTTCGCCGGCTGCCAGGCGCGGCTGCACTAATAACTTTGGGGCAGGCACGTCTAGAGTTTGAATGGACAGGTATAATAAGTCAAAAGGGAGACATCGAAGAGGAAGGATGGATGTGGAAGGATCAACATAATGGAATGTCTTAACAGGTTCTGACATCCATCTATGGAGATGTAGCTACTATGACATCAGGGATCTCTGATGTCACGTGATGTCACGAGACCTGGGAACCATATATGGGGGCTTTCCCATGTATTGCTTTGGTCGCAATAATAATACTAATAATACTGTCTACTACCACTACTACTACTAATAACAATAACAATAATAATTATAATAATGCAGTTTAAAGAGAGCGCATGTTAAACGGGAGTATTGTGAGCTGCGGTTGATGTGCAACTACCTACTGCATATACAGTATTTGATGTACAGTATATTTGGAAGATCATTTGCAGTTCACAGATTATCATTGATCTGGTTAAAGTTAGGATGACTGAAAGACATAGCTTTTGTTATGTGGACTGGACTGCATGGAAGGATGGAAATGGACACTGGGAATTGACAGATTAAACAAAAATAAATATACATTTGGTCAATCTTTACCATTTTGTATAATTTATACTGTATGACTTTTGTGGTGTTACTTTGCATCTATTGTCTTTGTGTGTGAAGAAGTCATGATTAATTTACTGCACATGTTATAAGTAAAATACTACATTAAAATATAAAAATATAGATGATACAGTATACTATTATGACGAAATATAGTACAATATATAAACTGAAAAGTGATATCACTTTACAGTAAGTTCATCCCTTAGAGGCCCTAATGGATCCTCCTGAACCCCGGGTGGGTCAGTGTCACAGCTGTAAGGGAACCCAGACAGAGTGATGCAAGTTAACAGTCTCTGCAGGGCCCTCTGCGTGAAGCACAGCACAAGTAATGTTTCTCTGTTTCAGTGTGTCTTGGCGCCATGGTAACCCGGCCACCATGGGGGTGTACAAGATGATGACTGCAGCAGACAAAATGGCCGCACCATCGGCTGTTTCCGCACTGTGGGACGTCAATGTTCATGTACTGCATTATGTCTGCATATACACGGCACTGTACTGTATAGATACACGAGCACACGCATGCATGCACGCACGCACATAAACTGTACACACACACACCTGCCCGCTTACTCAGAGCTTCCAAGGAAAAATCTGTCTAATGTTGGGAAATCTCAACCTAACAAAAACATTTTTTGTTGCTATTACAGCACTGGATCATCTATCACTCCTCTGCTATGTCGAACCCCACCATGACTACGTACTTTCCAGTGAAATGACATTAAACATCTATCAATTATCAAGTTACATTCTCATCAGTCTTACTATATATTTATGTATTTAACGTACCTCTTAACCATTACACACCCCGACACCCATACCCCTTTTGCCCAGCAAACTCAACCAAAATAAGAGTCCCTATTCTGGGGGCGAAAATTCAGCAAAAAAATCTCACAGCACAGAGCTTGCAGAGAAAAAAAGCCAATAAATATGCCAATAAAGTATTCAATCAATCAATCAAGATCCAGGCACTCAAGAGTAAAAAACGGTATTCATTAGGGCTGTTGAAGGACATTGAGCTTGCAGATCGCCTTTTTATGGTGAAAAGATTTTGTGCAGAGGGACCCTTGGGGTACTCCGGTCCATGACGTGTTAACAGGTTAAGAGAGCTACATCTTCTCCCTTTCTCAACAATTCAACTCAACTGCATCTACCATCAACCTTGCAAGTAATGAACATTTACTGTAACTGAAATAATAAAGTGTTAAAAAAAGACAAAATAGTGCAACATTACAATGGTATAGGAACACATATATCTCCAAAACTACTCCTAATGATTGAAACTACTCCATATCCAACGCAAAATAAATCTACAGTTGATGCAAATAGCCAGCATCCTGCATCCTTAAGACTCACTAAATTTAGAAAGGACCCAATCATGTCACGTACCCTGGCCTAGTCTGGGGGTCCTGGGATGCAATACTGTACTATAACGTTGTTGAGTAGGACTCATAAAATGTCCATGGGACCCATCTAAAAGACCACCCCTTGGTCCCCCAGGACCCATTACATTGAAAACCTATTTACATCACTGAATCTATAAGGAATATTTTGAAGACCGGGGATGAAAAAAATGCAGCAGTACAGGTCCTTCAATCAAACAGTGAAAAAAGTATTTTTGCTGACTTGATATTACATCTGTTTAGAACAACTTCGAACTTTTATTTCTATTTTGGGCAAATGCTTTCAATGGTGCCGGCACCGCAAGGTGTTGCTGAGGTGACAAACGAAAATAGAAGAACATGCAGATTCACTGCATCCTGAGATCGTCTGTTTATACTCATAATAACCAAAATGACAGCATAGCCTGCACAGTACACGTAGCTCAGGGAATGAGATCATCATATATTATCATTTCTAAAGTAAACAAAATAAAAATCAGAAAACTACTAAGGGCTATGAGCTAATATTCCTTATTTTCACTAGTTGACCTCACACATTTGGTATGTTCTCAGTTTTACTGATATGCTTCAACAGCAGAGCCCACCTTGACTTAACATGTAACTGAAATCCTCTTGTTACCCGATCCCCAATGAAACATTGCGTAAATGTTTTTCATAGATGTCAGCTGGAAGGCACACAAGTCCCCGGAGGAGTCAATATAACACTAATATCGTGAAGTCATCAGGGGCACGTTGGGTGGAAGTGTTCAGAGTGACAGCAGCGACCAGGACAGATGAAGGAGGCATGTTTGAACCGACCATAGCAACAAATGCTGCTGTGTCCAATACTTTCATGTTATTGTATAGTGACCCGTTTAGTCATGCAGACAGAACGGTCACGCGTACCTGGATTTAATTAAATTCAGCTGAAGTTCAATAATTCACCTTACTGTGGCGTCACAGTGCAGTACACATATTAATACCAGTAAGACGCCTGAGGGCGAGAAGCGACCTCGCCCTTTGTTGATGTCAGGATGACCTGGGCGCCATATATGGGGGCTTGCCTGGGGTGACCAACCAACCAACCAACCAAACAACACTCTGACAGGAAAATGGTTGCAATAGTCCTAGTGATACAGTAAAATGAGTAAATGTTCTGATACTGTATAGGAGGAATTACAGTATATTCAGTATAGCTAAGGTGGCAGCTAGGTGCACTGTAATATATGATTGTTATACAAACATTATGTTCCACGAAAATCTCCGAAAATCCAGCTAGAATGGATCCTATACTGTATTCACGGCATGCAAATAGTGTGTAGTAGACGATTGCTATATGTGTTCTGAGCAAATTTCACAGAAGAAAATAAACTCTGTTTTGGAAAATGTAAATACAGGCACGTGTATTAGTAGGCCTACCAAAAATCCATAGCAACCTAGCGATAATGAAACTGTTTAATGTGCCGATTTGTGACTGTAA
This sequence comes from Protomyctophum bolini, assembly GCF_963924005.1. Taxonomy (NCBI): domain Eukaryota; kingdom Metazoa; phylum Chordata; class Actinopteri; order Myctophiformes; family Myctophidae; genus Protomyctophum; species Protomyctophum bolini. The sequence continues at coordinate 36,858,265 of NC_137870.1, read as the reverse complement.
GCCAGTGACAATATAATTGCTTAATTGTTGTGGCTCAATAACTATCCATCTAAAATTGACATGTGCACCGTAGGTACGGTAATTGAGAAAATGTTGTTTTTCCCCCAGGTGTCTACTCAAGGCACATAGTCAATATCATGGAGGAGAGAGTGAAGGGACCATTTTGGGATGTTAAACCATGCCTTTCTTGGACAGAGCTATTAGAAGAGGCCAGAGCTAAAGAAGCTGTTTTTAACACAGGAGAACATGTTCAACATGACCGAGGTCATGAGGCACTCAAGCACTCACATTAGTTAAATCAAATCTTAACACACTGACTGTAGTATAGGCAGACCTGATGTAAACAGTTTAGCTCAGTGAAGTTCAAAAGCTTCTAAATGCACCAGACAGTATACTACTGTTTTGTCACAATAATTCATCTTACGTTTCGCAATGCAATGTCGTTGTGTGCACTCATTTTGTTGTCTATCATGTTTGTTTAGTTTACCACGAACTTGCTTAAGTGGATTTAAAAATCAATGTTAATTTAACTTAATAAATCACACCCGTGTGAATCGAGTGGTGCAACTCCGTGTGGTGATCCCTTGGGGGTCCCCGACTTCCAGACCCACAAGAACGCGACCAGGGTGCCGGCCCGGTTCCGGCGAGCCGCCCCGCTTCCGAAACGGTTGAGAAATGACAGAGTTACCGTGTGGTCCCCAAGGGGTCCCTCTACTGTACTGCACTGTACTGTCACACCCGAAATCATATACAGTTAATATGTGTGTGTGCTGCACTACAGTGACACTAGGGTGGTGAAAACCAACTAAACGCTATTTTCGTGCTCGGACGGATCCAGCCACGGACAGACCCAACCAGGGACACACATTGCTAGGCAATGGAGTGGCTGCACCACTCAAAAACAATTTGACTGCAGGTTGTTAGTTAGCTGTGTATGTTTTAACCACATCCCTAGTGTCCCTATTCTGGGGCAACAATATCAGATCTACATCTCACTCATGTATGAGCTTGCATATCTGCTGTTTGTGGCGACCATATTTAGTGTAGACGGGAAAAAAGAGGGGGTAGCGTCACAGTGGTTAAGGGACTTTGGTTAACTAAGTATGTAGGATTTAAATGTTATAACCATGATGAATTCATGGTGATGATTTTATTTGCGTAGCGCAGTATGTAACGTAACCCCCCCCCCCACACACACACACACACACACACACACACACACACACACACTCACACTCACACTCACACTCACACTCACACACAAAATAATAGTAGAAGATGGATGGTGATGGGACTTGATTCAACAAGGTCAGAGTTTAAAGAAACCTTTCATGGCGGTGCTCTGCCTCTGCCAGTGTTGCCCAGTTAAACGGTCAGTGCACGCTGGAGACGAGGCAGCTGGGAGAGCATGCATGCATGCACACTGTACTTAATTGTGCACTATCAAATTATGTCAACCAGGAGGTGGACTCTAAATCAAGTCAGCTGTCTAAATAGATGAGTAAAGTTCATGGCATTTGACAACATCTTACGCAGAGGCAGCTGAATAGGACATGGGAGAACAATTCATGCACCACTCTCAACCAAAAACAGACAGGGTTTGCATTACTGGGAGTCATTCATTTTTGATGGGTGCTAGCCCCTCCAATGCCTGCCTTTTTAAATATACGGCAGCCAAGTCTGTGGACTTTTAATGTTTGTTTAGGGCTCTAGACGTGACGTCATGTGGCAGCCAAGTCTATGGACAGCAGACAAACATTGATGACGTGAGACGTCATCTGGACAATATAAATGACATCTTGTGACTGGTTTTGTTTTATACAATAACACACTGCATTCATGTCTCGTAACGATATAGTGGCAGTGAATCTGAAATGAATGGATCTGTAACTGCATGTGGCAGCCACAACATTTGTGTTTGATGAGGGGGAGGGGAAGAACACCACCAGCAATCAGCAATCAAACACAAATGTTTGATCAAACCATGTGACTCCCATTGGAAAAGCATTGTGGTGGACCAAAAAAAACAAAATAACGACCAAACATTTGCTTCATTGGTGTTTGGTACGTGTGAATGAGGCCTCATGGTGCAATGCGTTGAGCTTGTAGATTGGCTACTCTCACTATATGGTTAAGACAATTCCCCCCAAATCAAACCCCGGCCTGTGTGCACACTTACACAAATGTGTGTGTCCGCACAGGATTGCAGTGCATGTGTGTGTGCACCTGCATGTGTTTGTATAACGCATACTTGTTCCGTAATCTCCCGTCAATCTGAAATGACTCCCAAAATGACACCTAATTACTATTATATTCACCCTGGGAATGTGTGAAGTTGTTTACACTGCAATCAGCTCAGCCACATTCTTTTCACACACTCTAATTAGGGGGGGAATTAAAGCCAAGGGAGACCAATATAATAAGTGCCAAATACGATAGAAAGAAGATCGCCGTAAATCTGTTTGCATCCTTGTGGACTCCGCCCACCTACCAGTGCCAAAGTTGAACCATGGAGACAACAGAGCCAGTTGTTCCTGGGGGGGCCAGAACAGAACATCTGCTTCTATCTAAGTTTAATCATCTGATGTCAAACTTTATTTGTACGTTCCCTTCTTAGTGAGCTCTTAACCCATAGCAATCTCCTTAAGTGTGTACTGTGCAATGTGTGTGTTTGTGAAAGGTGAAGTTGTTCTTCTAAACCAATAAACTATTACAGATTTAAAGGAAAGACGGACAAATTTAAAGGAAAGACAGAACGCCAAACGTTGTTGTTCACAGGCCCACGTACTGCTTGCCATGCCTAAATTGCCATAACATGGCGCCTTTCCACGTTATAGTCCCGGCGCAGGACGTCACTGCTCTACCCTCATATTCTGCCATCTGGCACCAGGTAACAGGTATTTAGAGCGATACCAAATGGTGACATGAAACACCGCCAACTAACTACAAATTGGTCAGAGAATCGTCGCTAGCGAAACACACAGAGACTCAGAGCTTGTGAGGTGTGAATATTATTGATATAGCCATCTATTATTGTTTTATATTTGTATATCTGTATAACAGCACACATCCTTTGCACATCAATTCATCCAATGCACAAAAGGTGTGAGTTGTATTAATTTGACTCAGGCCAGGGGTGACTGCTTTTGGAGCCGTGTCCACAGAAAGCTTTTTTTTTTTCCTTTTCTTTTCTGGCTGCCGGCACCATTCTGCCATGCATATATAGATGTGCTGCAGGAGAGCTCCTCCCAGCGCTCCAGTGTTCTCGGCATCCGGGTTTTTTGGCGGAGCGCTTCAAAACCTTTGATGAGCGGCACTCATCGACGTCATGTCATCTGTGTTGATGACAACGTTTGAGCACAGAAATTGTCAGTAAGTGCTCTGTGTGCTTAGATAGAAGTGCCCTGGACATGATATCAAACAGCTTCTCCGCTTTCTGTGGACACAGCCCCTAAATCAGCCATGACCCACCCTACAGAAAAGTTGTTAAGTTAGTTGCACTGCTAACATAGTTACTCTGCAAACTAGCATGCTGATCGACATCTGAATCACCCCAGTGCAACTTCAAATATATTGATGGGTAACCTCACACTATGTCAGTGTTTTAAGATCACTGCTGTCGCTGCTTTGACACTGAATTTCCGTCGGGGGATCAATCATACCTTAATTAACATGAATCGTACAGTATCATCCTCAGTGAGGTGAACAGGAGATAATCTAATGTACAATACACTAACACACTTGAAAACACATGCACTGAGAAACTGCAAGTCAGATTTTCTCATGTCCAACGATATGATTCAATGTGATTAAATCACTCATTTGTCTATGGATGTTTCATCCCATGCATGAACCGTACATCCGATTAACATCATTGCTGTAGCACTCTTTTACCAAATCAACAGTCCTACCAATAACACAACAACAATACAAGCAACACAGTGAAGGTGGGAAAAAAAGAAAAAGAAAAGGAAGTTGTCAGCCTCACAGCATGAGGTTCATTCAAGGAATGTTCTTTGGCTGCTGTTGATAACACAACAAGAGAACATTTAAACTCCCACTTAACTCCTATAGAAGCCCATTTTCCCATCAGTCCAAGGCGAGCCTAGAGACAACACTGGAGTAATGCAGGTTATTTCTGGATGCTGTCCACCGCTCAGTCCCCAACCTGCCCTGCCCTGAGGGGGCCTAGTCTGTCCAGCTGAGCAAACCGGCAACACTGCCACATCTGGCGTCGTCAAGCAGCCATGGATGTGATGTCATCCAATCTGAGGTAAGAACAGGGGTGTCACCCAGACAGACACCCACCGCCCAGCTGTCAATCACTGGCCAGGTGCAAACTTGAAGTGTGTGTGTGTGTGTGTGTGTGTGTGTGTGTGTGTGTGTGTGTGTGTGTGTGTGCGTGCGTGCGTGTGTGCATATAGTTTTGCATTGCAAGTTCTAGTGTCTATATTTGGAGCTCTGTTGCACATGTGAGGGATGAGGCGACACGGACGTGACAGAAATGTGTCGTTCAAACAAAAAAACTCATAACTCGGTCAAATCCTGACGTATTTACAAACGAATTGGATTATTACAAACGGTATCAACGTGGCTATGATTCAGGACGCTTATCTGCTTAATGTTATGGTTATTTAAAAAGTACCTCCCCCACACAATGTTATGCTGCACGCCAGTAAGATGGCCGCCACGTACCGACGTCGCTCTCCATCGGCCAGCAGTGCGGGTGAGCCATCTAGCCTTTCTTATATAGAATCTATCTATGGTTAAAAGGCCCTTGGGGGTGATACGCTTGGGCTGACCTATCAGCCCAAGCGGATAGGACTGATATGATATCAGTCCTATCCTATAGGGCCAGAGGGGGACAAAGTACGGTATAGAATAGATACTCCTAGTAAAATATTACTCAACTACAAATGTTACTCTGTCAAATTTGTACTTGAGCTAAAGTACTGGAGTAGTTGCTTTTACGCTCAATTGCGTTTAAACAACATCAATAATAGTGAAAATAGCAGATCTCAAAGCTCACAGCCGCGCATTGTGATGCAAACAGGCATTGTGAGCTTGTAGATAATGCTATTTTCACTTCATTTTAAACGAAGTGGTTAATCAGGAGTTCATCAGTTTGTAAAGTACTCTGGATTACAGCATGCACAATGTTCCTAAATGATGCATTGTAATCTAAGGTTGTGAGGGGTTGCATGGAAACCCATTGGTGTGGTTTGGGCCATTGAATTGGACCACGTGAATCACTTGGGTTCGACGACGTGCAACAAGACGTATCACACCGCTGGTACGAGCGCTGAAACCGCCTCGTCGCGTCTCCATCCTTTGGTGTGGTTTGGGCTTTAGTTTTATTATAATTGGGATTGGGATTCATATATTTATAACTGGGATTAGTCAGGGGCAAGATCCAACAAGGTCAAAAATAGCAGATCGAAATCAATCAACAAGCTCACGTGTCGCAATTCGATTCATTGTGAGCTTGTAGATCCGCTATCAAAGTCAAAGTCATATGATTTGTCACACACGTTAACATAGTGAAATTTGTTCTCCGCATTTGACCCATCTCTTGGAACGGTGAGCCGCAGCTGTGCCACGCTCGGGAATAATTTGATTAGATTTGACCCCCAATGCCCTTTTTGTTTGCTTTAGTTTATGTGTTTCTTTGAATTCGATTCCCTTCTGTGTTCAGTAAGTTATGCCTTAGTTCCTTTTGTTATCTCCCAAGCCATTAGTATTTCAGTTTTTTCCCTTTAAGAGTAAACCCCCAGTTAGTTTTTATTATTCTATCTGTATTCATTTGTCTAATCACTGTCATCTTGTAAGGGTGTTATGTCCCTTTTTGTTGTTTTCACTTTATTGTAATTCTGTTAGTTAGGTTAGTTAGGGTTTAGTATTGTATTGTTTCTACTTGGTTAGGGATTGAGTTAGGGGTAAACCTTTTACTTTCTAGATGGATTCTTGTAAACCGCAACCTGAAGCCAATACTACCTTTTTGAACTGAAAAGAACAAAGAATTGAATCAATTGTCTCTGTTGACAAAGAAAAGAGCGATAATAAAACTTAAAAGTTCTTTTTGAAAACTGTCTCCTCCATTATTATGTTATTTCCCTTATCCTAGACTGGGGGTCGTAACATAATTTGATGCATTGATGCTGAGTGCCAAGCAGGGAGGCATTGCTGGTCCAATTTTAACAGTCTTTGGTATGACCCGGCCAGGGATCGAACCCCCGACCTCCCAGTTTCAGGGGCGGACACTCTAAACTCAAGGCCACTGTCTGCTATTTTCACTATTATCAATGTTGTCTAAACGTCTTGAACGTAGAAGCAAGCATTCCAGTAGTTTAACTCAAGTATACATTTGACAGAGCAACTTTCATTTGTAGTCGAGTAATATCTGTGGTGTGTGTCATGCCAAGAGAAAATGAGAATGAGACAGACAGTGAGAGAGAGAGACCTCCACTGCAGGTCAGACCGACCACATTTGTTAGTAAGTAACCTCACAGCATGTTGTTGGCCAACACTGCAGCAAAAATGCCTGGCTGGACACTCAAAGACCAAGCAGGCCGGCCTTGACTTCTTTATCTCTCACTTTTGCAGTCCATTATACAAGTTAAAATAAGAACAAATAAAATAAAGACAATAATCTGATATTTATCACAAAATGGTAGTCCTGCTGGGATTTTCTAACATTATGGGGAAGTAGCTGGCTGAGAACACAAAGGTCAATGTTTTCGGCAGCTCTTTTGGTACTTTATTTGAAATAGCATATCTACAAGCTCACAATGCTTCGCATCACAATGTGCTGTGAGCTTTGAGATCTACCATTTTCACTAGGCTATTATTGATGTTGTTTGAACGTAATTGAGCGTAAAAGCAAGTACAAATTTGACAGAACAACTTTCATTTGTAGTCGAGTAATATTTTACCAGGAGTATTCTATACTTTGACCAAAGTACTTTGTCCACCTCTGGCCCTATATAGGACTGATATGACAGCTGACCTATCAGCCCAAGCTTATCACTCCCAAGGGCCTTTCAACACCCCCATCGGCCAGGGAAAATAATAAAATAAGTGACGAAAAGAGAGTTGAGCCAGAAGGCAAAGCTCTCTGTCTACCGAGCAATCTTCGTTCCTACTCTCACCTATGGTCATGAAGTGTGGGTCATGACCGAAAGAATAAGGTCGCGAATACAAGCGGACAAAATTAGTTTTCTTCGACGGGTGGCTGGCATCTCCCTTAGAGATAGGGTGAGAAGTTCAGTCACACGAGAGAGAACCGCTGCCCCTTCGCCTGGAAAGGAGTCAGCTGAGGTGGTTCGGGCATCTGGTTAGGATGCCTCTCGGGCGCCTCCCTATAGGGAGGTCCTCGACGCACGTCCCACTGGGAGGAGACCCCGGGACAGACCAAGGCGCAGTTGGAGGAAATGCATCGACTCACTGGCCTTGGAACGTCTCGGAATCCCCCAGGAGGAAGTCACTGCAGTTGCTCTGGAGAGGGAAGTCTGGAGCACTCTGGTGGAGCTGTTGCCCCCGCGACCCGACTACGGATAAGCGGTTGAAGATGGATGGATGGATGGAAGTTATAAGTCTAAATTCCATGTCCTGCAAGTACACAGCAAAATGTAAAATGTAACAAATGTTTACTTAATGTCTACTCTGTGCACTGCAGCACAGCAGACATTAAGACAGACATCAGCATGCGAGCGGTTCGAACAACGAGGGGTCTAGGCCGGGGGTACGATTCTCGTAAGACACGTTTGATTCTGGTTAAGACACGTTTCTGTCACGTCCGTGTCGCCTCATCGGATCATCCCCCAGTAATCCTCACATGTGGCAACTTATGCAGAGCTCCAAATATAGTCACTAAAACTTGCAAAAGCAAATTACATCACATTATTGTTTTCAACGTGGAGAACGTGTTTTGAGGGACAGTCTTGATCTCCAGCAGATGTTGTGCATTAGCAGGCCTGTCAGAGAGGGCAGCATGCATGGACCACACCACAGCGGAGACATGGATACTGGATTCTGGAAGGATTCCTTAAAACCCATCAGAGGGGTCACTAAATCCAGTGGTGGAAAGTAACTAGGTACATTTACTCAAGTACTGTACTTAAGTACTTAAAACTCTGTGTGGAGTTTGCATGTTCTCCCCGTGTCCCCTAGGGTAGGTACCCTCACAAAAAACATGCACCCCAGCCGGGGTGCCTGATGGAGGGGAAAAGGAACTGGTTGGAATAACGTGTTCCTTCCACCCGCTACGTCCAACCAGGGAAACAAGGAGCAACTTGGACACTCAGGCGTGAAGGAAGCATGAGTTCAAGTCCGTTTCTCTCCCCAGGTTGGTGGAGGCTGCTTTCACTTTACTGGAGTATTTCCAATTCTCTATACTTCTCTACTTCACTCCATCTCGGAGGCAAATATTATATTACTCCACTACAATTATTTGAAAACTTTAGTTATTAGTTACTTTGTAGATTTCGATTATTCTTCCAAAACATTACCCACTTCAGCCCTATATACATTTCGGCCTTTTGAAAATGGTGGTTGAAGGCAGGGAGCCCACCTTCAAGAAGCACCGATGAACTGTGCAGTTTTTTATACACATACACGCATATATACAGTATGTCCCTGGTTACCCACCCTCAAGGATTGTCTTATTATGTAACCCTTGCCCAACAGATTTGAATACACACAGTGATCACATGATGTGATCAGGGTGATAAGCATGGCGGAAAGTGAGCCCAGCAGCCTCGGGCTCATTATGAACAAATTAGTGATGTCACTGATGGTTTGTCCATACAGTGTTGTTGTGCTGCATGCTTAACCCATTCTGACCTGAGATCAGATTCTAAAAATGTCGATTTTTCAAAAATAGCAGACCTACAAGCTCGTAGCGCGCCACTCGGTGGCGCGCTATGAGCTTGTAGATCTGCTATTTTTAAATAGCTAAAGCATAACGTAATGCATGTCCGAGGACCAACAGGTCCCATCTATCTCCAGGCAGGAAACGCAGGAAGGAGAAGAAAAACAACAGCTGATTCATGTGTGAGTGAGAGTGTCAACAAGCTCATTATTTTATAAATGCTTCTACAGCGCACTAAAATACCATGAGGAATTTAGCAGATGCTCTCATCCAGTGAGTGGCATGGAAAGTGCAACGTCAAGAATAGCTGAGTAATTGCCGCATGAACCACATCAGAATATTTACAAAATATTTAATTCTCGTCCCAGTTGGGCAACAATATTCGTAACATTGAAACAATAACGAATAACACTGACAAGACGTAATTTTTTTTTAAATCTATTTTGTCCAAATATTTGTGTCAATTTGATTAGTGGAGCAGGTTAAATTTGTCTCGTTGCATGTGCAATGTGCACGCTCACGTCATCGGATGAGCTTCTGATCAGAATGGATGTTGACAATGAAGTCAAACAGAAGAGGAATGTTAATCTCAGGGGAGTATATTATACTACAATGACCAATAAGATAATCGGATTAATAAGGAGGCGGCAAAATGCTGCCCCGAATTAGACCCTTGATGATCTGAGCATGAACACACACGCCATCATCCAAATCTACTCCCCGGCTCCTTGATGTGGCTTATCAACCGTATACCCCCCCCCCCCCCACACACACACACACACACACACACACACACACACACACACACACACACACACACACACACACACACACACACACACACTATTATCAGTGAATGGTGTCTGCTGCAATACAGAAAAGACAAAACCAGAAACAGTTAATGTCATATTCGTAATGCTATTCAGTGTTGCATTTCAGATGCAAATTCAGATGAGGCTACAAGCTTGCGCAGTGCATTCTGCAAAACTAACTTCTTCCATATGTGCTCTGCCTGCAACACACTGAGAGATGACATCATAAAATGCATAAACCATTTTCTTGGTAGACTCCTCCCCTGGAAAGTCCCTGTGACTCCACTGCTATCAGAGAGAAAAATAAATGACACAGCTACGTCCAGAGCACTGACGATGGACAAAGTATACTATACTGTAAAGTACAAATTACAAAGTACATTTTATTTTATTTATGTATCAGAACCATTAAAAAAATAGTGACAATAGCAGATCTATAAGGTCACAATAAATGTCTAATAATTAGATCGGGTTAATTCATAAGGTCTAAAGTACAATATATCTGTTTGAAGTGTAGTGATTTAATGCAACATAAATAAAAACTATATACTATATATATATACTATATACTATAGTTTTATAGTATATACTGTATACTATAAAAAATATACTAAAGTATACTCAAATACTTGGAGCATTGAGTGTGTAGTTGAGCATAGATAAGTGTGTCTGCTTACATTTTGCGCACACATGCGTGTGCATGCATATGCAGTGTGGGTGTGCATGCTCATGTTTAAGATACATGTCTGAACATTTTTGTGCATATGTAGGTGTGAGCACACGTGCAAACAGGCAAACAGTGGATGTACTGTAGGCATGTGTGGGTATGTGCAAGTACGTACATTGTCATCATGTCATGCAGATGTGTGCATGCAAGTGTGCACATAAGGTGTATTTTCTATGTCCATGTGTGTGTGTCGTCACTGTCGTGTGTGTGTGTGTGTGTGTGTGTGTGTGTGTGTGTGTGTGTGTGTGTGTGTGTGTGTGTGTGTGTGTGTGTGTGTGCGCGCGCACACATGGGTGCGTGCGTGCGCGCATGTGTGCGTGCACGTGAGAGATACGCAGGCATGTTCCCACAGACTGGTCTCAGAGTCGACAACAGGTGCAGCTGATTAACTAATCCCCTTCTCTCTTAAAGGAACTTTGCGAGAGGAAAACTCCACTCCACTCCTCTCCCAGCGGGAACATTTGCTTTTCATCCATTTGGCCGGTGTCCAGATGGACTGGAGAGGTCTCAGCTGGCCTCTGGATGCATGGCCCCTCATCCCTCATGCCCCCCTCTCAGCCCTAATGCGGCAGCCCCTAATAATCACTTAAAAGCTGTGTGTTGTGATGTAGAGGCTTGTTACCGATACACAGGATGTGACGTTAACGATCCCCACGTGTCATGTATGGGATGAGCGCCGTTGTAGGACTCTCTAGATAGCAGAGGAAGACAAGTGGGTGTGTCATCTAGGGTTATCATGTGTGGGACGCCAGCCTTCACATGTGTTCGGTTGAATCGCAGCCAAGCCACGTCCAGAAGGCTCTGCAGAGAATTCTCAACAGCAACAGGGGTGCTTTAGCTCCGTAAACAGTTTTAAAGGGGGTGTGTAAGTTAACTTTGTTAAACTAAGTGTTAAATGTGATCTAGGCCCTAGGAGACCCTAGGCTGGCTAGGGCATGTAACAGCGTCTAATAGCAATAATGAACATGCTGTAATTAGGACAACCAGCTGTATCTCGTATCAAGTGCATAGACTTCATTAGATGGCCATGGACAAAATCACAGCATTAAATAGCTATCTGCTATGGCTTCTTAGTTCAGCTCTTTAGTAAATAGAAAATACATTTTCAGTTCGGAATACCAATTTTATACAACCAGGAGAGAACTCATGCAGGATACAGCAAATAAAATGAAATTAGAAGTGATGAAAGAAAGAAAATTAGCAGACCGAATTAAAGTTTAAAACTCTATATGAAGCTGATCTATAAATGCATTTCTCTCTCCTGACGTGGAAGCTTCTTTCCACAAACAATCAGATACATGAACAAACTGATGAACAGGGCAAAGCATCCATGGCAGCATTCACTGTCATTTTAACTTGTGGATAAGCAATACCTAATAGAGGGTATTTGCATGCATGCATAAAGTGAGTGGCAAAGTGAGTTTAACGTTGTTTAATGCAATCAGCTAGGACTCATACTTTGGATGTATGGGCTGTCATGTCAAGGCCAGAAAGTAGGTTTTTTTATTAGGCGTTGCCGCATAACTTCCAGGTATGATGATGATGATTATGTCACGTGCATACCCTGCCTCTATTCATCCAACTATGACTTCAAACTAAAAATATTTATATCCAAGTAGCAGCAGTATGTCTGATCTTAAAAATATATTGGAAAAAAGTGATTTTGCAAAGTATTTATTTTAGTTTAGTTGAAGCTTGTGAAAGGAATAATAAATAGCCGGCCCTATAATGCGATCATAATGGTGCAAAAATAGGTTTACTTCAACTGCTATAATAAAAAATATATATTTATAGCATGAATACCGGTATTTGCTTTGATCAACAGGATTGCTGCCTCGCCCAGATTGTTGCTGTGGGAGCTCCGGAGCTGTAGTGTGGGTTGGTCCGCAAAATTAAATTCCTGGAGCTGCAAATGACTCCCATTCGGACCTTGGCGTGACCATAATATGCTGTGAAAAGCAGTGAATTCCCTTAATATTGTGCACCCCTTGTCTCCGACAGCTTCATGTGAATAAAGTGGTGCTGCCAAACAATGAAACCTTGCCCGTTAACGTTTTCTTTCTTTTGATATACAGTATTTAATCAAAAACATGTTTGACGGCAGTCTGTCACTGCTCCAAACGCTTTGATTCGGTGGACTCCAATGATAAGTATGAAGTCCATGGACAATTAATTCTTTAAAAAGAAAAAAGAAAATAAATAACATGTAAAAGCCTGAGAGCTGGTTCAGGGTGTGACTGTCAAGAGAGTAGAAACATGGGTGATTTTCATTATTTAAACGGCAGTTTGGAGAGGCAGGAAGAGCAAGTCAATTCAACTCAGATGTATTTGCTCTTAATCACTGCTACATTCTCAAAGGGCTTTAGAGGCCCATATTTAAGAAAAGGAAATAAACCACACACCCTGACCTTAGACCCTCGGTTGGTCAAGGAAAAACTCCCAAGAACAAACCCACGATGGGAAAAGAAACAGGAGAAAAGTCTGGGCGGCTCATGAGAGGGACAAATGACGCCGAGTGGACAATATCCAATGTAAAACAAACACAAGAACAAACCATCTTAACCCTATGTACTTCTTTGGCTCGTGTTATGCAAGGTTCTATTTGTTGGTCCTATATCTCCTTTTTCCCAGCAGCTCAGGAGGTAGAGTGTCTGTCTTGGAATCATGGATAAGGTTCCAATCAATCCCTGGCTCCTATGGCTACGTATCAAAGTGTCCTTGCATGGTTTCCACCGCCATCAAGTTCAAGCTTTATTTGTCTCCCGAGGAAGAAATGTGTCTCAGACAAAGGACCCGCATGCAAGCATGGCCCTTATGCCCATGTCGCCGCAGAGCGGAGAGAAGTATTAATGCGAAATGCATTGTAAAGCGCTTTGGAGAAAAGCGATATATATTGACCCGGATGGTTAGCTCAACCGTCTGGGCACCTATAGGCTGCTGAGCCAGCCTGACGACGTGCCGCATGCCGATCCCAACGGCCTTTGTCGCGTGTCTTCCCCCCATTTCCTGACAGTCTACTTTCATCCTATCAATAAAAGGTCCATTTAACATTTAAGCTCACAATCCGTAGCATTGAGTAAAAACTAAATGTCCTTTCCCCTCTAACATCCTCATCTGTCTGAAAGAGTATAGAGAGGAGGAATTGACTGCTCAGGTCTCAGGTTGAACACTAGAATTGTCTTGGTAATCAGAGGCTGATAGCAGATAAACATCTTATACTATACACTATTCTATACTAGGTGATTCAAACTGGGTAAAACCAAAAGCATCACGTTCAGGTTACGGTTGACAACACAGGAAACAACAGTGCCTCAGTGGTACTCAGTGGTGCCTCACAGCAACATGACAACGTTGCAGCTTCAAACCCTGCCGAGACTCAAGTGTGTAGAGTGTACATGTCGGGTTCATGTGGGATTTCCTCCCACACCAAGAGGCACTGGCCTTAGTGCTGGAGTGGTTCCCTCATGGGGCGCTGATCAAAAACAGAGGAACAATTTCCCCACAGGGATAAATTAAGTGTAACTCAACATGGTTTATATGTGAATACAACAGTATTAGCACAGCAGCATGGCACTCAATTCTGATACCATGTAAGAGAAATTCCCTGCAAGCCATTACATGCCTGCGTGATATGAAGGGATATAAAATGTATATGCCGATAAGTTAAGCCATGGGAAAGAGCAGACATGCAGGCTGTTTAAAGACACAAACGTCTAGTAAATGGACCCATAGCCCTATGTCTTCCCCAAAGCAGAATGGGGGACGAGGGGATGACAGACACCAAAGATACCAAATACAAATATCCTCCCCCTCTTCTACACACACCTTTATACTGTTGGGGAGGGAGAGTGAGAGGGAAACCCACACAATATAATGCTGGGAACTGAAATGTGATCCACGTGTCTCAAAGTGATGTGTTGTCAGCACAATAACCCCACGATATTTCAACTTATATCTTATATCTGTTCATGTATCTGAGACATTCAGTTGAAAAAATAATACAAATATGCATTCTATCACGCTTGTGTTTACAATTACTGGCTCTTTAATGACTCTCTTAATCCAGAGAGAACAACAAGGTAATATATCAAATGCATAGAAATAGTCATCTAAGGTGACTAAACCAAGAACCTATCATCGGTCTAACAGTAAAATATCCATACAATGAAACTATAAACACTATAGGATGGATGCCAGGTCATTCTGTCTGGCATCCGTCTACATAACATGCTATCTAAATGCATTATATTTTTAGTCTTTGCAGTTTGCATAAGCCTGCAATGTTGTTGAGGCTAGGGCAAGTGATACGGCAAGTTATAACACAGCCATTCAAATTGCTTATTATTCCTTATTTTAAAAACAAACGTCTGTCACTCGAACATCCTCATCGCCTGAAAATTATGAGAAGCCTTTAAACACACTGAACCTTGATAAGTATTGGCAGTGATGCTGTAGTATATGAGGATTATTTTAGTCGTTTTCCATAACAGTGATGGTTGAAGAGGTCTTGTTGATGTTGAAGCTTAATCTGCGTGTGAACCGAACCACTGACTTTCTCATGGAAGGAAAATGTTCCTCTGTGGTTTCATTGCCTCACTTGCCAGCAATGTCATGACCAAAGAAGTGCATCTGTTGTCTACAATCATAAATCTAACACACACACGGGTATGTTTCTGAAAAACATCTCAGATAAGAATGAGGGAGGCTAAATGAAAGTGACAGATTTGACATTGGAATTATCCCGTGATGCATCTTGGAATTGAATGCACAAAGTGTTTTGTGGCTTCAGCCCCTCTGGTTGATGTCATTAGAGTGAACCATCAGGGGAGGAGTGGGTTCTATGATTTGCTGCTGGCGTTGGGTCGTAATAATGAGGTGGGCTGCTAGAAGTGATCCAACTCTGTTGACCTATGCATGCAGGCTCAGAGAGAAATGTCAGCATGCCTTTATATACAGCACATGGAAACTAAATGTGCTTCTCAAGAAATAATAACAATGTACTTAAAGTATAGCAAATTATGAAATGAAGCAATATTACACAAGAGGAAGCATATGCTTTACCGTCATTATTGGCACGCCTGTGTTGCTGCAGTAAGCCGTACATAAGTGACGGTGAAGCACGGCCCTCGAGTGTAATATTGCGATTATACAATCAGTATTAACACTTAACAGTTACCCTTAACTCTTTTTTGCTGCTAGTTGTTGAACTGAGGAAAACGGAGAGGAGTTGTAACGTCCCATAGCTGGTGGTGACGGAGGCGTTGCATAGCACGGGGATCAAAATGTTAAAAGCTGCTGTGGGGCTCAACCACTATATACACAGAGTATACGAGGGGGTACGAACATGTTCGAACCTGGCTGATAACGTCCCATAGCTGAGGACGAATATATTCGTACTTCGTACCTTGACGAATATATATCCGAACTTCATACCTCAACGAATATATTCGTACTTAGCAGAATATTAAATAAGAAAGTCAACTCAAAGATATTCACTACAAAAAAAATCATAATTTGTAATGACAGCTGTAGCCACTACGACCGAAAATGTCCCTAGAAAATCTCAAGCCTAGCAGCCCTCTGGGAGAGCAGCGAGACTCAGCACAGCTGATTTTTATGTTTTGATTAGGTGTTCCATCATGCTCGTTTGAAACACGGCTAGATGGCTTCGAAACGACCTGTTTATATCTGATATGTATGTCACACTTGCCTAGTGTGGGTAGTATGAAAACCGGGAGAATATATAGAAAAACAACCTCCTGATGCAGAGATGCTGTTCGTCTTTAGTCACACAGACCAAAAACAAATGTATTTACAGATTTACTGGACAGGTGGCCCTAGCTCCTTCCACCTCCACAGTCCTACTTTGACTGCCAGGCAGTGGGAGGCCTCCCTACATATAAAGGCTAAGCCCCTCCCACTGGAACACACCACCCTGAATTGATTCCACAATTACACCAGTAGTACTTATTATTCAACCAATTAACCATATCATATATACAATGAGAAAGCAGGGTACTCTAAACAAACCCTCATACTGTTGGTAGGTTCCCCACACCCCACAGCTGATAGTTGCTCCCTACCATGGAGACAACAAGAAATTAACAATCAAGCATCAACCAATATACATACCCAGCCCAAAATAATATAATTCTCTGCAACATACACAATAAATAATAATTCAAACTTGAATCCATTTGTGTCCCGACCTCCCTGTTAGATTATAAATAAATAATCATAACTTAATACAGGTCGTTAAATATATGATCAGTGGCAGGGTGAACTGCCACAATGTACAGTATCCTTCACAAGGAGCTGCCAAGTACAACCACAGCCAGTTGAGTTGACCACTGGGAACTGACCTCACTCAGTTGCAAATTCTGCCCCCTCATTTTAAGTATTGTTTTACTATTTAAAATTGATGTGTGCCCCCTCGCCATTTTCAACTGACCCCTCGGTCATTTCATCCTGGAGCGGAGCCTGAGGCTTATAGAGTTGACCACTGGGAACTGCCCAATTTTTTATTTGATTTGATTTATTTGATATATTCATGATACAATTCATAGCAGTACAGAACCATCAGGATTGCACAAAAAGTCAGAGGACTTAGAATACAACCACAGTGCTGCCCCAACAGAACAGATGAGGATTAATTACCAGTATGAAATACTGCACTTGGAAAGATAGCAATGTCCGACAATCTGATAAAGGCTCATTCATAGTCTGGATTTTCGGTGGTGAGGTGACCACCGCTCCGGTGGTGAGGTGACCACCGGAGCTGAAATAACATTGAGCGGTGGTGAGTAAAAACAGAGAGAAGGGCTGGGGCGGTGGTTTGCTCTTCACCGCGGCTCGTGATGTTGTAGTTCGGTGGTCACCTAACCACCGAAAAGACTATGTATGAGCCTTAACAAACTAGTTGTCCCCTGTCAGCTGATACAGTATACAGAGTAGGCTCGGCTCCATTCACTCAGAGACAAAACAATAAAGAATACATCTATTAAAATGTTTCTGATTTAACAGAACAGTCTAAATTAAAATGACAACCTGTGAAGAAAGAGAAGGAAGAGATGAAGAGAATTTGTGCATCATGGTTGGTTCATGATGTCCACGACATCACAACTATAGGTCTGTGCTACATATCATCAGTCACTGTTGGTCATAAATAAAGCTGTTTCAACCGATGTTTCATACCTGTATATCCCCCCCCCCCCCCATCATGCAGTTGCATAGAGTTTCATGCATGTTCTTAAGCCCTTTTTTGTGTTCATGCGTGCTTAGATAAGCATTGTAAAGGGATCTACCGGTATATGTGATTGTGAAGGCATTAAAATCCCTTATGAATTGTATAGTGGTCTCTGTCCTCGTCTACTTTGCTTTGGATCTTTGGCTTTTTGGGGAACCCTATAGGACTCTCCATCGTTTGTGTGTGTGATACTTTTATCATAAAGTGCGTCACACAAAAAGAGCAAAAATCCGATCTACAGGCTTACAACGGCAGGTTACAGACACCAGGTTGGAAGTGGATAGGCCTGTGGGTTTTATCAATATTTTAATTCATAACAGCTTGTGACTAAATAATAATATTGAATCCGACTGGGACATGTGCTTCCCCCCCCCCCCCCCCCCTCACTAACTGTTTTGGACATACAAGGTTTCCGCCCGACAGCGACGGTGTGAAATACTGCATGCTCCACTAAAAGACTAATAAGCCACCAGGTTGGATGACTCAACCAAGAATGCCATCAGCCTACGTCAAGCGAGCACCGCCAGAGAAGATGTGGAATCGCTCATTAATGTGTTGACCATCTGATAGTGCTGCTGTACTGGAAACAAAACCACGACAAGCATTGTAGCAGCGTCTGAAAGATCAACAATGGACCAATGGAATCAATCCAGACTGTTTCATAAACGGTTGGTGCTTTGCCAGTTGCCCTCAGATCCGTTCCAGGTTCTGGGTCCATAAAAGCAGATAACAGCCTCTCCAAAATGTCCAATCCAATCAGCATTTTGTAGCTCTGCTATACTGTACACACTACAGCCATACTGTACATCTGTAAGAGACTAATCTCTCAAGACAGATTCTGCTTCTTTTTCAACCAAATGTGCTCCCAGATTTCTAAGAGAATGGTCAATGGACTAGACATACAGTACAGTAGTACACAGGGCTTCGATCCAGGTTCGATCCCAGGCTCCCCCAGAGTTAGTGTCGAAGTATCCTTGAGCAAGACTCTGCACGCCTAAATTGCTCTCGATGTGTAGGTTGGTGCCTTGAATGGTTTCCTCCGCCATCAGAGTGTGAATGCGTGTGTGAATCTAATGCACAAACAAAGTGCTTTGGATAAAAGTGCTATATAAATGCACCATTTACCTATACTAATAACGATGAGTTTGGTCAGAATCTAATGACCTTTCTGAAATCCCTGGTCATCTCCATAATAGACGCAATAGAATTTGTCTGAATCGCTAACAGAAACATATACAGTAATAGTAAAAACAAAAGGATATCCACTAGCAGTATAGAAAGGTTTGTAGCAGGAGCTCGAGCACTTCCACTTGAATATCAGATGTAGCTTTGGGAAGAGGAGGTCACTTCCCCTCTCACTTCATCATCGCTTTGTTTTGAAGGAAGCAGATGGGACACTTTCTCGGCGAACACACCCTCCTCTACATTATGCATAAATCACATCCGTCACTGTTTGAAAAGAGATTTCACAAACTCTCATGCTGTTCCCTCTCAAAAAAAATCCATATTACAATAGATAGCAGGTATAAAAAATGACCTCCAGCTGCTTTCATTCAAGCTCACGGCCCACAGTGGTGGGCTGATAGATGTGAGATGGAAAAAGACAGAATGGGTGGCCTGCTCTTTTTCCAACCGCTGCCCTGTGTTATCTAATCTAGCCATTTCAAATTAAGAGCCCGGACGGTCTCTTCCCGTTACCTCTTTGATTGATTAGATTCCACACAGGCCAGCTGAGGCCTGGAGCGGGGTGGGACTCCAGACTGATGTCAGAGCACAAGAAGAATCAGGTGAGGGAGAGAGTGAGCGGGTAAGAGGAGTAGAAGTGCAGGGAAAGCATGTTCAGTATTGCTTTACCGCTGTTATGAGTGATGATGTTACATTAGTCTATTTCGGAAACCTACACATGAAAATATGTCGATAGTTAATCATCACTTACAGTAAGGCTCATGTTAAAAAAAATAGCTCTACAAGCTCACGAGTCGTGTACTGACATCAAATTATATGACGGCATGTTAAACAAACATGGTTCCAACATTCCAACAGTCTCAGAGATAAATGGACACTGGATTGTGTTGAACTGTATTGTAACATGCAGACGACTCTCTAAGACTCGTGGGTTGAGATGGGTCACAAATCTCACAATGCTGAGCATATTAACGTTATGCGTACCTTTTAAATTTGATATACAGTATGCGGCCCCATGGGAAGCATTCTGGCACACACAGAACCAGGCAGTATGCGTTTAAGAGTTTATAAGCCCAGATGCTGTTGTCATATTGAATTTGTAACATGAATCTTTAAAGGACCACTTCACTCATTTTCAATAATATCTTCATCTAATTGCATATATATAAGATTCAAGGTTGTGCTTTATTGTTACACCTTGTGTAACATATTTAAAATAAACATATTTTTGTACCTTCCTTCAGACAATGCAGCAGCGGCATAATAACAATAACAAATGGGGTCAAGTCCAAAATGAAAAAAGCTGTATGCAATATACACAATGAGCTATATGAACATTGATGACTGAAAATGTGAAAATAGACTGGAGAGGGAAGTCTGGAACACTCTGGTGGAGCTGTTGCCCCCGTGACCCAACTACGGATTGAAGCGGTTGAAGATGGATATATGGATGGATGGACTGAAAATATGTTTTTGTATTGTATTTGACAAGTAATCACACTTGTGTGGTGTGAGGGGCGCTCTTATCTTATCTCATCATGATCATACATCATCACATTCCGTGCTCAGCCAATCAAAGCATCACAAATGTGGTACACACAGACACACAGAGCTGGGCAACCATAGCTTTGTGTGTAACCAGAGTCAGACTCTATTCGCATGTGTATGGAAATGCCATTTCTTTGGCGTGGCCAAAAATAGGCCGAAAAGTGGATCGAGCAAGTCATAACAATTTACTCACTGGGAGATCTAAAGGTCAAAGGTCTTTTGACGAATGAGTGTGAGGCTGTGAGCTTCCGTTCCTGAGAGATCCTCACGGCCCTCAACCATATTGCCGAATATCGTGAAGAACGATAGCACAGAACAGCCAAAACTGCTAAAATGGATTTAAAAAAAGGAGTGTACAAAAAGAGGGCAGCGTATCCATATATAATCTTGGTACTGTACAGTACCGACAGCATTTTATGCACATCACTATCCCTAACCATAACTGCCCGCAGAAGCCACCACGTAGTCGGATTAATGGGATGTCTGCGTCTGAAGTTATAATAGAGGGAATGCGCATGCATAAAGTGAATGGCAAATCGAGTGGTAAAGTGAGTGGCAAAGTGAGTTTAACGTCATTTAACGTCGATTATGTCACGTGCATACCCTATTGGTTTGTATAGGAAGGGGGCGTGTCTGATAAAATGAATATCAAATATCTAAATACTGAATCAAGCAACTTAATAACTGCCCGAGTAGTACGTTAAAATTACCCCAAACATGTTTGAAAGTGAAATACCCCTTAAGTGGTTAAGAAAATGTCCCCCCTCAGTTTATTTATTTACACTAATCAAACTCTGCCAGCGACTGATTATGGTTCCAATACAGAATGCATGAGACCTGCACAGATGTAGCGCAGAGGACTGGTACGCAAATGTGGACTGTGAGTGATGTTATAGCAGAATTATGGGGAAAACATCAACAACTGAATTTAGGAAATACTTATTTTAGTTCTTAGTGAACGCAGAATCGGGGTGAAGTTGATTGTGAAAGCAGTTGAGAAGCATAATCAGGGCACTATCAACTGATTGCTAAAAAGGTTGCAATCAGGCTGATTATCATCTCTGCAGCTGTAAAGGTCACAGTGGACATGAACACATCCACTGTAGTTTAAGACACCTTGAAATCAAAGCTTTGTACAAACCCAAGATTTCAACTGATGAATGACTGAAT
Source organism: Protomyctophum bolini (assembly GCF_963924005.1). Classification (NCBI taxonomy): domain Eukaryota; kingdom Metazoa; phylum Chordata; class Actinopteri; order Myctophiformes; family Myctophidae; genus Protomyctophum; species Protomyctophum bolini. The sequence goes on along the minus strand of NC_137870.1, from coordinate 36,836,708 downwards.
AAAAATGACTGTTCCAAATACTCTTTTGGATAGTAATAGTCTAGGCCTTCTACAGCACTGTGTAGTCAGGAAATAATTTGGAAGAAAAGAGACACCATGCACTTTCAACACAGGCCCATATGAGCTCGGGATGAAGTAGTCAAATGTACGGTTCGATCAGAATGGGTTCCCAAGTTTGCTTCATTCATAACAGTCAACAAAGCATTTCTAATTATAACGCTCTATACCTACCAAATTATGTGGATGTGGACCTCTATGGTGACCTACTGTACCACGAGTCACAGACAAGGTCAGAGAGAGGAGGACGAGACTGGCGACCCGAACTAGTGGCAAGCAAACGGACAAGCTGTGGGAGCCAACGAACGGGCACAGCCAGGAGAGGAAAGATGCGCAGCACCTATACTGTACGTAGATGAACAACAATGCAGAGCTCAAGTAGCCTCGCGTTGCGATACTAATATATACCACTGTGCTGCACTGCGTGGGGGCATAATGCAGTGCAGGCAGATGAAGTCTGGCTGCACCAGGCTAGAGCTCAAGACCTCTCGATGCTAGACGGGAGGGTGTGGAGGGCAGCGATTCAGGAGAGTACCAAATTGGTGTTGGATTACAATTTAGGCATTCATTAGCAGACGCTCTTAATCCAGAGCGATTTACAATAAGCAAGAACAAAAAAACATGGTAATACATAACAGTATACACTATAGAGTGCTATGTCTACATAAAATGCTATTTAAGTTACATAAGTTGAGCCTATATGCATACGCCTGTAGGAGGTCGAGGCCAGGGCAAGTACTATATGGCAAGTGCAGTAAAAATAAGTTTTACTCTTATGTACCTGTACACAAGATGTAACAATCAAATACAACCTTGAACCTTGAGGTGAGTTTTCAGACTGCGGCGGAAGATTGGGAGTGAATTTGCAGTTCAGTGCATTCCATAGTTTTGGAGCCAGAAGGGAGAAGAGTTTTTAGCGAAGGTACTTTTCCAGCTTCCCTGCGTCGGCTGATCTGAGCACTCGAGAGGGTTTATAGAGTGCAATCATACTTGCAAGATTTAGCGGTGCCGGTGACATACCTTTGGTTGCTTTGAATGCCAGCATCAGAGTTTTGTACTATGTGCGGGCAGCGACCAGGAGCCAATTAGGGGAGCAGAGAAGGGGAGTGACATGTGAGAATTTTGGCTGGTTCAAAAC